>NW_026000005.1:39825942-39995384 GCF_001458135.2 Marmota marmota marmota | reverse complement strand
GGGAGGGAAAGAGGGAGAAACAAAAGTGGCAGAGAGGAGGGGGAGGGGAGCAGAGCAGAGAGCATCCAGGTAGGTGACCAGTAAGGGAAGGCATATAGTTTTTCCATCTCCATTTCCACCTCTACTTCAGACACACACCTCAAAATCCAAAGAGTCAAAAGTTTAGAAGATGTTGGCCCATTGCAGTGATAGTGCTCAGTGCTTGCCTAACTGATATGCCTGCCATTCAACCAATAGCATGATTTTGCTTCAAAAGAGAACACCCACTTCCCTAGGAGAACCTGCTGTTTTCATTTGGTATCTTGAATATTCCTTGTTTTTACAAAAGGCAGAATTCACATTTATTACTATTATTTTTGAAGTGCTTATTTCATGTGGTTTGACACAAAGCGGTGTCTTAGCTGGGAGCGCAGAGCCTCCATCAATTTCCAGGCGACCTGGTGCTATTGACAGAGTGCTTCCCGCTGCACTTTCTACAAGGAGAAATTCAGCTGAAAACAAGGTATGCCAGCATCTATCAAAGGAGCAGGCAGCACAAAAAAGCAAAAATGATGGGGGAACCAAGATGTGTGCTCAGCGCCCACTTTGACAAAAAGTTATTGTTTGATCTTCAGAAAGTCAAACTCCATGAGCATTACTAGTTGTACAAAGAGAAGGGAAAACATCAGTACCTACTTCCTCCAGGGTGTTGCAGGCTTCCATCAATCTTAGAAATACACATTGTTTAGTTCCTGTGACGTTCTTCTCCCCAATACTCCTCCATCAAATCACAAGTCATACTTTCTTCTCATTTTGAAGAAGGTTTGAAAATTGCTTTACCTTGATATCTCATTTTCAATTCAATTTCAAGAGAGTCAAGTACATTTTGATACTAGAAGGAGAGATGTTGCTGCATAAGAATCGGGGGAAAAGCCTTGAAATGTTACTTGGTCCTCGACAGAAACACTTATCAGAAATGATGCAAGGTTAAATTTACAGAACCTCAGAGAGATAAAATTGGTTTATTTCTTTTATATTTCACTGAAACTAGGATTTGCCCAATAGAACATTCAACTGGCATAAACATTTTTTTGCATATGTAAGTATTTCTAAAATATTTAAACTTGGTTTATTTTCTTTAAATTCTTGTTTACACATTTTGTTTAGAAGATTGTTCTCCCTCCTCCTTCCTCTTCCCTTTTCTTTTTCTTCCTCTTCCTCTTCTTAACCCAGAATTAAAGCAGAAGAATATCAGGCAGTAGTTTGGCCAATGTGGAGTCCTACTTCCTCAGGTTTCTCACCAAATCCTTAAAATAATATGGAAAGAGATATTAGATTTTTTTTTCAAAACCCTGAGATTACAAACAGATAAGGCCAAGTCCATTGCCTTCTGTTACATGAGCAATTAGTGGAGGGGTTGGAATTTCAACCTATTTTTTCATTATCCTTAATCATTGATAGGTTTTCATTTTTCTAGTGAGCAAAGATAATATCTCCATTAATAGTCCCTGGATGGGTTGGGGATGACAGTGCTCAAACTTGATTATTGATGAATGTTGTAAGCCAGACTAAAGAAGGTAAGTTGCTCAAGGGTAAGTTAGACTAAAGAAGAATGGTCTAATAATGCAAAGAAGATTTTGGCAGGAAATGATACCACTGACTCTTTTTCTCACTGCTTGCGGCTTCTCCTTTCCCCACACTCACTATCAGTGTGAGCACTTAGCCTGGGGGATCTCCCGATTGTCTTTCCCCTAACCACAGCAAAGCTATTTGAGTCTCACTACTTTGACCTTCTTCCTTATTCCCCAGGGCTTCCAGAAAACCCAATACTTTGTTAGAGCCACACCCTACCAAGTCATCCTGGTGGGAGAGATTTAATTTAAAATGACACTTGGCAGGCTCAATTCTGGGGAGTCTATATCTGAAAGGGAATCAGACATTTGTCCATATTCAGTAGAAGCACAACTCATTTCCAGTTCAGCTTCCTTCTCTTTTCTCTGCCATCTCCAGCCAACCCCTGGCCTTTAGATTTCTCCTATCCAGATCAAAAACATCTCTACCTGTGCTCCTCGAATTCAATGTCAAATTGTCTTGCTTGGCTTAAGATGAAAGGGATACATTCCCTCTCCTCTCTGGGGTATCCTCAGCATACCAAATAACCTCTCCATAAAGTCTTCACTGCAAGCCATGCCACCTCTCTTTTTCTAGACTTATTTGAGCTTCCATTTTCTCATTCATAAGATGAAATAACCATGTCATCAAACTTTCAGAATTATTGTTAATATTACATGATATTAATAATGTGACAGTGTTTTGAAAGTCATAACCTGCTAGATACATTTCAATTTTTACTAAATATTATTTCTCGTTGTAGATTCATCCAGAAATCCCATTAGTTTTAAATGAAAGATCGACTCGATATTTGCTGCCAAGTCTCTCTCTGTTCCTTTACTGGCTTTCTTCATTCTCATTTCTGTTTTCAAATCCAATGCAATCTTCACTGCACCAGTGGTTGAAGTATAAAGATACAAATATACATGAATACTCTATCTTTTGCAAATCCCTTGGTAAGTCTCTGATTTCAGGGTTTTCTAACCAAGCCAAAAAAATTAGCATACTTATTTGGCATAGTCAAACTCAGCCTGGGACTAATCATTTTCCCTTATTTATATAACATTGATGTGCTTTGAGAATAGAAAAAATGTTAATATGATTTCAGTTATTGCAGATGGTGTTTTCTTCACTCTTTCAAAATAATTTTGGTTTTAGAGTAGAAAAACAATATAGCATTATCCAACATGGCACAATAAAGAAGAAATCTAGTAAGATTCATGTGCTCTCTCATATGATATAATAAAAGGGCCAAGCAAAATGAGGAGGAAAACTAACAATTATATAATATATTGACATCTTGGTTTCTAAGAAAAATATGAATATATGTTTATATTTATATCAAAAAGCATTTGCTTATAGGGGAATGGATATGCTTAATCCTCCATCTTGTGTATTAAATCCAGTAGAACAGCTTGTATAAGGTTGTTTCTGTTTCTTTCTGATTGTAAGAACTGAAGAATCAAAGTGGTTATCATTGTCCAATAGAGACTGAGAGTCATTCTCTCAGGTTTGGATAGTGGGTAATTGTACAGTATCTAAAGACAAACTGCCTGACTCACTTCTTGGTTTACACCTTGTGTGACCTCAAGTTAATTCCTTAACTTCTCTGTGCCTCAGTTTCTTCATCTGCAAAATGGAACAACAGGACCACTAATCTTAATGAATGTGTATAAAGCACTAATTAAAATATTTGGTACCAGAGGCAGATATTAATTTAAGATTCAGGCATAAATGTGAACTATTTAATGGCACATGCTAAAAAAGAGAGATAAATACAAAAGGGAGATAATCAGGGCAGAGAGGGTGGAAAGCTGTTTCTGAGTGTTTACTAAAATCTAAAAGATATAACTAGGAATTAAATGGAGAGAACATTCTAGGCAGAGGGACAGCATGTGCTAAAATTCACTCATAAGACTGTGAGACTTTATAGTGCAGGTGGACCACAAAGGACTAATGTGACATTGGGAGAGATGGAAAGATGTCACGAGGGTTGGACATTGACAGGTAAGATCCCTAGGATTGGGTTGGTTAAGATGTACAAGGGGGATGGAGGGATCAGAACTTCCAACTCAGGTTCTAGAATACAACCAGGAATGGTGATGTCATTCACAAGAAAACAAAAGTGATGGCTAGAATTTTTATACTATTATTTATTTTTAAAAGCATGTGCTGAGACTATGCTCTGTACAGTAAATGGCTTTTTCTCACCTGGAGGAGAGAAAGTGATTAACTTTATTGGAACCTCCTTACTACAACTTGGGAGGCCATGTTCACCCTTGTATTACAGGGGCATGTTATGACTTCGAGTAACAGAAAGTATGTCAGTGACTTTATTAGACAAGGGTTTTGTGTAATACATCTCAAGGTAACCAGTCTAGGTTGACACTAGCTGCTCAAGTATGAACATCAGCTAGGAGCCAGTTCTTCCTAAGTCCCTTCCACACCACTTGTAGTAGGTACATTGCTTTATGTTGATGGCTCCAAAATGGCTATTCTACCCCCAGGCATCACAACTTCTTCCTAAATAGTAGGCAGAAAGGATCAGGACAAAAGCTTTGCTTGGAAGGGAGCTCTTCCCAGGACACTTCCATGTATAACCAGAAGGAAAGAAAAGGAAGTTGGAGAGATTTGGAAGGGCATTTTATGTGCCAATTGATGCTTTCTGCTCTGGTTCTTTGGCATTTTCAACCACCTTAATTTTTAATATTATCCGAACACATATCTAGAAACTGAGGTTTAGAGATTTAAAGTAAATTTCTTGAACTCAATCTGCTAAATAAGCCATGTAACCTAGGTTCAAACTTAACACTGCTCAACATTAAGGCCAATACGCTCCTTATCATTTGATACTATAGTTTCTTGAAACTTAAAAAAAGTGTAGACTAAGTAAGTTAAAAAAATAAAAAAGAAAGAAACAGAAATTATTTTATACCATAGCATTTAGAAACTATTTGAAGGTATAGTCATGAGGGCTATGTGAATATTTTTTCTAGTTATACATAATCATTCATTAGGTAGTCTACATCATACCCTTCAAGGAGGTTAATGAGGTACTTTGATAGCTTCTCTAGTCTCAATTTTATGCCATCCTAAAGTCTTAAGCCAAAGAGACATTGTTAACAAATCAAGATAATAAAAGCTAAGAAATACCAGCTGTGTTCAAGATTGATGGGTAACTCTTTGAAGACATAAATTATCTTCCTACTAAAAAAATACTGAAGTGTTGGGAACAAGGGAGATTTAAAAGAAAAAGTACACTAATAAGCAGGAGGAAATGTATGTACATATTGCACATGTTTTGTGCTTTTTCAGGATATTCTTCTGAGCTGTATAGAAATTGAGACTTGCATTTAGCTACTGAATAGAAAACCTGAAAAGTGCAAATCACATTGTCAAGTTAATGTCTGATTTGAATGTATATTTTGAAAGCTAAAATTATCATCTGCACTCTCTACCTGATTCTATCTGTAGTTTAAATTGAAGAGAATATTTTGCCCATCTATCCCAGCTGCCAAGTGCTACCATCCTTAGTGGAAAAGAATTCATTATCTGGAACAGTTCAGTTTGCTTTGCCAAAATAGGATTTTGGTAAGTGAAAGCATTACCAGGTAGCAGACAGGATAGGAAGGGATGTTTGTCCCTTGCTATCCAAATCAATTTATTTCTTTTGGAATGGACTATTTTCTTTGGGTCTCTGGAACTCAGCCGATGGAGAAGATTGCCCAAGTCTTCACAGAGTACAGACAAGGCTTTTTGTAAATGAAAATGGAGACTTCTCACAGGAGGCTAAAGATGCCAATAGGGAAAATTTTGTCCCAGAGAATGTCATTTTGAATTCTGACCATAAGTCTTTTCTCAAGTTGTTTTGTCTTGCAATGCCATCGTGAGGCAGATAAGAAGGAAGCTAGTATATTTCCATGACCTTGGCATGTTCCAGTTACTGTAATTCTAGTCTGTCCCCCTTTTGCAGATAAGGGAGTTGAGGTTTTATGACTCACCAACAGAGTGCTGAGAATTGCACTGTAGTGTAGATGACTCCAAGCCACCTCACATAAGCCAGAAAAACAGAGTTCACTCTTTCAATCGAAAAAAGAGGTTTGAGATATAAATACTGGATAGGCAAGAGTGGATGTGGCAAAAATGAAGGAAGAACAGGAACTTTTCCATGGATGGACGGCCAGGGTTTTCTGGGCAGAGGTCAGGACACTACACAGCTTTGAAGTCCCTTTCTGACTCCACTCTCTCCAATCTATTTATCTGTTTTATTTTTTTTTCACAGCACCAGCTCTTACTATTGCTTAAATTTTCTCATATGATTCACATAGTTAATCTACACATATACATAGCTAGATATAGAGAAACCCAGATATTTGGGAGAAAAACCACAAGGTGTAATGGACACAGAGTCAAACTTGGGTATGGTCCTGAATCTGTAACATATGGGAAGATATGAGACAAATCACATAACCTCTTTTTGTCTCTTTCTCTTTTCATAAAGAATATATATCAGTTAGTGAAATGATAGTTTTTCTGTGCCCAGTACATGTAATAGGTGCTTAGGATCACATTAGACAATATCTAGCCTGCACCTTATGTCCTTTTCAAGTAAAACTCTATGCAATAAATAGCCAAGCTCATTTTGTTAGGAGTAACAGAAAAACATAGAAAGATTAAGCTAGATTAAGTCAAACAAGGAACTCAATTGGTTCATGTAACTGAAAACCAAAGCAATGTTTTGGGCATAGCTCAATCAGGGGATTCATAGCTCATGTGCTCTCTGTGTCTCAGGCAGGGTGACTGCATGTGAGGCATCTTGTATGACTGTTCCATTAGGAAAGTCAGGATCATAACTCCACCTCTGTATTTTCAAGCCTTCGAAAAATTGCTGGCTAATAAACATTGCTTTGTTCATCATCTTCCAGTGGTATATTATTTCTACTAAAAAAAAATGTTTCTTGTAGTAATGCTTTGCTCCACCTAAGGCACACAGAAAGGGTACCACAAAGAAAAAGCAGGGGTGTTGCTAGTTACTACACAAGGAGAAAGGGATGCTGGGCAGGCAGAAGCAACCAATGATTCCTTCAAGGTGTTCCCTACGCAGCTCCAATCCTTTGGAATTTTGCTTAGTTTCAGGAAAAGGAAAAAAAAATTATCTACTGAATGTTTTGTTGGTGGTTTTTTTTTGTTTGTTTATCTGTGAGAGAGTCAATACATACATAAATAAATACACGATTTAATTCAGAAGTGCCCAAGACCCAAATAAACAGTGCACACTGTGTAAGGGAAGCCACGTCCTAGTAAGAAGGATGAACTGAACTGGGTAGGGATGGCATTGCCAGTGCTTTTGTCCCTGAAGTCTCACTTCTCCTTTGAGATATTGTCCAGGTCATGTGAAGAGTCCAGCTCTGATGAACTCCAATCAATCAGGCTATTGCAGGTTCTTGAACAACAGCCTTTCCAATGCCAGCTGTCTCCACAATGGGCTCGATGGCACTTTGGCAGCATTCCACAGAAGGAAAGCACAGGCTAATGAAGCCTGAGATGAACTGCAATAATGTGCAAAGTGCTGGGCTCAGCACCTGGCACATAGCAAAGGCTTAATAACCTCATAATCAACTTTAGTTTGTTCTTCCAAAAAAATTATGGATTCGCTATAATTTAGTGAGGTGTTAGCTCCGGTGATATCATAACCAGATCTGGCTATAGCTGGGTCTTTGCTACCACCATGTCTCAGTGGTCTCTTTCTGGTAGGGATGGCCTCAAAACAAAGGTCTCATCATTCGCTCTTCATTTCATGCAGCACTTTTATCTACCCAGATATCCGCTCAGGCATCATAGCAAGAATACATTTTAGTTTTACATTTTTTATTCTTCCTTTCTCTTGATAGTGCTCTGTAAGCTTTTCTTACTATAAAGAAGGCTGATGATGATACCTTGACTCCTGACTTGGACTGCTACTCTTAAAAATCTCACATCATTTTGGATATATTTCCAGGTTCTGATTCATGTCTATGTCACCTTTGTTCCATACTGGACTTGACCTTTGTTAAGCTGCTCCCCAAATACCTACCTGTGATGAGCCCTTTTTAATAGTTCACCTGTTGGCCTAGGTGCGTGATTCATTCCTAATGCCTTTGTTCTCTAAATCTCAGAAATGGAAAGTTCTGTCCGGTTTATTTCACCAGTCAACTTGGCAGAGGTACACCTCCATCCACTGGTCAACAATAAGACACACACAGAAAAAGCACAGTGTTGGAGATGGGAAGGTGGAGGAAATACACAGGTTCTCCATGATCTTCAGTCCATTCAGGCTTGTGGGTGGTAATGCAACCTACCACGAAGTCTCAGAACCTCCTTCAAGGAGGGACTTGCTGTAGGAAGGATGCTCAGTAGGTGGTTACCGCCTCTCAGCTCCTTCAGGCTCTGCCTCAGCTTCAGAGAACCTCCTGTCCAAGGTCAAGTTCTTCCCAGAGACCCCTGTACCTAGCCCAGTGCAGGCGATAGTACCGATAGTCAGCAGTACTCCAGAGTTTCCTTTCAGCTTGATGTTGTTAGACTCCATCTCTGCTCACCTTCATCCTCCACCCAGTTCTGCTTGCTCCTTCTTCCCTGCCCAGTTCTTAATGTCTAATACATGTTTTTTTTCACTCCAACCTCAGTGTCTGCTTCCATTGAACCTAACCGTGGCTAGCCTCAATTCCCTTACCTGACCAAAACATCACATTTAAATAGTTCCTGTAATTTCCAATAACAGGCATTTTGTAAAAATTTCATTGTTTTTTAAAAGGAGCAACTCAGTAAATCGTAAAGCATTGCTTGTATGGAAATATTGGTAGTATGGTTATCTGTCTAGTAGGTCAACTTTAATTTTTCAGTGTATGATCCAAAAAAAAAGACAAAGTAGAGGGGATAGTGTAATCTACACTTAGAATTTACATACTGTTAGATATGAAACAAATTAATATTTTAGACATGGTTGTTATCTCTTTAGTGATAATTAGAAGCACAGATTCATCACCATAATAATCAACATATATTTTATTCAAATGTTTCAAGTGCTAAACTGCAAAGAAAAGCACAACTGTCTCTTAGTTTCAGCATAAAAGATATTTTTGTAATGATCTTTTTCCTGATATCACCCCAGAAAATCATGTCATTTCTGCTAAGTATCTAATGTATTTTTTGCAGTTTTCAGCAATGAACACTAACGAGAGTTTGGCCCATCGTTAATAATGTAAGCCAAGGTCAATCACAACAAATGTAACTATGCTAAAATATCTGTAACCAGGAAAAATGGTTTCTAAGCCATCAACTGTTCATTTTATTAGAAAGAAAGAATTTATTATTAAAAACAAAGGATACTGGAGGTCACAATCTTTGGCCACCTAATAATGCTACAACCTTTTAGCTTTTGACTTTGTTTCACCATATCTACATTAGCTCTGACTATGCTGCTAATGACTAATTAATTGTGGTGGCCCAGATGCTTAATAATTATGAAGTAATAGCAATAAACCTTCACATGAGGTTTTGCAACTTATATTTTTACAAACATTCTCTCATTTGGTCTTTTTTGTCTCTGAAAGTCATGAAGCTTTCTGCTTGCTTCAACACAAGATTTACACACAGAGGTAATAGAGGTGCTGTTCTTCAAGGTCGTGTAATATTCTAGATCATGCCATCCTACTTCCTTCCCCAAACTACCATGGCACCCTTTGAACTCACAACATACACCTTCTTAAATCTTGTACTGCCCGACATTATCAAGCAGAGGATGTGCTGAGTTTCCTCACCTACCTAAGCCTCAGAGGGGCAGGAACTCCATTCTTGGAGACAGGGAAATGGCTCATATTTCTGTTTCCTCACTGCTGAGTGTATTTTATGGGCTCAAACTACATTTTCACCTTCTTCCTTAACACAACTCCTTAATTTATTCAGAATGCTCTGCTAGGAACTCTCCATTTAAATATTCTCAATGCTATGTACCAGAGTACATTACTGATCCAATTACCCCATACATTAGGCACTTAGGGTATGAAATACTAACAGTCCGTGCCATTGGTAGAGCAAAGGGCATACTGTGATGTCAAAGCATTTTTTTTCTATTGCCATTCTCTTTTAATGATAGATGTTGTTTAAAAATGGATTTAATTTCATGATCTGTAATTTGTGTATTACTAAAGAGAAATGCAACAATAATTTAGTAGACACATGTTAGAGAAAAAAAATCTTCAAAATTTCTTCTTGCTTTTGCCTTAGGACATGGTGAGTGATTCTTCGGGACACAGATTTCAACTGACTTAAGACAAAAAATTCAAATTGTATCTAGAGAAAGAAATTAACCCATAAATGCATATAATATGCAATTTAAACAGGAATGATGGATCCTGCCAAGGACAGGTCCCCGTTAGTTGTCTTTGGCTTTGAGGTGGAGTCCCTCCAGGGATGTAGGCTCTCTCAGAGCCAAATGCTATTGACATGGGATTTCTTTGTGTCTCTTCTTTAACCCAACTGCCTTCTTTTGTTTTCCTCTTTAATTGTTTGTTCACTGCAACTGCCATTTCACTGCAAACAAAACAAAATGTAACAAAATTTTAGTACCTTAAACTCCTCCCGATGCATCCCTCTCCCCTCCTCCCTTATGGGAAACATAGCCTGCCCTCAGAAGAGTACACTCCCCCAAGCAACTTTCTTCCCTAAAACACAGACTTCTCACCACCCATGACAGGAAGAAGAGGCAGTCATTGACTGGATGTCTGTGTCATCCTCAAATTCATGCCTTCAGATCCGAGCCCCTGATGTGATGGCTTTGAGGAAGCACAGCCTTTGGGAGGTGATAAAGTCAAGAGGTGGAATCTTCACATGTTCTGAACTCTCTGTATTTTAATGGTAGGCTACTACCCCAGAAGGATTTTCCAGGCTACCAAAGCCTCTGCTGTCTTCAACACATCATTTTCAAGATGGTGGTGGCCAAGGAAAACCTTCAGAATGAAGAAAAACAGAGCTAGAGATTTGACAGGCAGGTTTCGGAGATGGAGACCCATTCCTATTACTACAAATCCACTGACCAGAACTGAATCACAATGTCCCCCCTGGTTGCAAAGGTAGCTAGGAACATTTTTCATTATAGGAAAGCACAAATTTGCAGAAATTTATTCATTTCCAATTATTTTTCTGCATCATTAGAAAATAGATGTAAAATCATCCAATGGAAGGGCATTATATAGCCACATAATTCCATCTGACTTTAGGAAACTTTTGATTTAAAACTGACTGAATGTCCATCCACACAAGAAATGTGTACAATTGTTTGAGCCTCCGATAAAAACCTAACTGTATTTTTTGCTGTATCATCTGATGTTTCCTATTTTAGTATGATTTTCCTTTTGATGGTGTAAAGAAACAGTGAGAGTCTAACTGCAAATGTGTTCACGGTTCTCAAATGGCAATTTCAGCTGGCCCCAAAGATAACAAAACAAAAGCAAAAGACAAAAACCCCCACCTTTTCCACATGTAAAAGACTCTCAGTACCTTTCCAACGTCACCAAAATCTCATCTCATTATAGGATCTGGCTCATGTTTGAAGTCCAAGATCACCTTATATAAATCAGCCCAGATGTAGTTGGTACTTCTCACTGTGGTCCTTCACCCACAGCTCCTTCAGCAGAGTTTATCTTGATCTGCAGACCTGTGAAGCTAAGAAACAAGTCATCTTTTCTCCATGCTTTCAACATACAGTGCTAAAACTGCAGAGAATGTTTCTTTTTTGAGAGCCAAGAGGAAGACAAGAGGCACCTGGCAATCACTGGCCCATAGTAATCTTATATCTAGCCAGGTGCATGCCTTCATGTCTGGGATTAGGGCTCAGTTACTCTCCATGACAGTGAGTCTCTGTGTCTTAGCTTTGTTTTCTGGTCTCTTGGGCTCTGCTTTTTTGAGTCACCCTCATTTTTGGATAAGAAGTGTGTGTTTCCCACTGAGCAGCTTTCTCAGCCCTCTTCATGCCTATAAAAGGGTTTTGGGCACTAAAGATTCTTTTCATTTTGAAATTTCATTGCCCTTATTCGTCCAAGTTGGTGGGGGAAAAAAAGAAAAAAAGGATTCATATTTTTAAAAATTATATTAATGTATTATCATGGAAAAAAGACTTAGATTTCCAAGTTCTTCTTTCAGAGTTCAGTTTTGTTTAAAATTTGTTTTTCAAATAAAAGGGAATTTCTTCTCTAAATTATGGATTATTTTAGATATACAAAAATATAAAGAATGTTATCTGCCAATACACTGCTCACATTAAAGCATCAAGGTTTATGCAGATGAAGCTGCCCTGTATTTACCTCTTTCCAGTCTAACTTCCAGCTTTCCCTAGGTATTGTGCATCTTAGTAGCTAAAACCATAGAATGGTTGCATCACAAATTTATCTCTTCCAAGCTCTTACTTAGCCTCTTAGCCCCTCAATTTCCTTAGTAATACAATGACATACTATGTTAATAGATATAAATTTTATGTATATTTGTGTAAAAAATATAGACCTAATAAGTTAGTATATTTAAAACAATGGAACTCAATACATGCCATAAAGGTATTAATTATTATTTTTAAGTAATGGAACAACTAAGATTTTCTGATTTGATCTTATGAATGAGGTAATAATTCCTTTTCCAAATTAGCCAGTGAGAAGTTGGAATGAAGCAAGTCTACTTGTCCTTTGCCACCTACTTTTCCCGCTCCTACACTTTAAAACCTGCAAACACAGATGAGCTACTATAATGATGCTTATAATAATTTCAGAAGTGATTCTGGTGTCAGGGGAGGAAAGGCAAAACTCTCACTAGCTTGCATTTAGGCTGACAACTCAAAAGTAACACACCCGCTTCGTCAGTCCATCAATCTCCACTCATCTTCCTTGGGATGACCCATCCTTCCTTCCAGGAGAACACTTACTTCCCAAACCACCTCTCCGTGGAAAGTTATAAATATGAGTCCTTGATCTTCAGCCGCACCACAATAACTCAGATGTCTGCTCTATGATGACCACTTCTCAAAACAATGTGAAAAAAGCAACTCAAGTTTCAAGATCAAGGATGGCCTGGGAGCTCCTAATTTGTCCTTCTTATTCCATATCAACATCATTGTGGCTTGTAGGAATGTTTTTATGTAAAGCAGTGGATCAGTTACGTTAGCTTACACGCACATTTGGCATGAGGAGTCAATTTCTGAATATTTACATATAAACCCAAACTGGGAAACAGATATTTTTTCAGTTAGGTCTGTGTTTTCTTTGGAATTTTTAAAATAATTCTGGTGATAATTTACAGAGATATGTCACATGGAAAATTCATTCAATGTGTCATTCACAGAAAGGACCATTATAGCAAAAAAGTTGAGTCAGAAAAGCTAAAGTGAACAGGATGTCATTCATTTGGTAATTTTTTTAAAAGGACCTTTAAAACATAATACAGTATTAATAGTGTTTTGTAGGCAGTTGAATAATGACCATGGAAATCTGTTTTCCATCCAGAGGTTTGTTGCTTAGGTCAGGTAGACGAGCATATTAAGACTCTGGGGTTTGGAGCCATTCCCTAAACATTGATAGTGCTCCACACATATCCTCTTCTGTCCTTCAGGAAGCTTCTCTGTGTGTGCACTTTATCTTTCTTTGTTTTTCTTTGAAAAGCATAGGCCTCTGACTTCCTCTACAGGACTACCTTGAGGCTACCAGAGCCTTTTGTAAGAACTGTTGAAAATTGAAATGTTTGAGAATTTATTCCTCTAGGGTGGCATGGCCATTACTGACTGAGACAGATTAGGAAAGTCCACATGTATTCCATTAAAGTTGAACAAACCTAGTGCAATTTATGCTCAAGAGATCCCTTCATGGTCAGGTTGAGGCTGAGACTTCAATGAAATCACATGACTGCTTGAATTCCTCCTTCCTGTACTTCCTTACCCCTGAACCTTTCTTCAGGCATCTCTTGCATCAACAAATCCTCATCTTGGAGGTCTTCTGAGAAACCTGACCTAATACTTATAAGTGACCTTGAGTAAGCAAGTTGACTTCTATTAAATCAGGTTTCCTCTTGAAAAATGAGGGGATGACAAGATTGTTATAAGAAATAATATAAGATAAAGTTTTTAAAGAATATAATTTACTGTCTAGCATATTGTTAGCACACACGAAATGTTAATAACTAATGTGGCAAAGTACAAGTTCACTGAGCTTAAATATGAGTCATAAATTTATTTTTCTCAAAATGATTATTATTCCAAATTTCTGACCTTTCCTATGATAACAAATGGTTTCTAGTATTATGTTACCTTGAAGATATTTCTACAAAATATAAGTACACTTCATCTGTATCTTTTAAGTAAAGATGACATTTTAATAAAAAGAGAAAATAGATGCAATAGAAAGATCATTTTGAAAAAGAATATTTGAAATGCTTCTACTATGCTAAAGGTAATGTAATGTATCCCTCAAAAATATTCACATCTGAATATTTACAAACAGGGAAGAGGATTTTCTGCTTAACAATTTTCTGAAGAGTTTCAGTGGCTTATTAATTTTGAAGATATAAAAATGCAATTCCTTTTGACTAGTGCTCAAAAACAACTGATTGATATAATGAAAGAAGGAAATCTACCCCAGATTTTTTTTAAAGTTGCACAATTTAATCTGAATATTAAAAGGAGTATCATTTTTCAGCACATAAACCCAGGGTTGTTTTTCTATTCATATCTAAGCTTCTTAAGGAGATAACATTTTTAACTCTAGGACTTATTAAAGCAATGATTAGATAAAGTACCAGAACTTAAAATTGCTGTATCATAAAATGTTTAAACCATGATTTAAAAAGGATATATTCAAAACTATTGTTTCAATATTATTATTTCAATATCATTTTAATAAAAGCAAAACATATTTTATAATGTAAAAGACAATATAGGACTGGAATTGTGGCTCAGTGGTAGAGTAGTCGCCTAGCATGGGTGAGGCACTGGGTTCGATCCTCAGCACCACATAAAAATAAAATGAAGATATTGTGTCCACCTAAAACTAAAAAATAAATATTTTTTTAAAAAATATATAATATAAATTAATATATTAAATATTGTCTATTTGATCTTTACCCAAATCAAATGTGGGTACCAGATCAAATGTACTTATTTCTTAGCACATTTAGTTTTTTTATTTGGTATGTAATATAGACATTGTCATATAAATAAGACTTCCAAATAATTTAAATAGACAATAAATAGATAAAGACAAAGATAATCAGAAACTTTTGCCTGTTTTTTCCACTCAGAAATTAATGTAATTAAGTTTGGTGAATTAGGTTGTTCCTAAAGATTCTAAAACCCAAAAGAATAATCTAAATACATCAGTGAAACAAGATTATCAGTGTGGATTGCAAAACAAGATCCAATTATATGTTGTCTACAAGATACCCACTCTCTATATAAAGACTTGGATTAAAAGTTAAGCAACAGAGAAAGACATACCATGAAAATTCTAATCAAAGATCTCCAAATGAACTATATGGACTTTAGTGAAAGCACATTTCAGGATAAGGAAAATTGTTGAGTAATAGAGGCAAAAAGTTACCAATTTACAAACCGAAGGGCTAGGATGATTCATATGGTAACAGGTTAGAATTAGAGACATCACTATGAGCTCATATTTAGCTTACTCTAGGTAGATATGTTAACACAGAGAAATATTATTGACATGCATGTGTGCGCAGGTCCACAGACACATGTAGTCTTTCTGCTCTATCAACTGAGAATTACTAAAGGCAAAAGCACTGCAGGAGCTGTGAGCACACTTATTATCCATATCTTGGTTTCTACTGCCCTTCTCTGACAAAAGGAACCAGGGCTCTTGGGAGAAATGGCTGATTCCAGGTCTAAAAAAGAAATTCTCTTTATAGGAAAAATGAGCCTGAAACATACTATAGTGTCAAAAAGTATAAAAAGTTAAAAATTTTTAAATTCATAAATACTATGGTGGAGATTTCAAAAGGATGTAAGAGCTAACTGTTCCCTGGGGCCAAATCTGAAACAACTCGAACATATAAATTAACAGGATTGAGTTATAACCCAAAGCATAAATAAGTATCCACAAGTTCCAACTAACATAATTAAATGGGGTAGAAAAGATAAATTTACCATGAAAAAGAATGACAAATAATTTATGTAGATAGGCCGCCCTTGAGCAATAGAACGTAACTCTCCACTCCTTAAGTGTGGACTTTGCATACTGATTTTCTACAAAAGATGTCAGTATGGAAGAGAGAGAGAGAGAGAGAGAGAGAGAGAGAGAGAGAGAGAGAGAGAGAGAAGGGTAAACACAATGGACTAAGTACAGACAGATGACCAAGATCAGTATCAACCTTGACATTTGTCCTCTGTGATCTTTCTCCCCAAAACAAATGATGAATGTCTAGTCCTGAGAAATAAGAGACACGATGAATAAATATGGTGTGGTGTATGTGTTGGATTCTGGGCCAGAAAAGGACTAGGGTAAAAACTAAGGAAATCTGAAGAAGTGTGGACTGCAGTTAATAATGATGTATCAATATTGTTTCCTCAACTGTGACACATGCACCACACTATGCCACATGTTAATGATAGAGGTGTGAGTGTGGAATGCATGAAAACTCTTTGTACTGTCTTCATAAACTTTTTATAAATAGTTTATTAGTAAAACCATTAATGAAGTAAGTAGAAAATACATTTGAAAATTAAGCAATATACTTCAAAGTAACTCATTGGGAAAGAAATCAAAATGGAAATTAGAACATATTTAAAACTTATTGATAATGAAAATGCCTATCATAGCTAACATTGTAGAATACAAATAAAGCTTAACACTGAAGAAATTGTAGGTTTCTATGCATATAGTAGTAAAATAATGAGAAAAAATGAAGGCTATAAATATCTAACAAAAAGTGAGGATAAGGGTAGAAAAATAAATGAAGTATAAAAGGGAGAGAATAATAACAAAGGCAGAATTTATGAAATATAAATTTAGCATATGATAGAAGCTCAATAGAGAAAAAGTTTTTGTAGATACTTAACAAGCCTGATCAGGAGCAATGATAAAAGGGATGTAATTAGTATTGGAGATTAAAAGATGGACATTAAACCAGACATACAGTAAGAGATGACTCTGAATGACTTTATGCCAATAACGTTAACAAGTTTAAATGAGGTGGGGAAATGCCCAGAACAGCACAAGCTGCCAAAGTGAAACAAGAAGGAAAGAAAAAGATCTGAGCTATTCTAGATCTACTAACTACATAGAATCTGTACTTAAAAATTTCCACAAATTTTTCTTGAAAATTTTTCTACCAAACACTGGGTGGGGAGGAGTGATACTGACCCATCCAGAAGGGGAAGAAAGAAAGGAAAAATTTCTCAACTAAATTTTTGAGGATGACCTTGATTCGAATGTTTTAACAGAATTTACCAAAAGAGAAAACAAAAGATAAATATCTTAAATGAATATAGATATAAAAATTCTAAACCAAATATTATCGATAAAATCCAGTGATACGTAAAATCACCAACAAATTGGGCTAATTTGAGTAATCTATCACATCAGATTAATTTTTTAAATTGTAGTAAAATTTTTTTACTGCATTAAGATAAAGGAAGACAGATCATCAAATCATCTCAATAAATGCAGGAAAGCATTTGGAAAATTCAACACTGACCTATGATCTTTTTTAAAAACCGAGAAGGAAACTTTCTTCATTTTTAGTAATCTGATAAGAAACTCTGGATTTAAAAATCCACAACAACAACAAAAAATCATTCATATGTTGTAGTGAAATATTAAACACTTTCCTTCTGAGAATTGGAAAAATTAAAACTATTGTCAATTTTATGGATCATTTTTGGAGTGCTTACCAGTATAAAAAAGCATGAAAAATAAATAAAAGGATGAGAATATGAAGGATTGACAAGGACATGGGACAACTGAACTCTCACTTCTGTCTTGTTGCTGGAGGTGTGTAAAGTGTTCCAAACACTTGGTTGAAATGGTTAATTTCAACGTAAAAGTGTTTTGCAATAAAATGAAGAGATTTAGATAAGTGCTGTCGCTTAGATAAGTGGCCCCCAAAGGTCCATATGCTAAAGGCTTGGTCCTCAAGGACCAAGCTTTTGGGAGGTGGTGGATCCTTCAAAAGGTGAGGGGCGGTGTGTCTGTAGGCCCCTGGAGATGTGCCCTCCAAGGGACCCTGGTCTTTTCCAAGGAGGATTAAATGTCTAAGTAAAAAAGGTAGGGCAAGAACATTTCTAGAAGATGAGAAAAGACAATAATTTCATGACCTTCTGGAAGAGAATCATGCCTTAAAGAACACACGGAATCACCAACCACAAAAAGAAAAACCATCCATTTCTTTATAAATCTATCAATCATCAAGAACATTCTTCTTATTAAGTGACGGCAATAAAAGAAACCAAAATTTAGGAAAGGTGGGCTTAGTTAATGGAAGAGGGTCTATTGCTTCATCTAGCCCTTGAACACTAGTGTTCCTGAGGACCCCATTCCTGCTAGGACCCCATTCCTTCTAGGACCCCATTCCTGCTAGGACCCCTGAGTGACATATTCATTGGGTATCCTGGAAGTCATATTTCAAACCAAGTTCACTTTAATGACCCTAAAGAGAAGTTATCTGGACTCTTCCCATTCTAAATATTTCACATGTCCCTTGAAGAGTGAAAATCTTGCACTTTCTATCTTCTTAATAGCTCTCATGTGCTGTTGGACTGCACCCCCAACCTCGCTCATGTGTTCCTGCCCGATGGGTCCAGCAACCTTCTGAATGAACTTCCTCTAATCTAGTCTTATTATGGAGAATCGAGTACTTATTCTAATACAAAATGCATCATGTTATTACTTACAGCCTTCACCATGATGTGAATCCCCAACCAAGGCCGTCCATGAGCGCTGGCGCTTGCCTTCCTCTCTAATTCAGTCCTTAAAATCTCTATATATCCTTCAACATCCTCCAAGTGCTCTGTTAATCCCTCCAAGCTTTGGCATGAACTGTGCCCTGGTTGGAATGCCCTTCCCTCCATTCTTTGTGCAGAAAACTCTCACTCGTACATAGTAGGGCTTCCGTTGGCTCTCCTTTCTGGGCACCTTCATGCACCTGGGGGTTTATTACATAATTTAAACCAGAGGGATACAATGACTGTCTCTGTTGGTTCATGTTTTTTCCCCACACTGTCAGCCCCTATGCACTTTACCTGGAACATTGAAATTAATGCCCAGTTAATGCTTGTTAAATGAATGAGTGAACAAGTGGGAGTGGCCACACATAGAAGAAACCCACGGCATGTTAAAGACCATCTAGGGACCCATTGTTAGAAATTCTCACATTACATTTATAAACAGAGAATTCTGAAGACAGCCCAAATTCCAACTATACTGACTTAGCAATTATACCAAGGATTATTAACACAGAAGTACTGGTACTTTTAAATAAAAAAGCATAGTTTCTCAACAATCCCACCTCTCAGTGGAAAAATCACTTCCATAGTGAGTCACTGATTTCCTGCTTCTCTACTTACCTGGTGAAAATGATTGAAAATAGGATGGTCAACTCAAAGGCAGGATCATACAGGCCCTGAAGTAGAATTTGTTGGTGTTCTTACAGTGTAGGGATTCTTAACTCTAAATGCACATTGGAATTACCTAGGGAGCTTTAAAAAAAAAATGATGCCCATGACCTTCCCCAGAAAAACTCATCAGAATCTCAGGGAGTAAGACAAAGTTCCAGGGCACTGAGAGTTTTAAAGTGCCCCAGGTGACTCTGATGTGCAGTTCTCTGTGAGCACCTTTATCTATGCTACTGACAAATGAGAGCTGAGGTTTGGCAGCTTCCAATGCAATCACCAAGTGGAGCACCTGTTGGCAGTACTTTGAACTCATTCTATGATTTCCTGTTGCCTCCGATTGTCTTGTGTTTGTTTGTTTTCCCCCTTGAGTTACCTGGGTTAGAACCTAGGGGCTCATGCATGCTAGGCAAGTGTTCTACCACTCAGCTACATCCTGATTGAGTCCTTTTAAAGGCAGCTTGGAATAAGGTAATCTGTCCCAACCACTTCCATTTTCAATTTGCAACTAGCATTTAAAAACCCTGTGAACACTGAGAGGGCAGTCTTGGGGAATCTACAAGACCAGCTTGAATTGCTTGTCTATCTGTTCAAGATACGGTTGACTTGTTTTAAGTTTGTACGGAGTTTGAAAACTTGTTTACCGCCTGGAGGTTGGGCGCTTAGGCCCTTGTCAAAGGACATAAGTTAAGGCTGTACTTTTTGAGTCACTGCATGTTAAAGACCATCTAGGGACCCACTGCTAGAAATTCTCAATTATTTACCATGGGATGGGGCAACACAGAGGCATTTTTTAAAGCTCCCAGATTACCCCAGCATGCATTCAAGATGGGATCCAAGGGTGGCATCCTCTTCTTTCCCTCCTCTCTCAGAAAGACATGGATGACAGGGACACGATGATGACTTCTTTCCAATGGTACTTGCCTTGTTCAGCTGTCTTCCCAGTGCTGATGCTTTCAATCTTTAGTTTTATCAAGACCTTCTTTATTAATTTAAAAAATAAATAAAAATATAAAATGAATAGTGTTAATGTATTGCTGAATTTTTTTAGTTAAAAGAATTTAGTTTTTAGACTCATTTGCTTTAGTTTCCCTTTTAACATTCCTCCTATATTTGAAAACCTGTCCTTTGTTAATTTCTCGAATTTATTAATTTGAAACTTCTCATTTTTATTTTTTTCTATTTCATGCCATTCAATATTTGTTACATCTTACTTTAAATTATTTTGCAATCTTCTGTTTTCTTATAATCCAGTTTTTCATTTTCTTTTCATAATTCAAAATTTCATACACTCATTATTTGTCTTGGGACTTATAACTTTAATTATCTCTGATATTAGTTTTCTTTCACCTTTTCATTTATGTTTGTTTTATTCTCAATCCTTACTTTTTTATTATTTTTTAAACTTCAATGAAACTCTCAGTGTACAGGAACTTTGTCTCACTCCTTGAGATTCTGATATATTTTTCTGGGGAAGGTCTGGACATCTTTTTTTTTTTTTAAGCTCCCTAGATAATTCCAATGTGTATCTATAGTTAAGCTCCCTGCACTGTCTTAGTTTCCTGAAACTTTTATCAAAATGTTTTTTTATTTTCTTTGGAAATTTTAATACTTTACCATGTCATCATTATTTTCTTTTTTTGATTACAGTTTCTATTTAGTAAATTCTAGCCCAGCCCAACCCAGGAAAAGACAAGAAACCCCTTCATTGTGAATGTCCTTCCTTTCCCATTTATAGTGCCTGTTTCAATGTTTGTTCTACAAAATACCAACACAATACTAGGTTGTAAAGAATATTGGAAATTGTACCTGTTTGGTACATCCACAAAATACTGGGACAATACTTTCCTTCACAACTTCTATTAACTGGTCTTTTCATGAGGCACTACATTCTACTACCTCCTGGAACCTATGGTCTCAACATCTGGAACTAGTCAACTTTGGAGAAGGCATGCTCTGTAACAGTAGGGGGAGACAGACAGCAGTTTGATTTCCTGCCAGTAGGAATCCTTTGGCAATCTTAGTCCTGTGATTCTCTATCTGTAGATTTCCCTGCACAAGAAAAATATCTGTTTCCTAGCTCCTCCTCTGAATTTACACTTTTATAGTAGGTCTCATTTAATTCTTTTCCTCTACTTAGGAATTATAAGAAGCTTTCTGGTGTGTGAGTCTTCCCATATCCATCCCCTAATATTCATGTACCTGGAATTGCTGCTCGGTGGTCATTGCCAGCCAGCAAGGTCTGGTTTTAGGTAGCTGCAATTGTCCTTCAGAACGGTGAGTCTCATTGTTTCAGATTTTCCTTCACGCAGAGTCCAGCCTTGAATAGGTGGCGGAGTCGAGAGGGAAGAGATAGGCCACCCTAACTTTTAGCCCTCCATTTTTTGCCACCTTTTGAAAACATCTTGAGTCTGGATGGATTTGGGAAACATTAAATGCTTTAAAGGTGACTTGGTCATTCTTTAGAATTTGGATCATTATGTTACATGTTGGGGACCTCTTGTCATCAGTGATATGTGGCTACTGTTCCCGCATTGTATTATGGTGGAGGGCAATCAACCTGGCACCCACCCAAAGATAACGAGGCAGTAACTGAAACCTACATATCTTTCATATAAGCCACCAGAAAAGGCAAAATGCATGACTAATAGCAACACAGCAAAAATCTTACTATCTTCTTTCCTTCATACCACATTCTACAGCAGCTTGGACCAACTCCCTTCTATGGTTGTCCCAAACCTCCTCACCACCTGCTCCCAATTAACTTATTTCTCCTCTCCCTCTTTGCATCCCATTCCTTTCTTGTGTGGAACTAGGCGGCCTCCCTTTCAAGGAAGAGGCGGCATTAGGCTGTCCATTATGATTTTTCTTGGCAAGATGATGGGGAACAGTGGAGGGAGACTGTCACTTGGGGAGTTAGTTTGTTCTATTGGACAAGAGTCTCTTTTCCCCCATTGGTGACATTTTTCTGTTTCACTGTACAGCATGTGAGTGACATCTCCCCAACCCCTGTTTCATAAAGTCCCCTTCCTCAATCCCTTCCTGGGAAATGAGACCACCCTGAAGTCCTCACCTGCCTGGCTTTGTTTCCCAATGGCAGCGTGTGACAATGCTCTTTATGCAGTGGGTGCTTCGCTGCAAGTGCCTGGAACCAGATCCTTCTCCACCTGGGGAGTTGGTGGGTGTGCCCTTCCCTGGCCAACTTCATCAACGGACAAGATTTAGCTACTGCTGTGCTACACAGGAATGTGTGCTGTCCTCTCTAGAGCTGACCGAGGAGAAGGACGTGATGATGATAATAAGGACACAGTGGTAATATTTTGGTCTGGTAGAGTCTCTGGAGCACCCTTCCCAAGGACAAAGACCAATCCCAACTCTCACCCACGTCCTGTGTGGGCGGTAGAATTTGGGTTTTCTCTGTGTGAATTGAGCTGGCTGCAAAATAAAGCTAAGAAAAGAAGTCAATGAAAACAACACATGACACAGAAAGTAATTTTGAAAAGCGAGGGCAGGAGGGCTCTATGACCTTAGGGGTTGAGCTTCCACACTGTGGGGGCAGGGGGGGTGCAGAGAGAGAGCTTGAGCGCCCACATTTGCTTTATTATATATGGGGGAAACTTCAAAGGTTTTCCATAGAATGTTCTTCTGCCAAATAAAGGAGGAGGTGGGCTGTCCAGGCCCAATGGGACACACCCAATTCCAGAGCAAGAGAGCAGCCTTCCTAGCTCAGCAAAGACTGAGGACATGGGCATTGCATAACCCATTAAGTGGGAGGAGCCACAAAATGACTTGCAATGACAAACCAAAATCTCCTTGCTCAAGGTCAAGTGAAGACCTACATAGCTCAGGAGTGGCTTCCCACCCCCAACCATGCAATTGGCTGAATTTGAAAGGTGGGTTGGCTTTTCCCATTTGAGGCAGAGTCACTAATACTGGATTTCAACTGGATCATCTGGGTGGATGATACCAACCACTGAGACAATTCAGTATGTCGTATTTCTAGTCCCATTTTCAGAAAAGAACATGAGGCCTAGAGAGATTGAAAAATATATGCCAAATTATTTGTCAGAGGTAGCAGAGGAGAAATTAAATCCTCAGGTGTCTGATTCATACCAATAATCTGATCAGCAATCTACACTGAGCAGTGTGGTAATCTTAATCTTTTGTTGGCCAGGATGCCCCCAGGCCTCTAACCTGAAACCCCTTCCTCCAAATCTGATTTTTTTTTTTCAAATTAGATGCCACTTTGCTCTATACTCCACATGTACCACCTGTAGTTTCAGAGATCCAGTGACATTTCAATGACCTTTAATTCTTTGAGTAGAGCTTAATTTCAGTGTTTTTAAGACAAGCAGTGAAGCAGAAGTTTTGTGACCTCGAGAGGACCAGTGGGCCTGCTATCTCTTTATTCTGTATTAAAATTAGCATTACATGGCAGTTATTGCCATGAAGACTTAAAAACTTGTCCTGCTTGTAGAAAGCTTTTTTTTTAAAACAAAATAAAACAGAAAAACAACACTACTTCACTTTCCAACTTTTGTGGAAGATAAACAAAGACTTTGCCCTCATCTGGGCAATTTCTTCAAAGGTGGGCTGTGTTCTGGCTCCTTTTAAGGTCTCCCTCCCAACCCCATCAGACATAATTAACAGTGATGAAGCCAACTCACAACTCCTAAGTTCCTCTGAGAAGGGCTTACTCAGATCCTGTCTTGGTTACTTAGTGCCAAAATTCTGAAAGTAAGTTGGCATAATCTGGGAAGAAAAGTTAATCATGGGAACTTTAAAGTACTGAAGATTCCATTCATTGGAATAAAAACTCATAGTTCTTCATGTGACTAAATGGAGAACAATATCTAACTGTAACAATTTGTTATTTCCATTTTTTTTCCTCATGAGGAAAACTATAAAAATCATTAAATTTATACCAAGTGACTAGGAGGCTGGCTTCATGCCCTATGACTAGAAACTTGATCAGCCTCTCTGGAAAAGTATCCTGGTGAAAATATCTCCAGAACTCTGAAGCCTAGGACATGGCAGATGTTTTGAGAATGAACTTGAAGCAACTACACATGGACATCTGGTTTCCATGGACCATTCTTCTAGAACAAGGTCAAGCACAGCATGATCCTCTGAGCACCTTTCTCCTTGTTCAATCATTGTCTCTGGGACCCCTGCCCCTCCTTCTCTGAGTCAAGTTCTCTGGAAGTGGAGCTTGGGAAATCTGCATTTTACAGACAACTCTTTACATGATTCTATTGCCCACTAGATTTTAATAAACCTTTCGTAGGAAAGGTAGTATCAATTTAATAGAAAACGTCTCAATGAATGCTACTGAAGATAATAAGGAAAACAAGGGGTAGAGAAAGAAACCAGAAGGATTTATGATCACTTCTCTAATGTCATGGATCATGATCAGAATGGATATTTTGGCTCAGATAGAATTTTTTTTTCAGAATTTAATCTTTGCTTTAATAGTTGGCACCTGTTACCATTTCTGGTGTGATGAGTTGAGAGGAATGGAATACTGAGATCAGTGTCTGGCGTCTACTCACAGCTTTCACATCTGAGGAGATGGTCAGACTTGTTGTACAAGGAAAAAAAAGTCTCTCTTCCATCTTATTCAGGGGTTCTTGTAAAATAAAGTAATTTGTATGTATTTCATGCTTGGGCAAACGTGAGGGTCAGTCAGTTGATAATCACAGAACTGTGAGAGTCCTGGTCAGATATAAAATATTTGCAAAATGCAATTCCAAGGAAGTCCACTTGGGGAATTCCCAGACTTAAGTCATATTATGAATTCACTATTAGATGCACAAACTCAACGAGAAAAATTATTGTGAAAAATCCGCCTCAACTGTCAGAATTTGTACTGAGATTGTAATTCTGGAAAGAGGAGCACATACGAGACATCTGTTGAGAATATTGGACTAGTGAAGAAGACTCCGCATTTTCCCCTTCTCCTTTGAAGCTGGAAACCATGAGATCCTTTGCCCTTTGCCTAGAACATTCTATATAGATAGCCAAATATTGTTGATTCACCTTCTTTTAAAATGCTTGTCTCCATCCTCACTTTTTCATTCAAGTGGTGCTTCCTGGATTCATCCCCAAATAGACTGATAAAAAACTTCCAGTTTCTGTGCTTTTCTGCAGCCAATTTTATCTGTCTCAGCACATTCTATCTGTAGAATGATTTTTCTAAAAACACAAATCTGATTATCTCACTTACTCTCTTGCTTAAAGCCCTGCAGGTCTTTTCACAATCATGTGCTGGTTAAGTCTAAACTCCGTAGCATTTGCCACGCTGTCTCTTTGCCTTCTTTTCAGGCAATTTTGTGCACTGTCCTCTCCTCCATCACCCCTATTTCTGTTGTGACCCCACCTGAACCTTTTTGCCAACCACACTGAACCACTAAGATCTACTTTCAGGGGTCAAGCCATCATTTGCTAGCCTTGCTCCTCTGCAGGAAGCTTTTCCCATACATTTTCCATTTTGTATTTATGAGTCTCTGTTTAAAACAAATAGAGATTTAGCACAAATTTCTGGGAGTCACTCCATGCCCTTTGTGGTAACAACATGGATTATAGATAACAAACATAAATGAGCCTCTAATTATCATTCAAGCTTCCCAGGTACCATGGAAGGAAACATGGACAGCTGGTGATAATCATGAGAATTTACTAGACAAAATGATACTTTCAGTTTATAAGTTGACTAGTAGGAATCTTTTTCCTGAGAGACTGGTGAGACAGCCTCATGCTGATCCTTCACCCCTGGCCCATGGAGACCTCTGTAATCACATTACATTTATCTGATCTCTCAAGCCAGACAGGATGGTAAAATGGTCATTTGCAATTCAACAAGCATTTTTTCGAGCACTGTGCTTTGCAGGCATTCTGCTAAGTGCTGGTGACAAAGCTTAGCTCTGGGAAAGAAGGCATGTGCCAGTCAAGCCACATCTCAGCTGGTGGTTAGCGGGCAGTCGGCACAGAGTGCTGAGCCCTTGAGAAGAGCTGAATTAATTCAAGAAAGTACAAGGCACTTTATTACCCATGAAATGCCATTGAACTTTTCCTTTGGAGACCTAGATTTGTTTGTATATTTTGAAATGAATAGTTGGAGAAAAAAAATACCCATTTAGAGTTCTATTTTTATAAGCAACACTCAAATGCAAGTTAACAAGAGTTTTAGCCTCCTTGGCTCAGTTATCCATGCCCTTGGGAGAATTTTCTCTTCAAATCACAAAGGTCATGTGTATCCCAGGCAGCAGAGCACCTACGAAGAAATAGTTCTAAAGGATGGCCTTGTGAACGGAAAGAGACAAATTATGACAGAGGTCATGAATCTGTGCACTAGCTCCTAACATTTATTCTTTGATCTAAACATTGATTGTTATGACACAAATTCAGAGCATTGTCTTTCCAGGATTAGGCTTATAAAGTCAATGTAATTCTAGAAATAGAAGAAGGCCCTCACGTCCTTTATTCCTTGCCTTTGGTCATGATGGATGATGTGTCATGTGATCCACTGCCCTGCGCTAGGCACTGTCCTCCCGAGGGTCCCAGTTGTCAAACAACAGTGTAAGTTTTTTTTTTTTTTCCTTTCTTTCATTTAAGGTGAGATTCTGCAGAGAATAAGGTCATAGTTCCCTGGTCTGAGATAGATGAAAGAGAAGTGGGAGGTGGTCACACTTGGAAGACTTAGGGGTAGATCATCCACTGTGGGGGAGAGGAGGCAAAGGTCACTATTTCCAACCATATGAGCTGGCCTTGTTTCTGAGAGTCTCATTTCCTTCCCTGTTAAAATTCTGACTTCTCTACAATATGATTTCTTTCAGGCTTTGACACAGTGAGCTTATATGCTCATAAATAACTGAAATGGAAGGAAAAATATTGATTCTAGCTTCATAACATGGAGTAGGAAAAAAAAATCACTGAGAGTCAAGTACAAGATCTCTAAAATATTCATTGTTAGCAGACCAAAGGGAAGAAGCTGGGATAACCATAGCAACACTGAAGCCTAAGCCATGAATCCTGCAAAATAGATAAATCGGCAGCAGCTGATTAGGGTGGAGAGAATGAGGCCACTCTTCCAGGGTGCAATCTTAGCATGAAATCCTGGCATTGATTCTTTTCTTTGAATATAGTGATTAATTTTAAAACTAACCAGGTAGGGTATTTATCATATGTCTTTTTCTCCTACAAAGTATATGATCTATGTGACCTAATGAAGGGACATATAAATTAGCCTCATAAAGTTTATTTTCTTAGCTAAATAAAGAGCCCGCAGTCAGGAATTAAAAACTCAGTTTGACAAGCTCATCCTCTCTCTGTCCGGGTTCTCCTTGCTTCTTAGCAGGCAGGGAATGCAGACACACAAGCCTTAGGGAAAGATGGAAGAAGGGACATCTTGCTCACTTCTCTATGTCTTGAAAGATCTGAGTCTTTAGGTGGCTGGGATCTGCGACTTCTTCAAACTTTCCCCAATTCACTGACCCAGCTGAGATGCCTTCTCTCTAAGTACCCAAGAAGGCACACTCCATCCCATTCAAGGGCACATGAGTGACACCACACTTAGAATTGGGGAGACCCACAAAGAAATGGAATTGTCACAGGAGATGAGATATCTCTGGAGAAGGGTCCGAGATGTTCCCAGAGAGAAGGGGAAACTCAATCAAAAACCAGTGGCCTTCTTGGCACATGCGATGGAAAAGGATCTCAGCCTGTTCCAGTCAAAGGCACAGACAAGGTTTATTTAGGAAAGTAGATACATGTAGGAGGGAGAACGTGGGCTATCTCGAAAGTGAGAAGCTCTGCCTTGGGCTGGGGCTCCAATATTTGTAGAAGGGCCCTATTAGAGACTGGATTAGAGGTAGACTAGAGCCAGCAGGAGCTACACCAGTTTTCTCTGTGCTTGCCTATTTCCCTCATTTTACAAGGGCATGGGTCAAGGGCCTGTTGTGAGAGATTGACAGCTGTACTTTCTGTGTCTCAATGGCTCATGGACATTTTGTTTAAGACTCGGTGTGGCTCTCTCTTTATCCTGAATCCCTGTCTCAGAATGAAGGCTTTGGACTCATGGAAATAAAAGGATTCAGAGACTATTTCAAACCTTGCTCATTCTCTTCCCCTTCAGCTCAGTTGGCTTTGCTTCCTTCTCCCTTTCGTCCCCACCTCCCCCCAAAAAAGATCCTTTAGGGAGATTAAAACGTTCCCTAACACTGAATGAATCTTAGCATCCTTTTCAAAATTTAAAATATATCATAGCCTGATTCATGATAAATGTATATTCAGGGGGACTATCTGACCTTCTTGCTCTCTCTGGTCAGAACTGTGAACCCAATGTGTTGGTCCTATGCAATGACACTGGCATTGAAGGAGAGTATAGCTGAGAATAGTATCATTGGTGTCCTGACTTACACGAGGGCTTCTCAAATCCGATTTGCCTCTGCATTAGTCAGTTTTTCATTGCTGTGATCAACATGCCTGACAAGAACAACTTAGAGGAGGGAAAGTTTATTTTGGCTCGTGGTTTCAGGGGTCTCAGTCGATGATTGACTGATTCCATTGCTCTGGACCCAAAGTAAGGCAGAACATCGTGGCTCAAGGGCGTGATGGAGGAAAGCTGTTGAACTCATGGCAGATGGGAGGCCAAGAAGGGGAGAGAGGAGTGTGGGACAAAATATAAACCCCAAACCTGCCCCTAGTGACCTCCTGCCTGCCTCCGGCTGCCCCCCATCTGTCTATAGTCACTACCTACTTATTCCATTCAAATTAGTATGAATTGATTAGATTAAAATTCTCATAATCTGATCATTTCAACCCTGATCATTCCTGCATTCATATAGGAGCTTTTGGGAAACACTTCATAACCAAATCATACCATCCAGAATGATGGTCACCCATGTTTAACCACATTATTTACATTCTCCAACAAACATATTTTTTTTCTTTTTGTGTTTCTCATATATAATGTTTTCCTATCCTAACCATAGCTTTATAGATTATCCATCTATTATTTTAATTGGACAGGACAAGAAGCATAGATACCCAAGAAATGAGTGATGGATAAAATGGCAAATCTGAATAGCAAAATAATTAAACTTCTCATTTTAAGGTTTTCATATATAATAGTCAAAATTTTAGAAAATTTTAAACTTTGACATGATCTTGTACACAGGATCACCTGGGAAACCTTCCTCTTTGTCTCCCCAAGGTTCTCTATCTTTACCATAAGAAATAGAATTTGAAGATGAGCCATTAAAATAGAAAGATGAAGATAAATAAAGACAGAGGATCTTGTCAAAATCTATTTTATTATGAATATTAAATGCATAGCTTAATCTCTTCACCAGCTCTTTGGGGAATAGAGTATTGGAGTACTGGGATCAATACACTTACCAATGGGAATACGTTATGAATGTACTTAAGTTTGAAAACATGGGCTTTTCAAAAATGTACAGAAATATTACTTTGCAGAGTGAATAATAAAGTGTTTATATTTGTTAAATGTTTCATATAATTTCTCATTTAATTACACAACTATAGAGAAATTATTTCTCTGATTTAGAAATGAGACAATATTCATCAAGGTTAAATGACTCATCTGAACTGATAGTGAAGAAGTTTAGAATGTAATTCTAAGTATAAATCGTTTAGCAACATCAGCAGCTACAGTTCTTTTTGTATATTCTAGCAGTCCTGGGGCCATGCAATTTGGGATTTTTTTGTTCTCCATACTTTCCATTTATCTTTGGTCATTCCTTTAGGAAAATGTTTAGTCTCTACCTTCCAATGCCATCATAGTTGTTATATTTGGAAAATTCTTACAAATGGTATTGTAAACCCTAATAGAGTACTTAGTGTCAATAATTGTCCTACTATTTATTTAGTACTCACAATTGTGCATCAGGGATCCCCTTCCTGTTGAAAGTCACCTCCCCTCCAACTGTCTTTGCTGTATCAGGAATAACCACGGGTTTACTCAGTTGTGAGCTTGAAGGAGGCCCAAGAGTCCTGAATCAGCTCTGGAACGGAGCTCACCTCTTATAGGGTCCCCAAGGAACAGTCTTTCCTAGTAACATGCCCCCTGGGGCCAGAAAATGCTATAGCTCACTTAGCATTATTTTTGTTTAAAAAATATGTAAGTAATACATATTCATTAGAACATTCTGAAATGCTAAAAATGAAAACAAGAATAAAATTAAAGCCATGAATAATCCCACCACCTAGAGATAATCACTGAAGAGTTTGGGGATGGATGTTTATGTAGTCTTTTCAATGGGTGTAATATATGCATTTTTTCCACAAAATTGAAAACTACTTCACATATCATTCAATTTCCAATTCAGCTCTATGACATGAATTTTAGTGGCTATTTAATATTTCATTATATAGTTTATACACATAGTTCATGCAACCAAATCACCTAGTGTACATTTGGTTAGTATGGCAGGAAGTCATTGTAATTCTGTGATCTTTTTTGATTAGGGTTTGCCAGGTATCAGAGCAGAAGCATCGTATTTGAGACTACAGAGTTCAAAAAGGTTGACCCACATACATAGAGTAAATGGAAGGGAGAAATTGGATGAATATTCATTTTTTCTTAGCTTCTTTACTTTCAGTTGTTCTAAGCTTCACAATCCTCCTCATCCCCGCCCAAGAAGAGCAAAACAGATTCTTAGAGAGAAGTTAGATATTAGTGAGAATTGGGAAGGGGGTTTGCTCTTTGCCCTTCACCCCACAGCCTGACTTTAGCCTCAAGCAAGAAAAGTGATAGAATGGAGAAAAGTTTGGGGATATTAGAACTGAGGAGTCTGTCACTGTAGTGAGATGACTTTAATTCTTCAGGATAAATACTGAGGACTAGTATAGGCAGTCTCTGTATATGTGGAACTATGGGTTCATATGGTTAATTCTAGGTTAAACTGCTTTGAACAGTAGTCAAACTGCTTTCCAAATAGGCTGTTTCATGTTCCGTTCCCACCAATTTCTTTACACCATCTTTTATTATATTGATCATCTTAGTGAGTGAAAGGGGTACCACACTGTGGTTCTGATTTGTATTCTCTAATAACTAGCAATTTTGAGCATCTTTTCATGTGCTCGTTGACTGCATGTATTCTTTTTTTTTTTATTGGTTGCTCAAGACAATACAATGATCTTGACATATCATACATTTGATTCAAATGGGGTATGAATTATTATTTTTCCACATGTACAGACTGCAGGATCACATTGGTTATACAGCCACATTTATACATACAGCCATACTAGTGTCTGTTGTATTTTGCTGTCCTTCCTATCCTTCCCTCTCCTCCCCTCCCCTCCCATCACCTCTCTCTACCCAATCTACTGTGACACATTTCTCTCTCTCTTTTTTCTTCCCCCTCACACCATCATATATGTAATTTTGTATAACAATGAGGGTCTCCTTCCATCTTCCGTGCAATTCCCCTTCTCCCTCCCATTCCCATGCACCTCTCGTCCCATGTATTCTTTAGACTAATGTTCATTAAAATTATTTGCCCATTTTTAATCATTTTTGTTAAGCTGGAAGAATTTATATATTCAAGATACAGTGTCATTTCAGATATATGTTTTTTCCCATTTTCTTCTATTCTAAGTGTTGTCATTTTTATTTCTTGATAGTGTTTAGATGCAAAGAGGTTTGTAATTGTGATAAAGTTCACTATGATATTTTTGCTTTTATCTCTTGTGCTGATCTAAGAAGGCTTGTTGCCTAATACAATGTCACAGATATTTACCTCCATGTGGTTTTATAATTGCATTTAGGTCTATGATCCATTTTGAATTAATTTTTGCATGTGTTTTGAAGAAGGCCTACTTCATTCTTTTGCATGTCAATATCCAATTATCCCAGCACCACCTATTGAAGAGATGATTATGTCCCTCATTGAATTATCTTGCCACCATTATCAAAAATCAATAGATTATAAATGTATGGTTTTATTCCTAGAATTTCAATTCTATTACACACACACACACACAACACACACACACCCCTACATATATGTGTAAGTCTTTTATTATGTCAGTATCTCAGTATTAGTAAGTTTTACTTATTACTATTGTAAGTAGAAACTATGCAATTTAAGTTTTCTGGGTTATTGTTTTTTAACTTTAATTTGGGTGTTTTTGGTTCATTTTTACATAAATTGTAGGGTCACCTTGTTGTTTGACACAAAGTTATCTGGAATTTTGATAGGAATTATGTTAAATGTGTAGATTAATTTAGAGAATAATTCCATCTTTAAAAATATTCATCTGATCCATGAAAAGGGGATTTTTCTACTTATTTGATCTTCTTTAATTTTTTTTAACAATGTTTTGTAGTTTTCAGTACAAGTCTTGTACTTCATCTGGTAAATTTATTCCTGACTATTTTATTGTTTTTAAAGCTATAGTAAATGGAATTCTTCTTAAATTTCATTTTTAGATTCTTCTTTGCTTATGTATAAGAATAAACTCAATAATTGCACATTGATCTTAGAAACTGCACACATCTTGAACTTTTTATTTCCATACTTTCTGGTGAATTCTTTAAAGTTGCTATGTACAACATCATGTCATCTAAAAATTAATACAGTTTTACTCCTCTTTTTTCAACCTTGACGTTTTTTCTTTCTTCCATTCCTGGAATTTGAATTCCCTGGGTTGAGAATTAAAATTGTCTTTACACATATTTACTTATTTACATCATCTATGAAATACACATTTTGTATTTAGATATCCATTTGTGTATGTTGGAATATAAGTTTTAAAAAGTTTTAAGATATATATTCCTCCACAATCAGGAAAACAACACACATTTTTAAAGTTATAGAAATCTTCAATGAAGCTCTTGTGTTGTACAGCAGTCTGCTCTTCACTTCTGAGGAACACAATTCCCTCCTTCTCACTCAAGGGCGGTAAGAATGGATCACCCCCTTCAGGATTGTTTCTTCATACCATTACATTTTCTTCTCAATAATTGGGCATTTGGGTACTTAAGGTCTCAACGTCTGCCAATCTGATGTTTTAAACGTTTGTAGAAAAAAAATCATTTTATTGTGGTTTTAGATCGATTAGTATTCAACTTGATGCTTATAGTTGATAACTTTCTTTTATACCATTGTTTTCTTGTTTTTCTAGTCTTTATTTTTCCCCCCTCTGGATAGAAATGACAGAGGGATATACCTGATATTTTGAAATAATTATGAATATTTTAATTTTCTGCTTATTTTCATAGCATTATTTCATAATTTCTGCTTTTTTATTATATTGTTGCCATTGTTAAGAAAAATTATTTATCCAAAATCTGGCAAGAGACAAATGGATGGCCAGGTGTCCTCTTATCTTCTGGAAGCATTGAATAACAGGCTGATGTAGTAATTACTTAGTCCTGGAAGGGAGTCCACCTGTGTCTGACTTATTGTCTGCTGTAGAGGAGGGCTCAGACCCTCTGAAGTGACATGTTGACTTGTAGAAGCCTGTCATGCCTTAGATTGAAAGTTCAACTCACATTTTCTATTTTGATGATATTGACAGTTGGCTTTCATCAAATTACGACCTCAATCATGTCTACAGGTTGGGCTCTAATGATGCCCTTACATCTGTTGTGAGCAGTTATTCTCGGGGAGTGTCTAGACATGGCTCCTCTGGCTGCCACACAGACTTTAGAATGTTGACTCTTTACCCAGAAGGCTTTGTAAATGTTGGTTTTCCTTTCTGTCTCCCATTTCTTCCAGCTTTACATTTTCATTCTCTCCTGTCTTGCTAGTAAAATACTATTTTCTCTCTGCAGAATGTCTAAAGAATATCAGTCTATGTATAGATGAAGCTAAGACTAGCACAAATTTATTAACAGTTGTCAGACTCAGGTTATCAGTTCTTCCCATACTTTCTACCCACAGGGGCTCTGGATTCATTTATTAACAGTTCCAAAACATATTGGGCATATATTTAAAATTAATGATCAAAATACAGAGCAAAGAGAAAGCGCTCCATTACCTTTGATTAAAGAATAATTCAATGCTTTGACAATGTCACCAGCACTTCTGAAATATAATAAGTAACTCACAAAGCAACCCGCTGCACAATCCTAATCTGTAATTTTATCCTCAATGTCAATTTAAAAATGTTATTTTCTTTGTGCAGTCTTGGGCTGTAGAGTCAGTCAGACCTGAGTGAAAATTCTAGTCTCATTTCTTATTATTTGCTTTCAGGGGTTTGAATGAAAAGTATATAGCTGACTACCGTTTCTCATATGTACTAAATAAATGGTAACTATAGTCATCCTTAATTTACCATCATTTATTTCGTTTTTACATGTCCTGTATACATAGCATACAACATGGACAAAGTTAAGTCTGTGGTATGGATTTCCTTTAGAAATGGTCACTTAACTCAAAACCTATTTTATAAAAATGAAAGAAACTTTATCAAAGTCTTTTTCTCTTATTAAATGGAAAAAAAAACACATTGAATCAGATCACAACTCTCTTGTCTGCAAAATTAAAATAATGAAAGATAAGATGCCTCTCATCTGAAATAGAAAGAACATTAGAAAAATGGGTATTCAATTTGATGAGGAAACGATGCTCTTATCTTGTTCTAAATAGCAGGAGCCATTAGGACCTCAAAGTAGCTGTTCATTAGGCAGAGAAAAGGCCTCAAGCTGGCCTGTCACTAGGAGCTTGATTATCAAAAATGAGTCACGAGTAAAGTGCCCATGTGGCTGCTTACATTTGAGCCACTTTGTCTCTGGCTCAGGTTGGCATGTTGCTGTGACAGACCCCAAGGACTTTAGAGCCCTTTTGAAACACCCTTAGAGACTATGGAATCTTTATTTGCATAAAGGATTCCAGCATGGAATCATAATATTTTGGGTCAAGAAAGACATCCTAGTCCATTGCTAGCCTCAAATTTTCTCATTTGATATATGAGAAAAGTCAGTAGTTAAGAAAGTTGTCCAAGGTCATGCAGCTGCAAGATATCTTCACTGTCACCCCAATCAATGTTTAGTTATTGACCCTTAGATTCTTTCCTTTAATCCCTATTAAAACGTAGGCATACTTAGGAGGTATGATGTGTAATTTGCATGATATAAGGGTAAATGTTCAACAGAGCACTCAGGAAATGGAATAGGTTCTAGAGAGTGAGTCACAGGTCATTTGGAGCTAAGAGAAGTAAAATAACGGAGAAGATGCTTAGAGGGGAAAAGAAGGCAGATTCTGGATGTGCACAGAGGAACAACCAAACAGGGGAAGCCAGAAACACTCCATCTTCTTTAGAAGCATTCATTCTAGGACTAACTCCATTAACTTGCATAGATTTTGTAAGGAGCTCTTAACCAGTATTTGTGCATGTAATTTAACAGGGTGCCTGATTTTACTTTTTTCCTTAACAGTGCCTAAAGGAAATGCAAAGGGATATCTTCACTTTTTCTAAACCCATATAGAATATAATATTTATAGTGTTTGAGAGGTCAAGCAGTGGAGAAGAATACCTGAGCTCAGATTCCACTATTAGATATAGTGGTAGGTCTAAAACATGTCTGAAGACTTGTTGATCCACTTCTATCAATAGGCAAGGTTTTTGCCAACATCCCTGATTCTCTCCACTGCCCTTAATGAATCCTTTCTCAAGTAAAAAGAAAAAAATAATTTACAGTGTCAGCAGCTGTGTCTAACTTGCCAGGCTAGATATATATCATGCAGTCTTCATTTGAGTCCCTTGGTACACTTCTTTGAAGAGAAATCAGTCACTGTATAAGAAATCCCTCTAAAAAGAGACTAGATGGTGGGCAGATCAGGCACAGGTGCACGAGCCCACAGCCAGCATCATCTGCCAGTCACTTGCCATCTTGGCTGTCCAGCTTGGCAGAGTTTTCAGATGACTATGATGCCAGCTGATATGTAACGCCAGCAGCATGAGAGATCCTAAGCAAGAGCTACTGAACTCCATACCTCAAGTTGTTTAAATGACAGATGACACTCTGTAGAGTACAGGTGATTTATCACCTTGGGATTGTGAGGCTGACTGGGAGCAGAGGCTTCCTGAGCCCAGCATCACAAGAGAGTGTTGCACTGCATGTCAAAAGCCTAAGAAGAGATCAAAATTTAAAATTTGAATCACAATTTCTACTAAATGTCTATCATTTTTGTACCATAGTAAAGTCAAAAAATCACAAGTCAAATCATTGCAAGTCAGGGACCTTTTGTACTATATTTTGGGGTAATTTGCTGCATACCAATTGAACTAGATAAGTTCAGCCTCACAATCGCAAGGATAAGCCACCTGTACTCTACAGGGTACTTTGCTACTAAGTACTGTGCTTCTAAGTACTAGAAATTGAACTAGATGAGTACATGAGTATTTCTAAGTTACTATTTCTTCACAAACATAAAGAGGATGACCACTACTCTAGAATATTTACATGTTTTTAACTTTGTTCTCTTTTGAAGCGCTTTTGAAAAATATTTTAATTGCAGATGGACACACAATATCTTTATTTATTTTTATGTGGTGCTGAGGATCAAACCTAGTGCCTCACACATGCCAGGCAAGCGCTTTACCACTGAGCTACAGTCCTAGCCCTAGAGTGACTTTAATAACAACAATACAACATAATTCAGTTTTTACATATTTTGCATCCACAATAAAGCAAATGGAGAAATAAAAAATTGTCAAAGATTAATATAAAGGAAGAATCTAGGAAAGATGATCCCATAGAATTTTATCTGAGATTTGGACATTATTTCAAAGTACATACAGATTCCAGGTGATGCTGGTGTTCCTCCGCCTGAACTGCGCTAAATAGAAAGTTTTCCAACAGACTTTCTGCGTTTATACAGATTTTCCATATCTGTGCTAATTCACTGTGGCAATTATCCACAGTGGCTTTTAGGATCTTAAAACATGTCCAATGCAAGTGAGAAACAAATGAGTCAATCAAAATTAAAATTTAAATGGTCATGTGTATGGCAAATAACTACTATTTTGATAGCACAATTCTACAACAATCCGGCTATCTTGGTCTATGATCCAGAACCTACAGTAATAGGAAACTCTCTAATTTCTGAAGCAGCTCACTTATGATGTTCATAAATTTAAATGAACCAGTAAAGATCTGCATCTGTAACTACAGAGAGCAGGCATAATGTGGTGGGCAAAAATAATGCCTCCCACCAAAATGGCCACTTCCAATTACCAAAACATATCACATGTTATATTACTTCACAGCAAGGAGAATTTAAGGTTGTAAATAGAATTCTAGTTTTATTGAAAAAAAAACACATAACAACTCTACTTAAAGAAAATAGTTTATTTTGAGTCAAATATGAGTGACCATAGTTCAAGATCAAGGATTTAAGTTGTCCTGAATGAAATAATCTATCATGGAAGAAGCTACATGAATTTTTATAGCCACTGAAAAAAGAAAGTCATACATCTTGACACTTTAATAGATATTTGGGTGGATTCATTAGGGAAGTAAGCTACAGCAAAGTGGGCGAACCTTTTCATAGGTTTCAGATGTTACAGAGCATTCTTAGCTTTAGGGTTGGTGGCGGTAGAGTTCTGCTAAGCTTAGTGATACATTCAAAGAGTTTTACCTTATAGTCATGAAATTGTTAGGTCAGACACATAGATTGAAAGTAAATGGTTATTAAAGACACTAAGATAGTCCAAGATACTATTGGATGTTACCCTACAACATTCCATCTCTGTATGGTCACACTATTCTACTCAGCCAAGGTCAAACAATCTGTAGGATCTCTAACATAGATGCAACTTCTTTAGAGAACTTCAGCTTTACAGTTGCTAATCAGTTAGGTGAGTCCCACATAATCATGAGAATCTTTAAAAGTTGAGGTGGGAGGCAGAATAAGATGGTCAAAAACAGACATGATAATGCATGCAGAGAAATGCTGCACTGCTGACGTTAAAGATGGAGGATGTGAACCACGAACAAAGAAATATGAGTAGCCTCTAAAAGTTAGAGGGGGGAATCAAGGGCATGGATTTTCCCCTAGACAGGCCAGGAGGGTCATGTACTTGACCACATTTTAATTTTAGACCTTACTACTGTGTCAGAAGAAAAAATGCTTGTGTTAGACTTTGACTTCCAGAACAGATCACTTGTATTGTTCTTAACCATGAAGTGGTCACTTGTACAGTAGTAATTGAAAACTCAGTCACCTAGTAAATGCCACTTCTTATCCAGAGAGAAACCCTTGAAGAATCTGGACAGCACTATTCTGTCCTTCTTAGAGTGAACTTGTTGACTTTCAACCTCCCCAACCTCTCTAGTTGCTCTTCACATATCATATGACTTCACTTCCTACAGCATTCTGATTGATGTCCTCTGTACATAGCCAATTTGGCTGAGAGAGTACTTAAAGCATGTCCCAGAATGGGACACAAAAGTCTAATTGTGAGGATTGAGCAGTATACCCTCTATTGCCTGGACCTTAACTTTAGGGTTGATGGAGGTAGAGGACTGTGCCTGGAACTTATATCACTTACATCCATGAAAGGTTAAGAATGCGTTATTTAGCCTTTGTGGCCAATATTGTATGAACAGAGATCCCCTTATCTCCTATCCCATCCACCCACATACACTCAACTTTCACAGGTGTTTCTACAAAATACCACCTACCCAGTTCTCTTCTAATACTTAATCTATTACCTGAAGCACAAAGACATTATGGGTTTCATTCCAAAGTATCAGCTCTTTTGATGGTTAATCTGGATTGCTAACTTAATTGGATTAAGAGATGCCTAAGATATTAAGAGGTATCTGGGTGAGATTTTAGAGTTGGACTTTTGGGAAATCCTGAAGTTGTTAAGATGGGAACTCTTGGAAATGGAATAAATGTATTTTGTATTGTGAGATGACCATGAGCGTTTGGGGCCCAGGGGCAGATTGTTATGGTTTGGATATGAGGTGTCCCCGAAAAGCTCACATATAAGAAAATACAGGATGTTCAGAGGTGAAAAGATTAGATCATGAGATCTGTAATCTAATCAGTAGATAGATTCATTTGATGGATTAAAAATTTGAATGAATTAATGAATAGTAGCCTTAGGCATATAGGGCGTGGCCAGAGCGAGTAAGCCATGCTCTTAGGATCATATTATCCTGAGCTCCTTGCACTCTGGTTCTCTCTGCTTCCTGGTTGCCATGTCTGAGCTACTCACTTTGCCACGCCTTTCCACCATGATGTTCTGGTTCACCTTTGGCCTAGAGTAACAGAGTCTGCTGACCAAGGTCTCAGCCTCTGAAACTGTGAGCCGAAAAAAAAAAAAAAAACTTTTCCTCCTCTAAGTTGTTCTAACTGAGTGTATAGATCAGAGGATGCTAAGCTGTCTAACACAGCTGTCTCTTCCAATTTTTGATTTCTACACATTTGAATTTGTCCCATTAATTGCCTCATCCAGGGACTTAATTAATAAAACTTAGAAGAGAATAGGCATAACAACAAGGTCTCGTGGCACAACCTTCTAGACTTACCTCTGACTTCCTCCATGATGCAGAATGATTGACTGCCTGCAACAGGATGACCATTCTGGTTCCTGGGAATGTGGGATTTTCAATGCCAAACCTGGGACAGTCTTTAGAAAATGGGAATGTTTGGTCACCCTAACCTTCAGTGTGCCTCCTTCTGTGCTGGGCACCAGAGAATGGCTGAAAATAAACCATGGTCTCTTCCCACAAGCATTTCACAACCACTAATTTAGTTTTTCTCAAACTTCTTTAAGATTTCCTTTTATATTCTACTTTTCCACGGCAGTCAAGAAGATTGATTTAGTTTTACTGTCTGTACTTTATATTAGGAAAAAAAACTGGATATGTCTAGTTTTATTTTTTCAAAGTATAAACCCTCACAACTTAGAAATCATACTTAGTTCCTGGTTACTGAAACCAGAGAAATAGTGACTTTAAAATAATGGAAAAGTTTTCTTTTTCTCATGGAACTAGAAGTCTGGAAGAGGTTTCCCAGGGCTGTTAAAATAGTTCCATGATATAATCAGAGATCCTGACTCTTCCTCTCTTCTGACCCAGACACCTTAGCCTGTGCTTGTCTTTTTCTGCTTATAAAGGGGCTGATCCTTACCCTTTCTCTTGGTAGAAAGAAGGCTAAGAGCAGAGCCAGGGGCAAAAGTTGCAAGTCAGCCAAGTTAGCAGCCTTTAAAGGATTTTCCCCAAAGATCCACCCAACTTCCACTAATATCCCACCAAACAGAACTTAGTTGTTCATTTACTTTTTCCTGCAAGGGAAGATGAAAGATGTGATTGTTGAGCTGGTCAAATTGCTACCATCACTGCTGCCACCAGCACACCACTGTAATTTACTCAATCAAGGAAGAAGTGTGAATTAGGTATTGCAGAGGAATTAGCTTTGCAAACCTGACCTCTCCCCAAATTGCAAACTGCCTACCTTCTAGTTCCACTTGGTTCTGCCCCCAGAAATTTCTCTGTGTGAAATCAAGATTGTAGAAAGTCAATAAGATACTGCTAATCTACCATTGTAATTATAACCTTGTCATGGAGATCTACAGGCAACCCTAGCTCAACTAATAGGATTTTCATGGATTTATGAATAACCAGAATGACCAAAAGGGGTGACTGTCACTTAACGTTTACAGTCTGATAAAGAGACATAAAGTTATTGAATTATTTTTCATTTCTCATTTTTTTCTTTTTCTTTTTTACACTCACAGATATATCCTCTAAAGAAAGCAACAGCTATTAAACTAAATAAAAGTTATAATTAAGCATGTGAATATGTTAAATTACCTAGTTAAAGAGAAATAAAGGCATTTTATTAGCCTATTGTGAATAATGTTTATTATTTCATTAAACTGAAATACTATTCTAGATACAGCATTTCTTTGGGGGAAGGCCAGTGCCATTCCACTCTCTAAAGCAGGGGCATTTTTTGACCTTTCTATGGAAGCTGGGAAATTATTTGGTTATAAAGCACCAAGTGGATTAGCTAAAAGCTACAGTCTATGGGCTCTTGCCATTTCAACATTTAACGAGGGATTTTAAAGTAGAGTTGTTTTAACTAGAAGGATACTTGTTATGTGGACTCATTATTAAATTACATTTGTTGTGTTTGGGTTGGGATAATAGAATTCAATCCCTGGACTTCTCTCTCCCATAGGTGGACAAACCCCTTTCAGACTACATCTAATTTAAGTCATGCATTCAGGTAAAGACTGACAGTACTGTAACTAATAATTAGGGCCATTTTTCATTTTGATGTCCCAGGCATTATGCAAAGAATATTAATTCCTCATCCCTGACCCTCATGTCAAATGCAGGGCAGAGACATTTTACAGTTAAGGAAAGTAAGGTCAGAAAAGTTGTATGATTTCTCCAATGCTACATTCAAGCTTATTTACCCAAGTCTCCATGGTCTAGCCTGTCTTTCTGGAATACTTCTCTACCTTATTCAAAAGTCCTGTGAGAGCCCCTCAGCAACCAGATTATTAGTCATTTCACTTTTAAGACTATAAACCCCCTACCTTTGGAGTAAGAAATCCAAAAAAGAATCTTGACTTGATTTGTCACTTACCAGTTGTGTGGGCTTAAATTTATCATTTCCCTTCTAGAAGCCTCAGTGATTAAAGAGGATAACTTACTGTTAAAGACTCAGAAGATAACAGGGACTCAATCAACATCAGTTGAATCACGTATTCTTCAGAGTCAACATTGACCGAGTTCATGATCACTTCAATGACTTATAAAAAATGTCAATAGGGGTCAATTGATAGGACTAATTTGTTATCTGAGCCTGTTATGGCTGACTGAAACAGAATATCATAAACTGGGTAACCAATCAACAAGACAAATCTATTTCTCATGGTTTAGTAGCTGTGAAGTCCAAGATCAAGATGCTGGCTGATTTGGTATCTGATAAGACTGAACTTTCTGATTGATAGACAGCTGTCTTGCTGTGCGTCATGTGGTGAAAGACAGCAGAGAGATCTCGGGACCTCTCTGCTCTCATCACCTTGGGGAAGGTAGGATTTCAACATAGAATTTGGGTGAATGCAAACATTTAGTCCCTACTAATTTCAAAGTGTCCTCGTGTTATTAGCAAAGTTTAAAGAAGTGGTATTTGGAAGAGAGGCGTTTTATGGAGACATGGTTGTACAATGGGAAGATCCTTACTTTGGAAATTAGTGGGTGGGGGAGAGAGGATTTGAGCCTCAGAGTGCAGTGTCTAGGGTGGTGAGTCACCTGCTGGAGCCAGAGAGTGCTGATGATCTGGGGTTTGGAGAGGCAGTAGTCCTGAAAGTCGGTGTAGATAAATGCCAGCTTTCAAATAGCTTTTAGAAAGGGGCAGAGTACACTGTGTAAGGGATCTACTCAAGTTTGGGGTCTCCAGAAATAAACACTGAGAAACAGTTTAGGGGGAAAGTAACTCTTTAGGGATCATCATTGATGAAAGGAACCCTCAAGCAAACTGGCCAAGCCTTTATATTTCTTATTGAATGAAAGTAGTTCTCCCTGTTGATTACAGAAAATCCCTCCTTGGATTGGGACCTAGGTGGCACAACTTAGTTTCAAACGTCTCAGGACCATATTGGGTTTTACAGTTATGAATCTAGGAGGCCAAGAGCTTCGATCAGGAGATCAGATGTGAGCTTGGAATGCTTCTCCTTTATTCTGCCGTCTCTGACTTTGAATGCATCACGTGGCTGTCTGTACCTAACAATTTCCCTGTCTATGGAATGGTGTGTGACCTTCATGACCTCCAAACTCCATCCAGTCCCTGTTGTTCTCCAGGTCTTCAGCTTAATTCATTGATTCAATCAACAAGTATTTACAATGGTTACTATTGTGTCCGCCACTTATAAACTTACTAATAGACAGAACTCCCACCCTGGAGTAGCTTGAGAGCTCTCTTTAATATGAGGAAATGCAATAAATAATCAATAAAATATAATCAATAAAAAATCAATGAAATTCCTCAGCTAGCTCCCTGAAACATTTTTTTTAATATTTATTTTTTAGTTGTAGTTCGACACAGTACCTTTATTTTAATTATTTATTTTTATGTGGTGCTGAGGATCAAACCCAGGGCCTGCTGAGCCACAACCCCAGCCCCTCCCTATAACATTTCATTATAATATTTCAAGCAATGGAATTTGATATTTAGAATATCAGGGAAAATATGTCATATCCTAAAAGTAGTTTGACAAATTATTGACGGGTCCATATCAGAGTTTCCACACACTGCACCAGAATGATATTCTTTCTCTGTTTTGTCTATAAGGGCTAATAAAATTATTGACAATTTTTCCTTATTGACAAAGGCCAGGGAGAAAATTAAAGTCCAGAGAGAAGAAAATAAAATACAACTTCAGAAATTTGGGTTGAAAATATGTCAATACTTTTCTCAGTGATTCAGCCAGAAAGTTATTAAAACCATGATCATAACACAAGATATGGAAATAAATAAAGAATTCATCTCATATGTGCTTTGATATTACAGTTTTCTTTTCCATTATTGTGACGGGAGTTGGATGGGCAGAAAATTTTCCATGAAACTGTCTTTCTCCCTTTTTCTTTACTTTTTATTTAGATCATACAAAAATTCCAGGAATTTTTATAAGAGCACTGTTTGACTCATTGGAAAACATTTCTTACCACACCCAATTCCTTATATAAGTAGAGCATTAATATGCTCACAGAGCTGTTTCTTACAATAATGAACTCAAAGGTCAATCCATTTATGGAAGAAAACAAAACAAAAAATAAACACAATGGGGGAAGTTAGGGAAACTGGCACATAAATAATCCAAGTATCCAGCCCGGTGGAGGGATACATTTGGAGCATGAATTAGTAGAACATAGATCTTTGTTGTTGACATGTAATAATTATATTTTGGGGGTACAGTGTGATAATTAGATAATTCTACAACTCACAATTATCAAATCAGAATAATTAGCATTTCCAACTTCTGAAACAGGTATCATTTGTATGTGTGACCCTTCAAATGCATCTCTTCTAGTTCTTTATAAAATAAATGTTTGTGAACCATAGTAACCCTACTGTGTTGTAGAACATTAGAACTTGTTGCCCCTATGTAATCATATTTTTGGGCTCATTATCTAACCTCCCTCTATCCCCCTGCCTCTCCTCTTCCTAACCTCTAGTGACATTTTTCCTACTCTTTTTTCTTTTGTGTGTGTGTGTGTGTGTGAGATCAACTTTTTTAGCTTCCATATATGAGAACATGCAGTATTTGTCTTTGTTCCTGACTCACTTCATTTAGCATACTATCCTCATGTTCCATCATGTTGCCACAAATGACAGGATTTCATTCTTTTATGGATAAATAATATTCCACCACATATAAGCACATTTTCTTTATTCATTCATCCATTGATGGACACCTCAGTTGATTTCATACATTAACTACCAAAAATATGGGCACGCAGGTAGATGAGGCGGTCATTCTAACTACCACATATCCCTTTTAAATTCGCTCAACAACCTAATTGTGCTAGTTAGTTTATTGCAATTTTAGGTGAAAACAAGAATATATTTTGCAAGTAAGTGCTGGCCAGGATATGGAGAAAGAGTACTCTTAGGCACTGTTGGTAGGAATGTAAATTAGTATGTCCATTATAGGAAACAGTATGGAGTTTCCTCAAAAATCTTAAGACTTGAACCACTGTATGCTCTGCTACTACTGGGTACACAGCCAAAGGAGATATAGTCATTTTATTTATATATATTGTTATGGGATGATTTAAAAATTAGGCCAACGTGACCTCATTTTGTTCAGACATCTCACCATGTGTGGAATTGGCTCCTCTTTCCTCATGAGCCCACTCGCATTGAAGTGGACATCTCCACCCTCACCCACTTGCAGCCTGACCACAATATCTTTGAAGTACGAAGCTAATGCAAGCTTGCTTCCTAAGTACAAAGGGTGCAAATTCTGAGAATGTGACTTGGTAATTTCCACTTTATGAAATATGTCTTATGATTATACTTGCTTCTCACGCCATCCTTCATTATGATTTTTGTTTGTTTGTTTTTAAGCTGCTCCCCACATGTGTTTGGGGTTGTGGGCTGCAGAACTATCTGCTTTCTGCTCCCTTGGCCTTGACCAGAATAGATCCTTTGTTTTTACTTCAAAAAGACCTGGAGTTTTATTTGGGATTTTGGAATAGTGCCTTAACAATATAAATATTTCTGTTTCCTTATATGCATGTGCATGTGTGTGTGTGTATCCCAAATTTATTGCAGCACTATTCACAATAGCTAAAATATAGAAAGAACCCAGATGCCCTTCAATGTGTAAACAGAAATTGTACACACACACATAATGAAATATTAATATTCAGTCATAAAAAAATGAAGTCCTGTCATTTGCAGCAACATGGATGGAACTGGAGGTCAGTATGTTAATAAATGAAAAAAACTAGATGCAGAAAAACAAATATAACAAGTTATCACTTATTTATAGACACTAGTAAGTCAATCTCATAGAAGTGCAGAATGTTCTAGTGGTCACCAGAGACAGGGAAGGGGAGCAACTGAAAAAGGTCCACAAGGGGCACTGGAACACTGTTGTAGTGTGGCAAACACTTCTGGTTCTTCTAGCACAGTTCAGCAACTAGTGGTTAAAGCCATCGATGAAGTATTTTAAAAATGTCTAGAAAAGAAGAGTAGAAAATTCCCAACACATTAAATAATTAATATTTGAATTAATGGAAATAAATATTTAATATCCAAATTTGATTATTATACATTGTATATATGTATTGAATTACCATAATGTACCCCATAAAAATGTACAGATACCATGTCTCCATAAAAATAAATAAATAAATAAATAAGTTTTGGGGGAAAGTATACTTTGAAAAGGGATCTTGATTTTGAGAATTTTGAGAGAAGGAATCTTGATTTATTAATATTTAATCACTTGATGAATGTTCAATTAGCAAATGGAGTTTTGATAGGATGATTGTAATATGATTCAATAATAGTTAACTTTCATTTTCAGAAAAAGACATAAATCTCACAAGCTCAAGTTGTAAACAAGATTTAAGAAAATCATTGCAACACATTGCAGCAGATCGCTGAGCTCTGTTTCCCTAGCTGGAACAGAAGAGACAACATTAGCACTGCACAAATACATCTCTCACTTTCTTGGTATGTGCTCCACTGAAACTCATCCTCTGCGTTCTGGAGAACTCTTTCCTGTGCCAGAAACAGGCCCCTGAATGGAAGAAACACCACTAGGTTTGAGACTGAGTGGGTCTCCAGTCCTGTCCAGGACTTGCAGAATGCATCCAGGTCTCACATACTGAGGAATCTGCTTTGGGAAATAGCAGAGGAGGTCATCCAGCCTGGATCTCCTGCTGAGAACAACTAGCAAATTCCAACAATAATAACCATCAACTTGGAGGCTTAAAGAGCTCCTGCCACAGTGAAAAATGATAGAGACAAGAGACTCTGTCCAGAGGAAGGAAACCCAGCTGAGCCAGGCAGGGGGCAGCTTTCACACAGAGGCATCTGCTGGTTCCCAGGGAGACAGCAGTGGTGATAAAAACCTGAGATTTGAGCTGGGAGTGTGCCTTAGTGGGAGAGTGCTCACCCAGCACAGATGAAGTCTTGGGCTGGATCCCTACCATGGGCGGGGGTGGGGGGGATGGAATCCAGAATCACAGGCCTGGTGGACCAAAACTGAAGTTTAGGTGTCACGGTGGAGTGGGGTTGGGAAGAAAATCCAGATTTGTGGTTGGGCCCACAAAACTTTATCACTCAGAAAGAACCTTAAATAAAATAGTCCACAGAGAGCAAAACCCTTTAGAATGGTTTGCATCTCTGATTGCATTAGGTGATGAGAGATCTCCAGTCCCTCTCTGTGCATCCTAGAAGCAAACTTCCACCACAGAAAACACAGTGTTGGAGTCGCTTACAAAGTCTCAACATAGGCAAAGCTAACATCTACCAGGAGAGAAGCCAGGATAGTGATTATGCTTGAAGAGAAACAAGGGATGGCAGCTGGGAGGGAATAAGAAGAACTTGTGGGCAGTTAGTTCTTTTCTCTCTTTTGACCTGGGTGGAGGTATGTGAGACTGAAGAATTTCATAAGAATTCTTTAAGCTTCTGGATTTCATTGACATCTACCAGGGCCTGTGCAGCTGAGCTAGTGAGGCCTCCTGCAAACCCCTCCTAGTTCTAGTACTTCATACCCAGCTGCCCCATGCTGGGCTGTGCCTGTGGCCCCCCATCTCCCCTGCCTGTGAACTTAGAGGCTCTCAGACAACCCCACCATCAATGTGCACTGTTCCTTTGCCCAGTGATTCAATAGTATAGAACGTCTGCAAAAAGCTGATTGCATATCCTTCTCCAAGAGAGGGTTGCCAGATTCAGCAGATAAAAATATAAGCTGCCCAGCTACATTTGAATTTCAAATAAACAATAAATAATGGTTTATTATTATGTTCCAAGTTGTTCCATGGGGTGTGTACCTATACCAAAAAAAAAAAAATAGGTTGTTTATCTTACATTTAACTGGACATCCAATATTTTATCTGATAACCCCACTCCAAGCTTATTATTTCCTTTTTTCATCTGAATTTAGAGAGCTGAGACAAAGAGAGAAAAACAATAAACCAGCTCAGAAAGAATCTGAGGACCACTGTCACTTTTTTTTTAAACTTTGTAGTTTATTGAATTAAATCTTAGTTTGAAAGAAGGTATAAGATAATTTGAACATGGTTTTGAGATTCAGATCCAACAATATTCAGATCCAAAAATTTCATCAGCACCATGAACGAAAGCAACAGAAGTCTGTATTCCAGAAAGGAGAGAGATCTGTTTCTGTATTTTCCCTTTTTTCAAAGGTGGACAAGATCCCTTTGTGATCCAGGCTTGTTGGGCACCAGCCACTTGTGGATACTTATTCATTATGATGAAACAAAGTAAAACTTCTATTCCTCAGACACATCAGCCACATAACAAGTACTCAATAAATGCATATGGCTAGTGGCTATCACATTGGATAATGCTAATTAGAAAACTTCCCCATTGACACAGACCTTCCTGTTAGACAGCAGTGCTCTAGATCATCTGTCTTGTGGACATGAGGAAAGAAATGACAAACTGTTTTTCAGGCACTGTTTCTAAGGCCAAAAATGAGGCTTTGTATGGAGCAGTACCGAGCTACCCTTGGAACATACCTGGATCTTTTCTTTCTTCCCCAGAGTCATGAAGCTCTGTCTTGATATCACACATATTAGAAGCATTTTATCATATTTACCAAGTGGTTGGTTAGAGACCCCTGGGAACTAAGAGGCCTCTGCAGTGGGAGACAGAAGATGGGGGGGGGGTCTCACAGTTTTTTTGCAGTGGTTTATCCTGAGACCTAGACCCAGGTCTTTCCCTCTTGGGGTCTCATATTTCCTCCCATAAAGTCATATTTTGTTCTTATTAAAGTAAAATTCAAAACTGAATCTTGAACAAACCGGCACTATCATCTGCAGAGTGAAATTCAATCTGAGTCGCATGTTGTGTGATTCTCTACAAAAACATCAAGTCTCTCTCAGTGCGAATTTCCCAAAAGTAACATAGTTTTCATTCCTCAGGGCAGCCACTGCCTCGGAGTTCAGAAACTGAGGTGATACTTCCAGATTTGGATTTTGGTTTATTATTTGCATCTGGCCAGAATTTCTTGGAAAAGAGCCTGGAATCAAAACCAAGAAGACATTGATTTAAATCTTGACTGTGAAATATTGAATAACTTACTTAACCACTTTATACCTCAGTTTTTTCATTAGTAAAATAAAAAATAATCACATCAGTATCATATGTTTATTAAGAGTACCAATTAAGAACACACTTGAGATGCTAATAAAAGAAAAAAAATATTAAATAGTATCTGTCATTGACAATGGTTTTTATCTTAGTTTTTTTAGTTATCCAAAAGAGAAAATAATAGTGATTATATTAATTTCAACAGCTATAAATGCTTTCCAGTATTATATCTTATTACTTGTCTCATTTGGAAAGCATTTTTAATATATCATTTTTAATATTGGTCAGAAAGGTGTACAGTATCTTTTTTGTTCACCTCTAAGGTGTTAATGAAAATCTGTGACTTTCCAAAAAATCCTCAAATAACAAATATTAGAGTTTTCTGTTACAAGATAAACCACAAAAGAATTTACTGGCTTAAACAATTAATTATTATTTCTCCTGGTCCTAGAGGTCGGCTATCTTAGCTGGAAGGTCACACTTTGGGTTATTCATGGAGTAGTCAGCTGGGCATAGTCACTGAAGGATTAACTGAGTTGGATTTTTTTTTTAATAATTAAATAGAGCTGAAGCCAGTTAAACCAGTAAAACAAAAATGGTTTGTGTTGGGGGATCCACAGGGAGAAGGAAAGAAAAAATAAAAGGAAGGAAGGAAAAAAAAATTTATTCAGAAACTACTGTAATTGGAGAAGAGACGTCAGTACAGAATTAGGCTCAATTTTGACTATAGCAAGAATAAGTGGAGATCTTTAGCCAAGGAACAGATTGAAGAATTTATTGGATGGAAAATTACTAAGAAGGAACACAAAGGGCAGGGAAGATTCTTGCTAGACTGGCCAAACAGAACTCTTGTTGAAGGCAGGCCAGAATGACCAGATGTCCAGGGCAGGAGGTAAAGAATTTGATTAGCTATCATGAAGACTGATCAGATATCAAGGGTGGGGGGATTCTAAACTGACTTAGCAGGATTCTTGCTAAAACTGGACTGTGCCGATCTGGCAAAAATGGGCTAAGCCTGAGGCTTAGTCAAGAAGAAGACTTAGAACAGTTTGGTTAAGAAAAGAACCTTGGTCAATGTCCAGGATGCGTGGTTTAATTGACAGTAAGTTCATCCTGGCTGGGAGTCTAGCAGGAGTAGTTAAGTCAGCAGATATTGTCCTTCATATGGCCTGAGCTTTTCACAGCAGGTCAGACAAGTCTGAGTGAGAAAGTCCTAGGAGGAAGCATCCAAGAGACTCAGGTGGAAACTAAGTTGTCTTATGGTTTGACCGCAGTGGTCTTAGGATGTCACTTCCAATACATATTATGAGTCAACAAGTCACTAACAAGAGATTCAAGGGGAGGGAAATAATATTCTACCACTTAATATGAAGAGCATAGGGAAGGAACTGATGAAAGTCATTTTTGGAAATGATTACAACATTCCTATGTCAAGTTGTACTATGCACAATTACTTCTAAAACATAAATATTCCGATCATTCATCAACAGAAGAGAAAGAAAGCTGATAATCTGTCTATATGCACACCTGCAGGTTGCACTGTTTCATTTATAAGGGGCCCAAATGGAATGAGGGTCTTATAAGAAGCTAATAGAGAGGACTGAGGAACATGGACTCATTGACTTGCTAGAGAAATGTCCAAATAAGCAGTATAGGTGTCTCCAGAAAGACAAAGTCAACTATTAATAAAAATGGAAATATATGTGTGAATGATGACTGAAAACTTGATAAAAAATATTCTAAAAGTCATCTCCTCTTGGTAAATGGTTGTAGATGCTCCAGTGAGAGTTTAAACAAAGGTGAAAATATTCATAAAGCTGTTAACCACATCAGGAACACATCACATCTCTGACCAAGTTACAAACACATCTGCTTAGTTCAGAGAAGTAGCCAAATACACGACAAAGCACACAAGTTCTTGTCCCTATGTAGAAAAGTAACTTAAACATCAAAAGCTCATAAATTTTATTTATTTATCTCCAAACAGCATCTCCAGATAAAACATGAAACCCCATCAGACCAAATTTAAATTTCAAATAAACAAAGAGTAATGTTTTAGTATAATGTCTTAGTTATTGAATGAGAGACATACTTACACTAACAATAATTCTCAATTTATCTGAAATTTTAATTTAACTAGATATCCTATATTTTTGTTTGCTCAATCTGTAAACTTATCCCTGAAAAAACAGATTTGATTTTATATTTTTTCCTTAACCATCTAAGCATAGAATAACTTTTGCATTTATTTCAAAATTATTTTACTGTTATCATTTAATCCTTTCCTGTGTCTCCTGGTAACCTAATTAAAATTATCACAGGAAAACTGATAATGAACTTCCTATAGGATTAAAGGCAGGATGATCAATATTGTCAACACACAGGACACTTTCAAAGGCTATTGAGGTAAATATGTTATTTAACTTTTCTCAGTAGCTTTAACGTCATTGCACATTTGAAGTATGAGTGCTTTCCTCCACGGGCAACCATTCATTCCACCTTGTTACGATTAATGCTATTTTCTTTTCTTTCTTCATCTTTGGGTAAAGATGAAAACATCTGGTCACCACATGAAAATAGTTCATCTATTTAAAGTCGAATGTTATCTCTGAGCTTTCTCTTCTTCAAGCCAAATTATGTCTGCTCGTTTTTCTTCTTTGGTTCTAGTTCCAACCCTTGTATCATTTCTTTTTTTCTCTTCTGGCATCCTGTACATTTTCCATGTTTCTGAAGCTATACAGATGGAAATGAGAAGACCCAAAAAGTAAATATAAACACAACTATTGCTTTGATTACATAATTCTAATCCTTAAACATGTTATTGCAAACATATGAAATACACTTAGAATGCATTGACCAAATATAGAAAAAAAAACCAATAGATACATCCAAATAAATTTTCAAAAAATATACAAATATAATTAAAGAAGTCAGGAAAAGAGGGGGTGACAAAAGTGAATCTAATTCTAAAAATAGAATTAATTTAAATAAAATAAAAATGTTTGCAACCAATCCTATCAATAATTAGATAAATGTCAAATGTAGAGATTTTCAAAATGAGTGAAAAGATTCAGCTATATACTGTCTACAAGAGGTGTCCTTCAAAATAAATACACAGGTAGGTTGAATAAATGGTTAGAAAGATAAATAACCATACAACACTGTGCATACTTAGGCCAGAGGGTCTGTATTAATATCAGATAAAAGCCATCAAGACAATGTAACTAGAAATAAATAGTGTAACTAGATATAAGAAGAAGATTTGGGCCTGGGGGTGCAGCTTAGTGGTAGAGAGCTTGCCTAGCATGTGTGAGACCCTGGGTTCAATCCCCAGTACTGAAACACAAAGAGGATGTTTTATAATGATAAAATAATTAATTATTCAGGAAGACTTAAAAACTAAATTTGTATGCACCTTAACACAGATCCTTAATATATTGGAAGAAACAGACAATTCTGCCATTATATTATACCCATTTTAGGTGATTTGAAAGAATTACTAGATAGACAGAAAGCACGCAAATAAGGAAAAAAACCTGTAGAAACATAGATTTTAATAACACTGTCATATATCTTGGCCTGATTAATACTTCTAGGTATTCTAGGACACCATACCCCAGAAAAGTATGATAGAAATTTTTGTACTTCTACCATTAGAAGCCATAATGTTGGGCCATAAAATAAGTTTCAATAAATTTAAAAGCTTTAAAATTATATGGTGATGATTTTTGACAACAGAATTAATTTAAAATTCATGGCTATTGTCTTTCAGAACTTTTTGCTATTGCTCATGCACATATTCCCATTTTTATTAACATATTTGACTTTACCACTGTGAGGGCCTTTATACTGTTTATATGTGCATTTCTCCAGCCAATGATCCTATTCTCTTTAATCTTTTCTACCAGCTTCTTTTAAGACACTTGCTTCTATTTGGATGTTCTGTGTAAATTAAAGATGCAGCTCTATGTGTGCATGAGGCTGTGTTAAGAGTATAGACTCTACTCTAAAAATCTATGCGTGGAAGAAGTTTCCACATTTCTATATATTTTTAAAGCAATTTGAAGCGAACTCTGAGCACTCTGGCTCGAGGGATATCACTCTCAGTCATTACAGACAGTTTTTGCTTCATGGGGGTGGGGCAAAGTCCCAAATCATCTGGAAGTGTTTCCAATCATCTGACTTGAGTCAGAGCTGGGTGCCATTTGAATGCCCTCTGTCTCAGCTCAGAGGTGTCATCAGGTCAAGTGTCATTGATGTTTTCAGACCACACTTGGGACAGAGTAATATAAAAGTCTGGATCCTCCAAGTCTAGGACCCACTTCTTCGGGCAAATTTTGCCCTCCACACCAACGTGCTGAGCCCAGGATCTCCAGCTTGGCAGGAGCCATAAACCATCAACTTCTTCCAAATATAAGGAGCAAAATCTTGTCACAAGTCTATGGAGAAATTGCTGTTGTCCTATTTTTCTGATGAGGAGAGACAATGAAGCTTACAGGAGGAAGAGTTGGGATTTTAAATGCAGCCGCGTAGCCCAGGCAACCTCCCTCTTAACTGTTAATCACCACACAGTGTTGCCTTTGTCTTACGTGGGTTTTATGGACTTTCATACTTGCCCATAGTTTGACCTATTTCCCTGTTTCTGTTGTTGGTACCACCAGTTCCATCCCCCAGAGCTCCAACTCAAGAGATCATGGCTCCTTCACCTCCCATCTCCAGAATCAGCCGCCTGGTAAGCCATGTAGGTGCTGTCTCACCATCTAACTTTAATTCTTCCTCTTTCTGATGCCTTCTCAGATTTTTATACTTTGATTTATCTGGTGTAATATCTTCTAAGTGTTTTTTTCTGTTTCGCTCTCTCCTAATTCTATTTCATCCCACATACTGTTGGCCAGTAAGACACAGGTTCGACCATTATCCCGCTGCCCACTAAACTTGGCAGCCCGGCTTTCAATTCACACCAGTCCTCTGTGATGTTTCTGAGTCTGTTCATCCACTTGGGCCTCTTCCTCTGTCTTCTGGTGTCGTAAGGAAAGTTGGCTATTTACAATGTCCTTGGTGTGCCCTCTGCTCCCTTTCTCAGTCTTTCTTGGGCACATGCTATTTCCTCTCTCAATATACTTACATTCTCATTTTCTCTTCAAGGATCATGTCACATGCCTCCCGCTTCCTTCAAAAAAATCTTTTTGGAAGTGATTATAAGCGCTCATCCATACCCAGTTCTTCTCTTCCCCGGGTACATAAGAAATATATACTTTGCAGCAGTCTTAACAGTGAAAGAAACCGAACGACTAGTTCTATGCAATTAAATGTGAGTGGAAGTGGCACATAACACTATTGAATTGAGATATAAGATTCCATTCCATTCTTCTGTCCCCTGCCTTGGAGACCCTGGAAGTCATGAGTCTTCAATGGCAAAGCTGAAGGAAAATAGAGTCTTTGGTCCCTGACTGACTGTGTAGAACAGAGCTTCATCAACTCACAGTGGTCATGTAATAAGAAGGAGAAACAAGCCTTTGCTTTGGTAAATTACTTTTTGTTGTTGATTTTCAACTGTACCATAGTTTAGCCTGTTCTTAATAAGATGACATCCTACATCCTCATTTTCCAAGCATAATTTTTCTCTTTTCTCTACCCAGAAATGTATTTTATTTTCTTGTGATATGCCCTCTGACTTGTATGTTAGTCATTTGTTCAGTTGACTGATCCTTCATACTCGTAAGACCCCTTTGACCAGGGGCTGTCTATTAATCACAATGCCTACCTTTGACTCAATCATCATTACATGAATAATGAGTATACAGTAGATCCTTAAAGAATACTCCTCACATTAAACAAGATGTGACATTTGGGAGAAAAATAGATACATTACTTATTCAGCAAAGTTGCCATATTTTTAATTTTTTTAAAAAAAAGCTTATTTTTGTTCCAGTTTGCCTTGTATAGACAACCATACCAAAAGACTTACAGAAAGAATTATCAGTTTTAGATAGAAAAATATCTGACATGATAGATTGTATGTTATGAAACTCATGTAATTATAATTTTGAAATCTTCATTTTACTGTCCAGAATTTAATAATCCTCACTATGATCATCACTTCAGATACCATGCACATAATTAAATTCCAAAGGCAGAATCTGAAAATGAGTGAGAGAAAATGGAGTAACCAAAACACTCCAGTTTGACCAAGATCCCCTGTGAGTTAAATGTAACATGATGATCTCTGAAATGGCCTCTGAGATTGATTGCATTCATCTCTGCCTTATTCGCAGAGTTAGGTGAGTTGGATGTGGTTCAGGGCAGAATCTAATGGAATTTGTGACATGCCAGTTCAATCACCCACTGATATAGTTGTAAACATCCATCTATTTTGAATTGCCCAGAATTTATTTAGCTGTTAATAAGAAATCAAGCGACCAACAAATATTTATCAAGCACTTACTCTATTGAGTCTGTACAGGAATATTGACTCCAGACAACGGAAAAGAACTACTGAATGGCCATCTCTGGAATAAAATGGCATAAATCTCTGAAATAATCTGATAAACAATTTTTGAGAGGAGGAGAAAACTGCTGAGAAAGATGAGAACTCAGTGTCCACAGAAGTTAATTGGCTCTCATCTTCTGTTAAGAACAAAATCTTCCTCACTAAAGTGTCAACTTGACCTGTCAGTCCAAGGATGAATCAGGAATTTTAAGATCCTGGGTTAATGACAAAGACATTAAACTTTTTTTTTTAAAGTAAAATGTTGAGCCAATAGGTCCTAGGAGGAAGAGAACTCAAAGGTGGCTTGCCAGGAAGACAGGAACAGGGAGTCTGGGAAAATCTCTCTAGAAGCCTAATGACGGGAGGAAGGCTTGGTGACAGCCTGCTTCCATTCTCCTGTCACCCTGAATGACAGTCTTTAGCCTTCTTTGGGTCGGGAGCTTGAGCCAAAGGGCACCTTTTCATGTACCTCTGAATCTCCTAGTTACCAAAGAAGGACAAAGGGGGGGGCATGAGTATCCCCAAAACCATACTGAGCCTGAGTTGCCTTATATTCTTTAGAGCCAAAATTCCAGACCAGAAGAACTCAAATTCCTTAGAGCTCTCATGTTTCAGAGGCCAAATATCCCATGCCTAAGTTGGATTTCCAAAATGAGTGTTAGTGACAATTGAAAAATCCATATTTGGAAAAAATAAAAATAAAAAGGTCACATAGTACACAAAGTGATGTGCTGGTCACTAATTAGTCATGTGATCATGGTAAGACTCTTAAGAATTTCAGTGTGTTCAATGAAAGTATGAACATCCTAAATAGGTGAATATAAAGGAATATAAGATTCTGCATCACACATATTTAGCTTGAACCATAAATATACGATTTCCTGTCGGGTAGTCCAGAGTAAATATGTTTACATCCTAAGCCATTTTCTGTTTTGATTATTTAAGTACTGTCATTTGTACTCTTGGTTAAAACTCTGTAAAATTAGAACATATTTTTTTTCTTTTTTTTTGCACAGGTATTATTTTTAGTTTTTTACTGATAAATTATAATTATACATAATAGTGGTACTCATTATGCCATATTCATATGTGTACATGACATAATTAGATCATCACCAAGTCTTCCCTCTCCTCCTGACCTGCTTCCTCTCCTCTACTGGTCTCCTTAATATTATTTTAATTATGCTATGTCCATGTCTGAATATACCACAATGAATATGTAATTACAATGCACAAATTAAGTAGTCCACTTTTTTCCTAATAAAACAAGGGATTGTTTGCTCCTGTAGATAAAAGCTATGATCTACACAAGTAGAGATTTTTAAACCCAAATGGTTTTGAAGAGACTATGGCCCTAGATAGACCATGTACCTTGAGTACATCATGTCTAAAAATAGCATTTAGATGTATCAGGATACAGGTTTGAAGTTTGGTGATAAAACATCAGAATATATTTTGAGCCATATAATTCCATCTGTTCTACTTCAAACAGTCATAAAATGTTGCATTTTGCTGTCCTTATACTGTGTTCCCTCACCTTTCCTTCTCTTCAGACCATCTCAATCACAATGTTCTTTCCGGAAGCAGGGATTGTTCTCTCCTTTCAATTCTGCCAGGTCTATTTTAGGCACTATCTCTCCATGAGAAACTGTTGTGCTACTTGTGCACCCAAGAATCATTTAATGGCTTTGGACTTAACATTTGCAATAATCCTTTTAATTTTGTCTAAAGAAATAGTTCTATTTTGTGATTACAAAACCCATATTAGTAAGAAATTCGTAAAATACAGTAAAGTCATCAACCAGCGTTAAATAATATTTATCATATTTTTATTTCCTTCCAGTAGTGTGTGTGTATGCATGTGTGTATGTGTTGGATCATATAGAAAATAGTCTTTATGGTTTCAATGGCTGTGTGGAATTCCTTCCAAACAATGATATACTAGTTTTCAAATTGCTTTCACATGGATGCTCTTTCTTGATCAGAGAAATACCTTCTTTGGCAGACTGTTCTTGGTAGTATGAAATTGACAAAAAAGCATTAACCCTAAAATATAAGCTGAAAATACATGGAAATTAACAAAGCAGCATATTATCATCTTCAGACATTCCTCAGTGACCTTTGCAGTCTCTGCTTAGAGACAAAATGTCTCTTCTGTAAAGTTTATGCCAAAGCGTTGGCCAGCTCTTACTGTAAAACTCAAATTCAAAGTAAAATGTATGAGTTTGACGGGTACTTCCTTTAGGTAGCTGCAAAGGGATGATGCACTGATATTTTAAAATAAGTTTTAAAAACAGATTTGACTTGAACTAAAAATACTGTATTTATACTCTATTAATACCTACTTCCACATGTCACATCAAACTTAAGCCATTTATAGATGTTTCTGTAAGAATAAATAAATAATTTTTGATCCTGAGAGTTAGGAGGAGTTAGGAGGAATGCATACACACACACACACACACACACACACACACATTGGTAACAAGTAGTAACTCAATGAGACCTTCAAGGAATAAAAACTAATATATAATTATTTCTGCAGATGTGTGTACTAAAGCCACTGATGACCAATGGCCATTTTGCATACGACACGGAATGCACTACTCTATTTTTCCTATAAACATCATTGCAGCCTTCATCTCTTTCTTCAACTTCTGGGGAGAATCATTCCTTGCCTTATCTGATCACAAGGATGATGACGAGTGGGCAGAGCAAGGAAGAGCAAATTGGAAAGCAGTGGTTCAGTGAGGCATTGCTTTGTGTGCTAGACAGACTGTGATTCCCTTCCTCCTTTGCTGCCCACCTGAGTGAGATCACTGGCAAAGACCTGCATCCCCACGGAGGCTTCTGGATTCCAGTTCTGTCCTGTGAAGGCACTGGGTCCTGGAACAAGTAAGTCTTGATGTGGGAACAAGTGCTCTCTGCTTACATGTGCTCTTTGGAATCCTTATTGAAATGTGGATGGTTGAGAATTTCCAGTAAATGTAATTCTGTCCCCTGTGAATGGTGCACCAAAGCACAAATAGAAATAAAAATTAAAACTAAGAAGTTAGAAAATTGGGGCTGGGGATGTGGCTCGAGCGGTAGCGTGCTCACCTGGCATGCGTGCGGCTCGGGTTCGATTCTCAGCACCACATACAAACAAAGATGTCGTGTCCGCCGAAAACTAAAAAATAAATATTAAAAATTCTCTCTCTTTCTCTCTCTCTCTCTGAAAAAAAAAGAAGTTAGAAAATTGAAAAGCCAATGTCTTTGAGTATATCACTTAAACTTTCTTTGCTTCAGGTTCACTGCCTATAAAAATGGGGGAAATAATCTTGGGACCTTGCTTCATCCTGCCTTTTGCATCAGTGTTGAATGAAAAACCTTTAAAATTGCTTTGTAAATACTGAGTGCCTTGTAAGTGTGTTTATAAATTGCTTTTGATGAGGATTTCTGTTGCTAGCATTTCCAAATTAGGATTTCTTTACTTCTCTCATAGGTCTGAGGTCTGTAACAAAGTCTTCAACTCTTATAAATTGGATTATAAATGAGAAATCAAAAGTCTTGGCTGAAAGTCTTCTGTTGTCAGTCCCCTCCCCTGACCCACGCTCCTGCTCTGTGCTGGGTGAGGCTGTTCCATGTGAACTACACAAAAGGACGCCCTTGTCTACCTCTAGAAAGTCTACATGTCCGACTTTCTAGAGGCAGGCAGAAGAGCAGAACATGGCAGGAGGAGAGTTTCTGACAAGCCTGTGTACAAATGCACAGTCCAGAGTATTCAGAGAGGAAGATACAGAATAGGAAGAAAGTAATGATTTTACTTGATTATGGCTACACATGGACTATCACCTAGAAATTCCCCAAAACAACTAGACATAGAGCTTTTGTTTTCAGAGATCTTGATTTCTGCAAAAGTAAGATGACTGAAATCACCATATAAAAAATATTACCTTTCAACAGAGTCAGAAGAAACTGGGTTAAATAATTTATATAACTTTGAAATGGTGGAGGAAAAAAAAAGGATGCGGACAAGAGAGGAAGGACAGTCATGACCCCTTCAGTACCAAAGAATCTTCAAAATGGTAAGAAGAATTCTCACATGACAGCCATGATCTTCCCCAGAGTACTCCATGGTGAAAGAAGAATATATTTTCTCCAAAGCCCACCAAAGGATTTCTTTTAGGCTTAGTTTATCCTGGTCAGAATTATTCTTATGGTTGATTTAATGATTAATCAAATCTATTGCTCTCTCAGGTTTTCATTCAATTTCCAAAAATTACAAAAGTTCATTTTTCTTAAAAGGCCAAGGTAAATGGAATATGTACAACTCAGTTATGAAAAGGACAAAATGGAAATATGCTTGAAGTCATAAAGAAAAAATAATTTAACAAGGACTTCAAATTGTTTTAGAAAAAACACCAAGACCTCATTTTTCTAGTTAACAGGAGAACAAGATTGATTGTCTTCAACCTCTCTTCTTCCAGTTGGTAAATAAGGATGATGGACAAAAGAATGTTTCAAATACCCAAACAGAAAATGGCTCCAACTAGCAAATAATTCTCTTATAAAATGACAGGATGATTGGCAATGAGAGCAAGAATTCAAGCTCAGAATTTAAAGCCAATTATGAAGCTTAAAATTTTTAGCAAAATACTTGAGTTTCTACTGCTAATGTGCACCCCAGTTGCCTTGCTGTGCATTGTATACAAAATGTAATTGATCCTGAGTTCTTTTCTTGCTTACTCAGTCCACAGCTTTAAACCCAAGCCTATTTCAAAATATATCCCAAAATACAGGCTCAACACAAGGAATTTCCATTTTCAAACACAACTCATCTGGGTTAAGCACTGTTTCCAGATGTTCCCAAATTCAGATGGTCCATAAATACCAAGGAAACACTTTCCCCAACAAATTCATCCACATATGTGGAGACAAGCAAAACTTCACTTATTTTCTTTAAATTTGTCCTTTTTAGATATACATAACAGCAGAGTGTATTTTGACATATTATACATACATGGAGTATAACTTATCCTTAATTAGGATTCCATTCTTGTGGTTGTATATATTGTGGAGTTTCACTGGTTGTGTATTCATATATGAGCATAGAAAAGTTATATCCAATTCATTCTACTGTTTTTCCTAATCCCATTTCATCTATCTTTCCTTCACTCCCCTTTGTCTAATCCAATGGACTTCCATTCTTCTCCCTACCTTATTGTGTGTTAGCATCCATATATCAGAGAGAACATTTGGCCTTTGGTGTTTGGAGATTGCCTTATTTCACTTAGCATAATAGTCTCCAGTTCCATCCATTTACTGGCAACTACCATAATTTCATTCTTCTTTATGGCTGAATAATATTCAATTGTGTATATATACCACACTTTGCTTATCCAGTCATCTGTTGAAGGGAACCTAGTTTGGTTCCATAGCTTTGTTATTGTGAATTGAAGTGTTATAAATATTGATGTGGCTGCGTCAATGTAGTATGCTGATTTTAAATCCTTTGGGTATATACCAAGGAGTAGGTTAACTGGGTCAAATGGCAGTTCTGTTCCAAGTTTTCTGAGGAATCTCCATACTGCTTTCCATTAGTGATTGCACCAATTTGCAGTCCCACCAGCAATGTATGAATGTACCTTTTCCCCCACATCCTTGCCAACATTTATTGTTACATATATTCTTGATAATTGCCATTCTGACTAGAGTTAATCTCCAGGATATACAAAGAACACAAAAAAGTTAACACCATAAAAACAACACCAATCAACAAATGGGCAAAGGAACTAAACAAGCAACTCACAGAAGAAGAAATAGGAAATATATGAAAATATATGAAAAAAATGTTCAACACCTCTAGCAATTAGAGAAATGCAAATTAAAACTTCACTTGTTAATGAAAGACTGGACCCACACAACTCCTAGAGTTCACAGCTTGGAAATCACTCCTCCAAGTCATTAAACTACTAGCTGCCTATATTATATTACCCAAGCAGATATCAAGGACACGAGCTATAGTACAGTAGACAAATGCATTGGGAAGTAGAGACAGAAAAGAGGGAGAGGAAAACCAGTGTTTTTACGTTTCTACAGTTTTCCAAGCGTCACACTACACACTTTCTATGCACAATCTCATACATCATGATCTCTCATGACCTCTCATTTCATTTTATCCTTAATCTCCTAGGCAGAGATTTTAACCTAATTTTCCAGAGAAGGAAACAAACTCTGTCCAAGAGCCCCTAGCTAGGACACCAGGAAATAGAGCCCTGGTCTATGTTCCAAAGGTTCTGTTTTTTCATGGCACCCAGGGGTTTCCCAAAGGCTTTGCTGCTACTTCTAGAGATTCCTACAAATCAAATACAAGTCCTGTTATGGAGAGCCCAGCCAGACAACCTGCTTGGATCTCAACTGGCCAAATTCAACTGCCTGCCAGTACCAGGAAAAAGCTCATACGAAAAAAGGAAAAATGAATTTTATGCAGTTGGATCAAGCTGGAGAGACGCTTCTAAATTGCTTCCCCACTGGTCTCGTGGAAATGGTTGCAATGTAAAGAAACAAAAGCCAGGTGGTAGCCATATGTAGGTTTAGCTAAGCTGTGTTTAGCCAGAGAATATGCCAGTCTTGATTTCCTCCGTATCTGTCCTCAGCATGAGAAAGTTTAGAAGTTAAAACAATTTAGAGCTTTTCATTCCAAAAGTGGTTTGTTTCAATTCCATGTCAGAGAGTGTTCTTATGTGGTCCAATACATGGTTAGCTGAAGATAAGCATGTTTGGTTGATGGTAGTTTAAAAGGAAAAAAAAAGCTAAAAGTCAGAAAGTAGATTCTCCCTGCCCCATAGGTTGTGTGACAATGGATAAGTAACTAGCTTCCCTAAACTTTAGGTTTGTATGTGAAAAATGAGGCTATGCACAATAGCAATGAAGTACACTGGAATGTCCTGTCGGGTAATCCTGACCCAGGGCTACCTGGGAGCCACGGCAATGCCTCACAAACCCCAAAATGACTTTGAATAAACCCAATGCTTGTTTATTTAGTATAAAGACATGAAGGCCAAAGCAATGATGTATGAACAAAAATGAGTTTATTATATCCTTCTTTTAAATGTACTCAGTAGAATATGTCTCATTAATTTTGTACATATCATCTACTTTTAAATACATGAGGAGCTTTTCATTAAAAGTCAGAAATATTATATGATCCTTTTTTGTCTTTGAATTCTTATTTCCATCCTCATTTTCATAAAGGATTTTATTTCAAGTATATTTCTATACTTAGAAATCTTTTATCAATGATTATATAATTTTCCTCTACAACAAAAGTATGTATATAAATTGAAATTTATTTTCCCAATGGCTATAAGACTCTCTGTGTTCATTATTTCTTCAGAATTGAATTGTCATTGTAATTATTAGAAACACTAATTGAGCAAAGTAAGATAATCACATTTATATTTGTGTTAATCTATATTTTATAAACATGAAATCTGAACATTTTATATACTTATAAACATGTAACATTGAACATGTTTATAACATTTTAGATGTTGTAATTACTTTGCAGGTTATATGTTTGAATAGTATTTATATAAAATAATAAACTTTAAATGCATTTGCTAGTGATATAGATGAGGCTACAGTTGATGTATTTGCAAATAAAAATTGCTTAATTATAAAATAAATTGTAACTCAGAATCAATATTATTTCTACTTTTCATTTTTAAAAAAGATAAGCCCTGAGAAACAGAGTTCTCAAAAATATGTAACCAGGAATGGAAATTTTATTAGAATAATTCGTCCAACTCTTAAATTCTGCTCTTTAGCTCCATGTTTAAATCACACAGTGATTTAATGATCAAAATTTATTTTCATGTTCAATTAACTGATAACTAAGGGACTCCTTTATTTTTTGTTGAAGTATTTTAAAAATTAGGAACAAACTAAGTACCAAAATATATTTGTTTTCCATCTTTAGAATTATTGCTCAATTTACCACAAAAGCAACACTGACATTGGTAAAATGACTATTAATTATAGTCATGAGTAGGAATGATATCCAAATATTAACTTGTAGAACAGGAAATCAACCAACCTAATCTGTTCAGAGGGCTAGACTCTGGCCTTAGTGCCAAAGCAGAAGCCTGCAGAGCCCTTGTGGTCCCAAGTATTAACCTTGCTGGACTGTGAAGAAGTCTGACAGATCAAGGCCCCAGGGGAGGAGCTGAGGCTGGCGTAGACCCCAGTCCAGGATTCATGAAAGTACATACTTACCCCCCCGCCCAAAATTAAAGTATGTCAATATTTTGGTAAAGGAATGACTTCTTGGTATGTTTTCCCTGTGAGATAAACTGTTTATTACCATATACTCAGAAAATCTGGGGAAAATGGAAATATTTTGATTCACCTTTGCCAGTATATTTTTGATAAAACACTTTGATCTTACTCTCTACTTTAAATATACTTTTTCCTAACCTTCGAGTTGCTGATTTAGCTCCTAGTCTGTTACAGACAGCCTTCACCAGCTGATCTAATTGAAAAAAGCCAGTTCTCATTATCAACAAAATCTGAGGAGTGTTATGTTAGGAGAAACCTAACCTTCTCTTTTCCATTTAAACAGCGGTGTTGAGATGCATCCCCATGACAACCATCTCACTTCTGAACACTTATCTTAACACTAATGGGTGAACCATGGCACCCGGCCATGATGACAGAAGGCACAGTGGCCTGCAATACTTCTCACAAACAACCTTGTATTTTCCTTGCTCTCAAGGGAGCCTCTTCCCAGAGGGACACATTCTGCAGCAACAGCCAGGGGACAAAAGAGGAGAGGCTATTAAAGGACAATTGTCAGCACTCCCGCCTTCTCCTTCAGTGTCACACAACTTCTGGACAACTTGACATTTATCCAGGTACCTTGCATCTGACTCCATGCTTTCACCTTAAAACACCTTGTATGAGACAAGGAAAAACCACAAAAATGAACATTCATGTTTTTAACTTTGTTTTTATTTTTCTAGAGATCTGTACACCCAAAAGGACAGTGTAACATAGAAAATGCACCATATGTGGAAGGCATCCTTTATGAAGTTTTTGTGTGGCTTTAGGTCACATGGGTCTCAGGTTGAATGCATCTAGGCTAGAGGGTCTTTGAAATTTTTTCTCCATGAATCACATTTTAATATGATCTTGATCATTTTGTCTGATATAATTATAACTGACAAATTGGTGCTTAAGATTCCTAAGTGTTGTGTTGACCATCATAGGCTACTTTGCAGATATGGGCTTACGTTATTGATGCACAGCTACTTGGACTAGTGTTGTCAACTGATTCCAGTGAGGGGGACAGGTCTTCTCTGGGTTGGCTCATTCTCCCCTTGGCCTGCCCAGGCACACAGTTGTGATTTCTGGTAAAGGGAAGCATGGCCTCTACATGCAAATAGTACAGGGCTCTATAAAACACGAAGGGATTACATGGACTTCCTGATACTTTGGGTCAGACACAGAAACATGGATAGGCTGCTGTGGAATTATGGGCTGTGAATTTAGCTCAGTTAGGTGACATCAGAGAAGAAGAGTTTGAAGAACGAGGAAAGGAGCTAGTTAGGTAACCAGTAGGGAGTGGCTGAACATGGGAAAGAATAGTTGAGGGTGCAGGCAGGCGGAAAGCAAGGAGAAGGTGACAGGTCTTTGCAAATAAATCATATCTCAGATAAGACCAAGACAAGGCTATGTTTTCCTGGTCTCACAAATATGGCGAATCCCGAGGAGATCACAAGGATCCTGCATCAAAGATCTGAACCTCGTTTTCTCAAAATCACTTTATTTCATAGAATCTAAGAAGTTGATAGCTTAGACATGTTAAAATAGGGTAATTGTGTGATTCCTTCTTAAGCACAGAATTACCATAGGACACAATAATTCTACTCTTGGATATATACCTAAAAATAGCCAAGAGGAGAAGTTTAAAAAAAAAACACAAATTATACACAAATATCCATAGCTGTACTATTTACAATAGCCTAAAGGTAGAAACAGTCCAAATCTCCCTTAACTAATAAATGGTTGAGCAAAACGTGTCATGGCGCTACAGTGGTACTCTGTTTAGTCATGGACAGAAATAAAGAACTGACGCATACTACAGCATGAGTGGACCTCCAAAACATTAGGCAAAGTGAAGTAAGTCCACGCAAAGGCTGCATACCATTGACTTCATTTCTATGATGTGTTCAGGATAGGCAAGTCCATGGAGACAGGAAGCATGATAGGAGGTTGCCAGGGGACGTGGGAGTCCAGGTTGAGGATCCTGCTAATGAGCATGGAGTTTCCTTCAAGAGGGATGGAAATGTTCTGGAACTGGATGATGACGACAGTCCCTCAACACTGGGAACATGGCAAATGTCTCTAAATGTTTAAACATGTAAAATGGCAACTGATTTTAAAAACCACACGATGCTCAAAGTTGCTAGACATCTCAGCATTTCCTTGTCTTACCCAGAAGCAAATTATCAAACTCTTTATGATGCTTTAAAAAATGGCATTTGTGTTTAAGAGCAGTATTACTTCTTTTTTTTTTTTCACCAGGGAAAAGTCTTAATTGTTCATATTTATAAATTTTTCAATAAGGAATAACAGACAACCACAAGAAGGCGAATGGCTATATGCAGTTGTATTCCCAAGAAATATACAGAATCAGACCTCTCCCTCTCCAGCTGAAGGTGGTTTATATCAAACTTTCCTCTTAAAGCAGTATCTGCCTATCCCTCTAGGTACCACCTCCCTTTGGCTCCCAATCCCTGGATCTTGATGGAATTCTTCCTTGAATTCTGTTTATATAATTAATTCTTTTTATTTATGGAATGTATATTTTTAATTTGCTGAACTTTTAAACAGAGCAGAATCTGTCAAGGGAAATGGAAACCAGGACAAATGCGTCTCTGCTGTCATGTGGAGCATTTTGACTGTGCCCCGTGGTCTCAACGTACTTGAGGGTCACCTATGGAGCAGGTATTAGGTGTGGGAATGTTATGCCAGTATCAGTGCAAGGTCCCAGAGGAAAATAAAGAAAGAGACGGTGCTTCCTTGAACACTGCAAAGGCACCAAGTCTGTGATGGCTAAAAATAACGCTCTTTATTAGGAAAGTCATAACCAGAAGTAACTCAGATGGTTGAAGGTAAAGAATCCTTTGAGCTTAAACAACGGCTTTGCTCCTTTCTTTCCAATAGTACAGAAGGCTGAAGCTGTTCTAAATGAAAAGTATATTTCTCTTCCCTTAGAAGAACCCACTCTTCCCTATGTGTCTAAGAACCTGAGTGTTCACCTGTCTCCACCCATTAAGTGAAATTCCCTTCAGTGAGTTGCTTGTAACTGTGCCTGTTTTCGGTTTGTAAAGTGGAAATATGGACAACCCGTGGTTATTGAGAGTGTAAACTTCAGTAATTGATGACACTCCCTGAATGATTATTTTGTGGCAGGGACAGCCCTGCACACTTCATGTGTGTTCTCCCTCATGTCGACCTTACTAGGTAGGCATTACTGAGATCCCTGTCTTTATAGGCCAGGAAACAGAGGCACCCAAAGAATAAATTTCCCAAGGCCACACAGCTAGCAAGTGATTGGACCAGAACCTCCATTAAACTGTCTGGCTCCAGAACCTGAGTCACAGCGATGTGGCTGTGCTACTTGGTTACCTTCCCCACCCCTTTGTGGAACCATGGCAATGATTCTGCCCATGCAGCTCTTCCAGGCCGTGAAGATGGTATTTTAAAGAAGAGAAAGGCCCTTTCTCCAGTGGTTGTGAGTAAAGCAGGAATCCTATGGTCCAGATCCTGTTCTGAAGGGAGGAGGCTATCCCTACTGCAGCAGCAGAAGCCCTGCACATCCCAAATGCAGACAAAGGAGAAAGGAGAAAGCATTAGCACAACTCCCTGCCTGTGAAGTTTTGTCATCCTGATGTTTGGAAATGCTGCGTTAAATGTTGACCATCTCTATCACTGAGCGTTTTGGTGGTCTCTTAAATTCTGTGCCCATAGCAACTGGGTTCATTGGCCCCACCTCAACTCTGCCCTAACACAGCTGCGTGCATGTACCCGAAAAGCCACTAACTTGTTGTTCTCATCTCTGGAAAGGACTTAAAACTCCTTTCTACTATAGTGGCCTTTTGTGACAATCAAAAGAGCCAAGAGTAGCAGAAGTATTTGGGGACATACACCTGCTGGTGGCAGGGAGGTAGTACAGAAAGTGTGCGGAGTTAATCAGCCTTGGCCTAAGTCACCCTTATGACTCCCATCAATTTCCCATCCCTTAGCAGCTCCCCAACTGACCACAGGCGACAGGGCAAGAGGGAAATGCTATGCTGGGGAGAGCCAGCCAGGGCTTTGGGTCTGTCCTGGATGACACGTTTTGTTTTCAGTGCTGAGTTTTCTCTCTGGACAGGCAGGATACATATGGTTAGGATTCCTGTTTCTCCTTCCCCAGGAAGTGCTTCTGAATCCTCTTCACTCACTCCTACAGCCAGCCACAACAGGGGACTGGGGAACCAGCAGAGTCAGGACAAGGGAGAGACATTCACCCGACAAAGAAGCAGGCAGCGCTGCCCACAGCCAACCGGATGGAGTTCGCAGGGGCTTCTTGGCCAATTGCCCTTTCCTGACAAATAGAGGGTGGGGCAGAAGTTCACCTCTGAAAACTGACCATGTCCAATTTCAAGCCCCTAAATGGACAGTGCTCTGTTTTAAGCATGAGATGGAAGAATTATAAGCCGTAGAATTCTTCCTAGTGTTCCCCAAAGTGTAGAAATTTGAATTGTACAAATAGCTTAGCCAAAGGCAACTCCAGTGGTATCCAAACCTCTTCAACTCCAGACTTCTCCTGTCATTATGAACCTGCCATCCAATGAACAAAAAATACCTCTGCTTAGTCTTCTTTATTCGGTCATTCTTCAAATACATATTAAATGCCTACTTGTATCAGTTATCTATTGTACACCCATTACCTTGGTGGCTTAAAACAATACACATTTATTGTATTGTAACCCACTGTCTGTGAGTCGGAAGTTTGGGCACAGGGATCTGCAAGGGCACTATAGTCATCTCAAAGCTGGATTAGAGGAGGGTCCAGTTTCAAACTTGTGCGGCTGTTGGCATCTTCAAGTCCCTTGCAGGATCTTGCCCAGAGGCCTCCCTCCATTTCTTTCTCTATGGGCTTCTCCCACATACCAGCGCTGCTAGCAAGACCCAGGTTCAAGTCTTGTAAACTAATCATAGAGTGACACCCTTCACGTCTTCACTTATTGTGAGAAGCCCGCATCAGGTCCCACCCCCATTCAAGGGGTGGAAGTTACACGAGGGTATGAACCAGGTGAGGAAGGACATCACTGGGAACCTTGTCAGCAGCTGCCACCACACATCTCTATAGCAAGCTCCCTGCTTATTGCTGAAGATATGGTGAGGAACCAAGCAAATGAGGCTGCCCCCTTCCTGAAGTTCACGGTCACGGTTTGAGATGTTGAATTATGAAACTCCAAGGACATCCATGAGATGGAGGCAGGAGATAAAGCAGAAAGGAAGGGAGATTTCAGCCTTGCTTCCTGAGAGGGCAGGTGGATGGAAGAGAGGTGACTCTGATCACTCCTTCATGTCTCACCAGGACAACTCTCAAAATAAATGGAATATGTGCTTGCTAAGAATAATAATAAAAAAAAAAACCTGCTGCTTCATCTCTCTGGACAGAGGATAATTTTAATTTTCATTAAATTATAAATGTGTGCTAATGCAGATGTTTCCAGAAATCTGTCACACCTTGTACTGTAGCCGAACACTGTGCAAACACCTAGATGTCAGATTCTTCTTGAAAGCAAATTCAGTAGGAGAGGACACGACTACCACAGTGAGGTAAAGAGAGAATAAGAGGAACTGCATGGTGTGGGGGTGCACGCCTGTAATCCCAGCGGCTCAGGAGGCTGAGGCAGGAGGATTGTGAGTTCAAAGCCAGCCTCAGCAATTTAATGAGGCCCTAAGCAACTCAGCGAGACTCTGTCTCTAAATAAAATATTTTTTAAAAGAGTTGGAGATATGGCTCAGTGGTTAAGCATCCTGGGTTCAATCCCTGGTACAAAAAAAAAAAAAAAAATGCAAGAGGAAGGCAGAGAGATAGAACAAAGAGGCAGAGGAAATTCAAAGATTAAAGATGGGTGAAAAGGTCCGGTAGCTGAGGACTGAGAACACGCTTGGCTGACAGCAAGCTGAGAGAGACCTCTGTTCTCCAACTGCAAGAAACTCAGTCTCAGCTGGGGATGTGGCTCAAGCAGTAGCGCACTCGCCTGGCATGCGTGCTGCCCGGGTTCGATCCTCAGCACCACGTACAAAGAAAGATGTTGTGTCCGCCGATAATTAAAAAATAAATATTAAAATTCTCTCTCTCTCTTTAAAAAAAAAAAAAGAAAGAAACTCAGTCTCCAAAACCTGAATGCCCAAGGACATGCATTCTTCCCTTGAGCCTCCAGACACCTCACTCTTAGCCCAGGAAGACCAGCACAGACTGATGACCTGCAGAACTGTAAGACAATGAATTTGTGTTGTTTTAAGCTGCTATGTTTGTGGTAATGTTATGACTGCAATGGAAATGAATGCACTTACTCAGAGGCTTGTTATGACAATTCGACTTTTGAATATATAAAGTACTACAAATGCATCTGGCACATAGCAAGACCCGGGCATTTGTTTGTAATTATTGTGACCCTGCAACCCAGAAGTTCTTCATTTATAGATGGAAAAAGATGGCCTAGCTGAAAATGACTTAAGGAATGTCTACTCTTTCTCTCTCTCTCTCTTTTAGTATTTTGTTTTAGTTATAGTTGGACACAATACCTTTATTTTATTTTCATGTGATGCTGAGGATCGAACTCAGCACCCCACACATGCTAGGTGAGCGATCTACCGCTGAGCCACAACCCCAGCCCCTCTTTCTCTTTATTTCCAAATAAATCCCTGTTAATAATAATATGTTGTCACCTAATAAGTTGCAGTTTTCTGATGCCAGGACACCAAAGAAAGGAGTCCAGGGAATAATACTTTTAACTCTAGTCAGTAACTGAATAAAATGCCCACTGACCTTTCAAGTTCTAGTCTTTCTCTCTCCTTCTTTTTTTCTTTCTCTTCCTCCCCTCCTTCTTTCCTTCCTTTGTCCTCTCCCTCCTTCCTTTCTTTTAGCAAAGCTACTTTCTTCCAGATTTAGTCCAATACATTCAGCACTAAGATTTGGACCATATATCAAAGCTTTAAATAAATCTATTGCTCATAACTTTTATTCACCTTAAAATTGCCAGGATATCAAGGGTATTTTCCTTATTTTCTGTGTTCGGTGTGCTCAGAACACCCAATCAGCATCCAGCACTGAATAGTTGCACGGCAAGAACTTGATAATAGAGATGGAATCACAATAAGAAATACCAGGGTATTTTTTTTTACCCTATTTATCTTTCCAATCAGTTTCCATTCTTATTAACTAATCCTTGGGATCAAGATCTTGCCAACAGTAGGGAAAGCTAAGATCTTCGGTAGTGAGGGGAAATTAAAACAAATACACAAACTTAACTGGCAATACTGCACTATGCCTTATTAGATGAGAGTCTCAGGTGTGGGATGTGTAAAAGTGGCTTATAGGATGATTCCAGGCTGAGCAAGAATAAAGCACTCAATAAAAGAAATAATCAGAGAGCTACTGTTTTCAATCGTTTGACCACTTTCTGATGAAAATCTCAGTTTCATGCTAGAGTGTCCTTGAGGACATTTGCATGTGTGGTTCATCTCTCTGTACAATCTCTAGAGAACAAGCATCAGTCTGAGAGACCCAGGATGGCCCAGTGTGCAGCTAGGATTTAATCCCATTGTTTGGCTCCAGTGGTATTTATTTCCATGGATACCTTCTATTAATGGCAAGGGAAATGTTCTTTTTCCATTTTCAACAGTGGTCTAATGTTTTCTTTTAAAATCACTTGATTTAATTTTTTTTTTTTAAATGAGTCCAATGTCAAGTTTAGAAAGAAAAGTAAATGCTTCCCAGATGGTTCATTGATATGGCACCAATTCCACTAATTTTACAGGAATAACTAGAGTTTGGGAAATACTGTGATGCAATGGATTATGTGGTAGAAGCTTAAGTAACAGTGTTCAGGAGGAAGGAGACACGATTGCCAAATAGGCTGTCAGATTCTCAAGAAGTGGAATTTTGCATGGGGTAATGGGAGAGGAATAGAACGTGCCACAGTCCATTCTACAGAGGCCACTAGGAAGGCAGTGGGAAGAGCACTTTCACTGTGTGGGATGGTGATGGATATACCTGCAGTATGACTGTGGGCAGCCTTAAATTTCCAAGCTGATTCTGTCCCCATTTGAGGGCAAGTACAAAAGTGAAGAGTCACCTGCTTCTCTCACAGAAGCCCACCCAGAACTAGCTCCCAGGTGACAGCCACACAGGACAAAGCTGCTCTTCCCATACTTTAGGGTCCCATGATTCCATGCTGCTTGTTTGCTGCAGTTGTCCTCAAAGTTTCTTCTGTACTTCCCATGGGCAAGGACCACATGGCTGTCTAATGTGGTAACACCATTGCTCAACTTACATGCCATTTTTTACCATTTGCAGTGTGAAACTAACAGGTAGTTTTGTCCCTCAAGCTCAAGAGCCCAGAAACCATCTTTCAACTCTCAGATATGCTGGCCACTGAGTTTGCTTAAAAATTATAATTATTTTAAAGTCCTCTTCTATGTATAAGAATCCCCAAAGAGTCACTCTAAAGCTAATCATTTATGCTCCTCTGTCCACATTTAACAAAAATAGAATGGCTGAAGTTCATGGGTAGAGACACAGAAGCAGCTGATAGCTTTAGGATTGTTTATATTTTACAGATTTTAAATTTCCTAGAATCAACAAATGAGTTCATGAAACTCTATAAACACATAGTTTGGTCCTGGCCTTTTAATAAATTTTTGGTAAACGGTTTCCAGAATGCAAGTGTTAGTTCTCAGGTCTGATCATACTAGTCTATACAGTGAGTGATGGGACCTCTTCTCTCCACCTTCAAAGTCACCTTCAGGTCTCTAATTATCACAAGCATAGGTTTCCAACTTCCTAAAAATGAAAAGGGATCACAGAAGCCCCAGCAGGGAGAAATGAAAGGTGAATTGGGTTAATGTTCTGGAAAAGTGGTACCTTGTTGACTGGGTTGATTGGAAGAACAAGAGAAGGTCTTTGAAACTGAAAAAGTATTTCATGTCCTATGCCATTGTGCTTGACCTTGGCACCCATGATTGGTGGCTAAGGTCTCTGAAAGCAGATATTACTTCTCAACTGTTTGTATCCTTGGTGAAGCATCACAGAGTCCATTGACATTTTATCATGATTCAAAAACCCCGTAGACTTGTAATGGGGCACAAGACACATAGGTTATAATAAAAGTGCATGAGAAAAATCTTTAATTGCTGGCAAAGAAGGTGCATGAGTGATATGCAAACTATTATCTATTACCAGTATGGGCACTGACCAATCACAAAGGACTCCAAGACAACCATAATGAACACAGACCCCAAAACCACAGAGAGTGCTTTGGTGATAGCTTCTGCCTGAACATCAATACTGAGAAGAGGCATCATCATTTAGAAGGGTGCCTCACAGACAGACTCAGAGAGCTCAGGTTATACTCATAGTAATGCAGCATAGAGGACACTTACTGCCTGCCTACTGAGTGCAACATGCTATGCCAAGCGTATGTTTATGAGGGAAAAAGTGAAAGGACAACTCTTTATATCTAGCCACCATATACTGCCATAAAAATACTGTTCATGGTATTTTTCTTCAACCTCTTATGCTATAGTGAATTATAGCAATTGAAATAAAAGCAATATGATGTCATGATGTCACTGTAGGAAACTGACAGCAGTCCACAGATCTACTGTATCCTGGCTCAGCACCTGTGGTCTATACTGGTGGTAACTCTTTCTCTCAGGGGTGCTATTTTGCCTGAGTGAATTCACATTTAGCTCCTCAGATTGGGAGACCCAGAGAAAGCCACTAGGCAAAAACATCCATCTGACAACACATGACAATGAGAAAGAATGACCACCTGGCCTTCCTATGTTCTGGTCTCTCCATCTACTTGCCCTTTTAGGTTGTCATTTGAGGCTAGTATAGAAAAGTGACAAACAGCGGAATGATTGCAAATGAACAACTCTAGTGAAATCTCATACCTGAAATTGTCATGAAGATGTCATCTTTCACCTAATGGTGGTTAAGAGCATGTGGGGTTTTTGGCAACTGAGAATTGGGGATAGCGAGGAATTTTTCTGCTCATTAATTGTTCAATCATCTAAGTTTACAAAAAAAAAGACATTTCAATTGAACCATAAGTTTCCAAAAGTTGGAGAAGTTACTTTGGCCACAAGGGTCTAGAGTAGACACCAATGATTTTGCATTTCCAGCATGTTACCATTCTTTTGCTAAGGCACTTAATTTTTCTTGTAGACTGTCCCTCTCCTACTATCAATTTCTAAGATGTGGGGAGTTTCTCTATCCTTCTGTGATGCACATATGCCCCAGACCATGCTCATCAAAATATCTCATTCATGTGGACGGGTGATTGTTATAGATGTGCATATGATTGAAGTGAGGTGGGTGAGTCCATGAGCTCTTCCCGAGTCTTCTGTTGGAACAGTAGGAATCTTCCTTTTGGGAGGGGTTACTGAGGGCACAGGATGTCAGCCTAGCATCCCGAGCAAACACCCTGCCACTGAAAGGAAAGCCCAAATCCTGAATCTCCTTTGGAGAATCCACAGTGACTACCTTTGAAAATCTGGAATAAACCCTTGGTGTAGTCATGTGAGCCAACCACCCTCTTGATGTAGGCCAGCTTGAATAGACTTCCTAAACAATTTGGGTTATTTCTCCCAGACATATTTCTATCTTTTTAGTTTAGTTTGGTGACAGATTGGAAGTCTTTGGTCCTTGGTAAAGACATTTTAGATTTCAAAATTTAAGGATGAGGAACATTCCCGGGAGTCATAGAGTTTCTCCTTAGACAAGAGCCAGTTGTTTTGAACATGAGCAAGATTCAGAGCCATGAGAAAGGAGACTAGCAGGTATAGACAGCCGTGAGAGCAGCCATCCCAAAGAAGGGAAGTCTTAACTACTCACACACAACATCAAACCTGATCCAGCAAATCCACCTCTAAGTTCCCTTAGTCTTCAAAGCAGTACAAAAACAGACAACTATTCTTCAGGTTGCTCTTTACTATGCTCTGTCTTTCCAATTTAATTATTGATCTTATTCTTTTGGTGGAAAAACTGTGTTGAAGAACACAAGAGAACACCATCGCTGTTCCAAAAGGTAGTTGGCTCTTTGGGAAATCTTAAAAAGCCTAAAAGAAAATTAGAGAGATGACGGAAAGAATATATTGTCCCAGAGTTGTGTGTATGGAAGGTCTGGTTGAAAGGAAAAGATTTCCATGTAAACACAGCCTTTTTTAAAGAATAATTTTTGACAAAAAGGTGAGAGTGGCCATGAGAAATTGAAACATCCAACTTGGTGACTGCAGGGCCATCAGTTAGCACCTCTGTCTTCCCATGGTATCAGCTCTCTGTTTGTGGAAAAATCAGGGGACATCTGAATGCTTTTGATTTTACTCTTTCAATTTATCTTGCTTTAGGATTAGGCCATCTTGTAATTATAGGAAAGCCACTGGGATCACTGAGGAAACTGGAAAATAACAAAATGACCCCTGGAGGTTGATAAATGGACCAAATGCTTGCATTTTGACCTCAAGTGATCACCTTCATTTTTCTGTGCCATAGTTTCCTTGTTCATAAATTGGGAAACAATACTATAAGCCACACAAACTTATAAGGGGATCAAAATAATAAATACTATTTATAGAACATGAGAAGTAGTAAGAACTCAATGAATGCTTCTTACTGTGCATGTTACTGTCAGCTCAGAGCTCTCAGGATGCAGCTGCCATCTCAGGCAGTTCAAGGGTCTTGGGCAAGAGTCACATAGTTGAACTATAGATCCAGGTCTAGAACTCTAGCTCCTATACTTGGTCATGTCTTACCTTCAAAATATCAAGTGATAGTTCTATTGGTATCATAATTTCAAAGAATCATGGGGGAAGCTTCAGATATTTCTCAAAATGAAAAGTTTACTAAAAAACTGGTGGGAAACAAAGACACTAAGTGGCAATTATGTAAACATGTTAGTTTATAAGCAGTTATTTTCTTAGTCTACTAGAACTGCTAAAATGAAATAGCTTAGATTTATTTGTAAATAACAAACATTTATTGCTTGCAGTTCTGAAGACCAGAAAGTCAAGATCAAGATGTCAGCTGCTTTGGTATCTGCTGAGGACTCCATCTGCTTCATACTTGAGATTTTCTTACTGTGTCCTCACATGGAAAAGGATCAAGTAGTCTCCTTGGAGCCTTTTAGGCACTGATCCCTTATAAAAATCTGCAATTAGTGTAATAAAAAGTTCTATACCATTTGCCAAAGAAATACTCAACTACAAATTCTACATGTGCTTGTTAGTTTTTTACTGATGTGACAAAAATATTTGACAAGAACAACATTGATGAGGAAAGTTTATTTTGGCTCCCAGTTTCAGAGGTTTAGTCCATGGCCAGCCAATTCCATTGCCCTGGACCCAAGGTGAGGCAGCACATTGTGGCTGAAGGTATAGCAGAGAGAAGCTGCTCAACTCATGGAATTCTGGAAGCAGAGAGAGGCAAAGTCCCCACAGAGAAGATAAACCCTTCCAGCGCACACGCCTAGTGACCCACCTTCTCTAGCCATGCCCTACCTGCCTACAGTTACCACCCAGTCAGTCCATTCAAATTAGGATGGACTGATGAGGTTATAGCTCTCACAGTCCAATTATTTCACCTCTGAACATTTCTTCATTAACACAGGAGGTTTGGGAAATCCCTTACATACAAAGCATAACATTTCACAATATTGGGGGGAACTCTCTTAGGTTGACTTATAAGAAAAAGCTCCTTAGTTAAAGTTATGAAGGCAAATTTCCCTGGAACAAAGAAATTATAGGAAGGATAACAAGGCAGATAGCTGATAGAAATCTTAATTGTACTATTTTTACACAATGCTCTCTATGTCATTTTCTTACCCATTTTGGTTTTTTGCTTCTCAGGAATTGTGCACCAAAGTCTGCATTCCCCTTATTCTCATAGTTCACACTTTTCCCCTTCCTCTCTCCTGTTCCTCATGCCAAATCCTATAAACGAGATGTCCTATTTTCTCAGGGCCCTGTGGGATGATAATCATTCAAGCTGATTCACAGCCCTGAGTTAACTGTGTGGTGAGGAACTAAGTGGCTCAGCATGCCATCCTCTGGGGAGCATCTGCCTGGTACATAAGTCTTTGGAAGCTCCCAGTCTTAACCCAAAGAAGGAGCTAATGAGAGAGGCTCTGGATAGGCATGAAGAGAAGGTGAAGAGACAGTAGCTGATGGTAAAGACTTGACAATAAAAATCACTCACCTGGGTAAAAGTGGATGGCTGCTTACTCCAGCATCTCTTGGAGCTTATTTAGAGTTGGGCAAAAGAGTCTTCCCTCAGTTAAGATAATTTACATGTTTGTTCTTATTTCCATACAGTATATAAAAATATTCTTGTCTAGAACCTCTCAAAAAAATTGTACCAAGTTCAGCTGATTACCAAGATCAGCTGACTCTGGGTAATATTTTTTTATTGTTTCCCAAAGTAGGTGAATATTTTGTTTTAAATCTCTCAGATGTGTTTTAAAATGTTCAGAAACAACATTTAATGTTCCTCAGTTGCTGTCACTAGGATTTAGTTTATGAATGCATGTCAGAAACCATCCCACTGGGGACTAGATACATGCTGATCCCTAGTCCTTCACGCTTACAGACTTGATGAAAGGTTACATAAAAGAAACATAGTTTAATTCCCCTCCTTTGGGCATATTTGTAGATGTAGAAAATCAAACTCTTACTTTGGGAAATGCATCCAACACTCATACTGAAAAATAACACAATAGTCTTTCAAGCTATTGCAAGTTAGTAATTTTTGTATGATTTTTTTTTACAGAGCAGATTAAGAAAACAAAACTTTCAGGGTTAAAGTAAAATATGGCCTCTTTTTGCTCTGCTGGCATCTTGAACACAGACAAATGAAACAAAATCTGCCCTGTTGAGATAGGTATAGTTTTATATTGAGAAAGTGCCAATGAATTCAGAAAATACTTTCCATATTCATGACAGGGACATGTACAGCAAGACTAATTGATAAAGCATAACTTAGATGTTAACTCACCGTGGAATATGTGTTTTGTATCCATTGCCAAGGGAAAGCCTTCAGGATATTGGATCAGAGAAATTATTTAGCTCTCCAATTTAACCAGTAGGCATAATAGTATGGGGCCACCTCTGCATTGCAAAACAAGATGATAAAAAACTAACTTGATTTTGAGAAATACATAGGAAATATCCATTCAAGTTATTATTTTCTTTGGCTCAAACTCTCAGACATGACGAGACTGTTTTATTTGTTGGAGATAGTTGAACACACAAGTTTGTATAAGGGAAATGCCAATGTTCAGAAAATGGCTTTCTTCCCTTTCAATGTTAATGGAAAAATCTTTTGTTTCTAATAAAATATTTTACTGTGCCTATTTAGCTCTCATAAATATTTATAATCAATTCCTTTGGTTGTTTGAACAGAATAATAATGCTTATTTCAGGGGACCTAGAACTTTACATGAGGTTAGTATAAAGACTTTTTATCAGACAAGTCTTGACATGCTAAGGTCATTGATTAAAACACTAGATTTAGTTCTTCAATCCCAGTGGTTCTAAGATTGGAGGAAAGATATTTGTAATTTCCCACCCAAGTTTGTATATATCTAGATATAGAGTGAAAATTCAGTCAAATGAGGAGCCACTCCAGGTATACCCTAGGCCTTCAGACCTGGAAAGACTTGGTAGGGTTTGCCATCAATTAAGCAGCATGGATCTGCTCCAAAGAAAATCAGAGGACTTTGAACATCCAGCTCAGTGTGAAACCATGGGTCCCATCCATATGAGAAAACCCATCAGCCAGAACAAGGTGGGCTCCTGGGGCTGGATCTAGAATACCCCTGGAAGTTGTCTCAGGAGACAACTATCCATTTAAGCCTAGTAGAGCTTTAGCAATGGGAGAATCTACAATGTCCGCTCTTTCTGAGTACAATGCATATAGCAAGAACCTTCTTGTTGTTATTCATTTGAAATCCCCAACATTTAAAACATAAAGGTTTCTGAATTCAAGAAACACAGGCCCATCCTTAATGGAAAATTTGTCTGAATACCTTCCACATACATCTATGAGTACCTGTGAGTGTGTCCTAAGCATTTTTTTCATTCAGACTTGTTTTTACCCGGTTGTCTCTCAGGGTCCCAAGCAGTGATCCCATACAATTTGAGTCAGTATTCCCAGAGAATACTGGGATAGCACCAGACTGGTTTTGACTCCCATGGAGGGAGATCTTAAAGCAGGAGATAGGTGGGTTTAGGTGTCCCCTATTCCACTTCAGCTCTGTGGCTCCCTCCTCCACAGCTCCTACTCCTCATGGCCCCGGGTGATACTATTTGTTCCCCTTGGCCTTCAGATCTAGCAATGGCAATAATCTCCCTCCTACCAGGCCCTAAGCACTTCCTTGGTTGATACACTTAACATTGCCCTCTGCTCTTAAGTAATACCTGAATATAAGTCTCTTCAGTTGAACCATCTGAATGGAATTACTTTTCCTACCAGGACTCTATTAATCTCAGTGTGTGAGTCAGCTTTGCATGGCTATGACTAAAGTACCTGACATAAACAAAGAAGGGAAAGTTTACTTTGGCTCATAGTTTCAGAGGGTTCAGTTCATGGTCAGCTGATAGCATTGCTCTAGGCTGGAGGTAAACATAATATAACTGAAGAGCATGGCACAGGAAAGCTGCCCAGCTCAGGGTAGGCAGGAAGCAGACAGAGTGAAGGGGACAGGGAGAAGATGAACCCTTCCAGGGTATGCCTCCAGGGACACACTTCCTCCAGTAAGATCCTGCCTCCCAGTAGTCCATCCCACTATCAATGGGTTAATCCACTGATGAGGACAGAGTTCTCTTCATCCAATCATCGTCTTAAAAGCCCTACCTCTGTACACATCAGACTTTGGGGGACTCAGTAAAGTATATTCTTTCATTTTATTCAAGGATCATCAAATGAAATGCCTTTGTGGATCAATCAGGAACCACAGTTATGTGAAATTCCCAAGGATTAAAAAATGGTGGAGTTCAGGAAAATGAAGTGAATACCCTCTGAATCCACATGTACTCAACTTTTTATCCTAAGAGAACATAAGTTGGAGGGCAGTTAACATGTGACCACTTAACTGGGACCTGTGTAAACTATACCAATAGACTTGAGGTAATATCAACATGGAGTTTTTGAAGCCCAAGATTATTTAAATCATGGAGGGAATAAGGTCAGTTTACCATTAAAACCAAATTCTAGCCCAGTTAATATTGGCACTGTCTACACTGCAATTCTTGGTAGATAAAATACAACTAATTTTATGTTGGAGAACGAACATTAGAAAGAGAAAAAAATGTGGTAAACAACTGAAATAGCATTTTTCACAATATGCCACCAGTAGCATTTTAAATCATCTTATAAGCATAAAGGGTTTTTGGGTTCCCAAAAGAGGAGGCAATTTTAATTATCAAGTTAAAAATAATAATTCAATTATCCATAAGTAGCTCATATTAAAGAGACATAAAGTGATAGGGTAATATCTTCTAATATACACTGCTAACATCTCAAGTCTGGGTATATGGCTGTCCTGAACAGGTTAGATAGCAGCATCATGCTCTAACATCCCTGAATCTATTCATGTAATTTGCTGCAAATCATTTGGATTTATGCTGGCACATGAGCTAGGATCCACTAGAAGAGATCCTACAACAGGATCTGTGGGACCCAGGCAAAGCTTAACTCATCCATCAATAGTTCTATGTCTAAGGAGAAACACATTGTGGTATTTCCCATCTTAAAGCAAATCTTCTTTGACTTAAAATGCCTCATCAATTACCGCCCTAAGTTTCTCCTCCTTTTCATAAGAAAAATTTCACAAAAAATATCTGCCTGTATATGATGCCACCAATTCTCCTCCACGTCTTTTTGAACCAACTCTAATTAAAATTTTATCCTCACAACTACATTAAAATCACTCTTGCCTACTTTATTAATGATACACCTGTCACCAAATCCAATGGCTAGCATTCTAGTTCTTGTTTTATTCAACCTAGAAGCAGTCATTGAACCATTGATACAGTTTATCCCATCCTCTCGCAAATTTCTTTCTTGGTTTCTGGATTTCCTTCTTCTTCACAGCATGTACCTTCTGAGTCACCATTGTTGAATCTTGCTCATCTCCCCAAATTGCACATGTCAGAGTATTCCCAGGAACCTCTTATCTGTATGTGATCATCCTCTGGAATGCAGGGATTGATGGATTAGCTGTACTCTGGACAAGTGACGCATTATGACCTAGCACCCCATTTTAGAATGTGGTGACTGGATTGGACCCATTGTTCTCAGCTTTGAGTCCTCAGCTGAAACGGTTAAATCGTGTTACATACATACCTTTCTCTCTGGGCTCATGTGCCATTATTAGAGAGAGGGAACTGTAACAGAAATTTCACCCAAAATTTTTCTTTCACATCTTTCTGTTTACATTCTGGGGGTCTTGGGAGAATCCAATGGGATAAATGGTGTGAAGACTGTAGAATAGAATACACATTTTGATCTGCTTCAACACTAATTTCTCAGATCCAAAGGTAAAACTAAGAATAGTCTTATTCCTCTAAGTGAGGCCTGTTTTAGTCAGATTTTTTGCTTCTGTGACTAAAGGACCCAAGGACCCAACCAGCACAACTGTATGGGGAGGAAAAGTTTATTTGAGGGCTCACAGTTTCAGAAATCTTAGTCCACAAAAGGCTGGCTCCATTCCTCTGGGCTCAAGGTGAGGCAAGATATCATGGTGGAAAAGTGTGGCAGAGGAAATCAGCTCACATGGTGATCAGGATGGAGAGAGAAAAGCTCCACTTGCCAGATACAAATATATACCCCCAAATCATACCCAATTCCCCCCTCCTCCAGCCATACCCCACCACTTCAGTTACCACTCAGTTAATCCCTATCAGGGGATCAATTCACTGATTGGGTCAAGACTCTCACAACCCAACTACTTCTCCTCTGAACCTTTACACATTGTCTCACATGTGAGCTTTTGGGGGATACCTCACATCCAAACCATAACAAGGCCTTACATAGAATACATACATAGCAGATTAAAAAAAAGTAAGAGAACAATCTCAAAAACCACTTGGCTCCAGATTAAGGAAGAGATACAATTATAGTGCTCACCACTCCAGGAAGGATAAGGAGGAGGAACGGGACCACCTAGGCATCATCTGAGCAAATTGTGTGTTCAAGAGAGAAGCAAGAGCAACGTCATGGACAGCATCATAGGTCCTATGACCTGAGTTGCTGCCTCATGGAGGAGGTAATCACTTTTTCCCTGATGGAGTAGCTGGGTATAACCTTGGCTCATATCAATAGCAGCTAAACACATATAAGACACCCAACCCTCCCCTCATTTGACCCCACCAGCACCAATGGTACTCTTGCAATTCAGTCATGGTATGTTCCTGTAAATTCCAGTTGCTGTGCCATAACAAAGTTCTGTCTTATTTTTGATAACATAGGCTTCATGGAAGTTAGGGGACAACCTAATAACTAATGAAATGAAGTCTGATTTCAAAGTGGCATTTCCTGAGAGACCTAGACTTCAAAAACAGATTATCCAGAGAACCTATCAACCCAAATACAGGTAGTTAATATCACTGTAGTACATTCTTACGCTGGGTGGTCTTATCTATAAATAGCTGGTCCTGCTACTGCAGAGACAGTAGATGCAGAATTTTTACTATTGCTTTCTTTTCCACTGGTAGTAATGGTACTCAATATGAATATTGCTTCTTCATATACATTTATTTACAACCTCCAAAGTTGTCCTACCGTATTCAATCAGAAAACATCACTTGAGTTCCCAAAGTGGGAGGTACCTTTGTAGTTGACAGGGATATGAAACTAAGACATAGCCCCTCCTCTCATAGAAATCATGATTCTTGTGAGAATAAGAGTACTTACTCCGAGTTCCATGAGATGATATGCAGGAATATTCATGGGACAATAGTTTTGAAAAGTCATGACTATTCTGAGAGTAGGAGTTTGGGGATCTTGTTATCTGACACTTAGAGAAAATCAGAATTTCTCAAAATAGAGATGCAGGAAGAGGTAAAATCAAAGGTCAAAGAGGTACTCCAGGGTTAAATTTTTTAGAAATTCAACCTTGAAACAATATCAGTGTCATGGGGTTTGTTTCAATTGCCTCCTCCGTTCCAGGCACTTTAGCTATTGACAATTCTCATTTTCACATAATTCAAGGAAACTTATCATCTTTGATTCTTATTGTACTATGACATCAAAGTGAATAAACTTTTTTTTTCTCCTAATATTTCTTCGTAGAAGTCACATTTTATTTTAGCTTGAGTTTTCTTTTTCTGCTCCATGGGTTTAACAATTTGACACAGATGCTTCTATACTTGCATCCCTTTGTAGTATGGGTCAAAACTCACTCTTCTTGCAATAACCTCCCTCCCAGTCATTAAATTTCTGCTGTTCTTGGCACATTTACTTCTATTTACTCCTATAGATTCTTATTCTCAGAGGCATTAATTGACCACCTCTCATCCAGATGAGAGTATCTCCTCTGGGTACTTCTGGACCACCTTGGACACACAGTTTTCATAGAGCTTACCACTTTGTACTATGTCTAGAGGTTTGTTGGACTCTCTTAAGTTCACTCTGTTCAAATAGAATAATTTTCTTCATCTCCAACTTCATGATGATTAACATAAAGCCCAGGACATAGAAGGCATTCATGTTTGTTGATAAATGAATGATATAGATAATGATATAGTAAGAGCTTAGTCCTTCTCACAAGTCAAATGCCCTGTTAATTCTTTTCTGAAAAAACTACCACAAAGCTAGCACAGTCGAAATACATCTTGATAATTGAAGACAAAATGTTAGGAAAATGTTGCATTTTTTAGTTCCTAGGAATATCTGCCTGTAGTCTTCAAATGTCCTCTCTGTGGGTTGAAGATGGAATCTTAATCCAAAAATATCTCCTCAGGCTGGAGAAATGGCTGAACCTAAGAGGATGAAACCTCACAGAGATAAATTTAAGCCTTCCTGTAAGTACAGGACAAGAGAGGAATATAATTTTTAGCAAAAGCATAGCTGGGAAAGACCTGGAAAGTCACCATGGAATTCACATAAACTTGGGGTATGATTTGACCCCTGAAATATTTAGCGTGTTCTTCATTTATAATGATAAAAGGATTATTTCTAAAACGAGAGGGATAAAAATCCCATTCTACTACGTCTGGTTAGACTACCCTCGAGCACTGATCTTCAGATTGGAATGTGATCACCCAGGGGAAATTGTGAAGATTTCAGAAGGAATGTGGTTATTTTTATATTTATTTCAGAAAATAATGTGGTTATTTTTAAGGGAATCCATTTCCAGATACTCACCACCCATATTACTGTTTCTAAACCTGAAGTGAGCAGGAGACCGTGACCAGGGTTTTCTTTTCTACCACCCCATCCATATCATTTTTCCATATTAAAAAACTCTTACCCACAGTTTTGCAATGAAATGTTGCCCAAAGATTCATAACACTTCAGAGAAACAAAAAAGAAAGAACAACAGCGATTAGACAAGTTATTTAATCTAAGCTGATTCATTCAAATATCCAACCCATTTAACTCATTAAAAAGTACTTAGGATAAAATTTTACCTTTTGTTTAATATTCATTTATCAGGATTTGTAATGAGCTTGTACTTTGAATAATTGTATGGTATTGTTATTATGTATCTTATAAAATTTTAACACATAAATACTTATCACAAGAAATATAAAATGAAATTGATTTCATTATTGCAGAGAAGAATTAGTGTGACTAATATATAAGATTTTAAGTATAAAAGAATATTACATTAAGATAAAATTCTGTGAGGAAAATGGAATAAAATTATGACCTCAAGGAGAAATAGAGATGTTTAAATCATCTACAAAATACAAACATGTATGTGTATTTTTAAAGTGGATAATGGAGGGTATTAAATCACCTTGATATTTATATTCCTTTGAATACATTAGAAAAAAGTGATGCAACACTCTTAAAGTCAATATTTCCAAAATATACTGGAAATAATATCCTCTGCAACTATTTATACTTATGATGAAAAGTTCTAGATGTCTATGGAAAAGGGTTCAAAGGAGTTCCTGGTTTTTGAAGTTCTTTTAGGGATGATATCAGCAAAACAAACCCCTGCACTGCAGAATCATATTTAATTCTGAGCACAACACTTTAAAAGCGATTGAGAGAAGCTAAAAAGTGTTCAAGGAAGAGTCATCAGATTGCAAAAGGGCTTGAAATCTATGAAAATTCTAAAGAAATAAATAAAAAACTATGAGTATTGATCTAGGGGAAGAAAAGAGTTTAAAAGCTAATAACAGTGATCTTTATAGACTTTGAGGAGTGATGTTTGTAGCCACAAGGGCAGGTCAAGGACTAATAGGTAAAAATATGAATGTTTCAGCTTCAATTTTAATCTCCAGAGTAGAAGTAATTTTGTTAACCACAATATACAGTGACCTGATGCAATAGTTGGCAGGTAGTAGGTACACAATGAATACTGGTAAAATCAATGGGTGAACTTAGCATAAGAAATAATTTCCCGTGTTTACATCTGCCTAAAGATTAAATGGATTGACACAGGAGTTCTCTTCAATGGAGGTACTCAATTTCAACTTTCTAGAGTGTTAACACAATAAAGGGCTCTTGACTGGAATAGATCTTTATGGTCATCTCCAACTTTCCTCTTCTAGGGTGAGCATAAGATTTTCCCCAAATGCAAAGAAATGTTAGAAACTTAAATTATTAATAGAAAAATATTTATATGCACACATTTAAGAGATAGAGATTGCTTGTCTAGCCAACATCAAAAAGAAAGTTTTGTGCAAATAAGTCACTTTAATATTGCTAGGGAATGTTGAGTTTCCAACGGACAGCACTAAGTTAATTGGGGCAACTTCAATAACCAGAATCAATTAGAATCTTAACAAGAGTCAGGTGACTGTGTTAATTTCTTTCTAATCATGTCTGTGACTCACTAATTCAATAACTACAGCCAATATACTAAATTTTCCACCAGGATTATCTTAACTGGATCCAATTAAAGGAGGCATCTGGGTGCCTCTTGACATAAGCAGCAGAAGTTAAATCAAAAGTGGGCTGTCGATGCATTTATTTCCAAAGGGCCTAGACATTGTCCTTTCATTTTTATATTAAAATGCTCCCAAACTTCCTTAGTAAGAAGTTATGCTTTCCCTAGTAAACAAAATGAGACAAGTCACTAGGCAACATATTCATGGGGATAAGAATTCACACAAACCTGTTGCTTTGAAGCTTCAGCTGACTCTCCATTTCTGCCTCTCTCCTTTGTCACCCTGGCTTACTGCCATCCTGAACTCCTGGAACCCCAAGCAGAGATATTTGCATGCTGGGAAAGAGATGCAAGGAATCAACGATAAAATAATTTTGTTTCTTCCTTTTAAAAAGCAGTAAATTTAGGTCTTCAACCAAGCGAAGGTGAGCCAAGGTGAAAACTCAGTCTTCAGAAATATTTTATCTTTAGTAAACTCCTCAATACAAGACCACAGGAACCCCACAAGAAGCTTTGGCAGCCGCAGACCAACGGCCCTGGGAATCTCTCCAGATATCACTCCGCAGGCTGCATTTTGAAATTCAATACTTGTTCTTCACCTACCAGAAAACACGTATCATAATCTCCTTCACCCTAATTGTATGGACATTAATATCTTCCTCAGCTAATGAATGGGTGTTACTGGGTGTTACTTGCTTCCACCCTTCCTTTGTAAAAAGAATCTACAAACCCAGAGCCATGCCTTGGTTTTACTGATAACTAATCATATTTCTGTGATTTTTCTAAATCTCAGTTTTGCAGTTTCTATAAGGCCACAAAAGTCATCATGTGCTAGTAATACTGGAATATTCACTCTCTGATACCTATAATGTGAACACTATCATATAAAGAAATCAAGAAGACATAGCAAACTTATTTTCTTGTCCTTTCTTCTCCTTTTCCTTTTCACCCTTTTCAGCAAATCTTGCCATTCAAATTTTTATATTTAAAATTATTTATTCATTTTTTTTTTCTCCATAGGGACCATTGGTGGTCTATACATAAGTTAATTGTTCCTTCATTACAACAGAAAAAAAAAATAGAGTTGTGTTGAGAGTCAGGGATAATCCTTTAGCCAAAACCATCATCTGACCTGAGCATCTACCTGATTTCCCACCTGGCTTGCAGGGACTCCTGATGCTCAGTGCTGCTTTTGAACTCTCCTGCTGGACCAGTGCGGTATGGGCACAAGGACTCTGAGGCCTGGGTCTCAGGGCCCCATGTCCCCATCTCTGAGAGCACAAGAACAGTTAGTCCCCTGTTCAGATCACCTGGTCTAAGTGTTTGTCTAAAAGTTAGGTTTGGAATGAGTTTCCCTTTTTGTCCCAGTACTGGCTCTTTACTCCTCTCTCTTCCCCTGGTACACTTCTCAAGACCCTGTTTGAAAAGGAGCTGGTTCAAAGTGAAAGGACACAGAAGGTGAAATCAGGAAAACTGTGACGGACTCTTGCCTCCACTGCTCTCCTGCTCCGTGACCTTGAACCAGCTATTTACCCTTCACAAGTCTATTTTCTCACTCTGCTGTAACAATTCAAGCAAAACAACATGATCACAGGCAACATCTTTAGAAACGAGAACAATCAATGCCAATTGTCTTTGTGCCATGTATGATTCTGAGTGTTCTCCTGTCAAGCGGTGCATTATTGAACAAGATGATGTATAAAAAAGCAATGATTTCTTTAGAAGACTATGTGGTTAGAGTGTCTCCAAATACTGTCTTTTAAAGCAATATCTCATAGGTAATATGTGAAACAATGGGTGAAGACAGCTATAATGCAACAAGAGAACAGATCCGAAAAAATATTTGATGCTTTACTACAAATTTTCAATAGTTATGGGCTATAAAGAGTAATATTATTTAAAAATAAAATACAAATAAAATAATTTTAACTGCACAGTTCCATTGTTTAAAAAGAGCATCTTTCCTTTTTATTAGCACTTACAAAAAGAGAATACTGCAAAAGATATTTTGCACATGTTACTTCTCAACTATTCTAATTAATTGCTAGTATTAGATTTGTATTAATTAGGGTGTATTATTGTATCAATTAGGGTGTGGATGTGTATTAATTAGAGTGCAATGTTATCTGTAACTGAATTTTCCCTTTTACTATAGAGCAATGGACATCCACCATATTCAATGACCATTTCTATAAACACACTTATCAATAACATAAGTTTGTGCATTTTTTTAAACTCAGTATTTGGGGTTCTCTGAGCATGAGACATTTTCCATTTACTTACTGCCAAGCACATATATAAAATATCTCCTTGGTATGGAGCTTTATGAAAATTTGCTCCTAGTCAAAAAAACTGATTTTTACTACTTGATGTTATTTATTTACAGATTGAGGTATTTCTGCAATTAACACAAATAATTTGGTTATCAATAGGTAATTATCATCTACAATTCTGGGTGAGGAAAAAATACAGTTACATATTTGCCATAAGTAAGTGTGTGTGTGTGTGTGTGTGTGTGTGTGTAATTATACAGAATCAAATAGATGGAAAGAAAGAAACATCTTAAATGTTGCATTTGGCTATTTCTATAAGCTTAATTCCAGATGTCTGGGTCAAATTTATACATTTTTACAAAGATTCTTATTGTTAACTTACAATAACTTAAAGACAGAATAATAAAATTAATTCATTCACAGTGGCATATGCCAGGAATACCCAACACACAACTATGTAGCACTATCATTAAGTTCTCATTCTACTGTATTGTGGTAAGTTACAAAGGCACTACAACCTCCCATAAATGAATTTACAAATTAAGAAGATAATTCATCAGCATTCTAGAGTGATAGAAACTTTTAACAATGGAACAGAGAAATTTTCCCATCATGTCATGACTCCTGAGCTTTCTCCAAGATACCTATTTCAAAAATATGCAAATCACCATTTTTCAATGTTATGGAAAATGTGGGGAAATATTCTGCTCTTCTATTTTTCCCTCAGCTATGGACTGTATTAGTCAGATTTTCATCACTGTAATCAAAGTACTTGAAAACAATAACTTAAAGGAGTAGAGATATTTTGACTCACAGTTTTGGAGATTTCAGTCCATGGTTGACCATTCCCATTGCTCTGGGCCTGAGAAAAGGCAGAATATCATAATGGGGGGAAGCAGCTAAGCTACTGGTATTCCAGAAGGAGAAAGATCAAGGAGTAAGAGGGAAATGTCAGGTAGAGAACATGATACAGCTCCCCAGGGTGGGGCCTCATGTCCTACTTCCTCCAACTACGCCCCACCTGCCTACAGCTTTCATTATCTCCCTGTAGTCCATTCAAATATTAATCCATCAAATGGATTAATCCACTGATGAACTTAGAAGCCTCGTTTTCTAATCATTTCCTTAAAGCCCACCTCTGAACATTGCTACACTGGGGCCCAAGCCTTTAAGCATGAGGCTTTGAGGGACATTCCAGATCTAAACCATAACATGGACACGCAGGCAAACAGTTAGTAGTTTTTACCTGGAAGAGTATAGAGAATATTTATTGAAAATCAATGGGAAATGAGTTAAGTAAAAAAAAAATGTGTAAGAGATGGGCAGCTTGCACTCACTAAATCTCTTTTCAAATATATTCCTAACTGGGGAAAATATGTTTATTATTGACTGGGAAAAATAATATGCATTCTTAAACTGGGAAAAAAAGCAGTGGAGATCAATGCCAAGACCTCCATCAACTTAATACATTCTGTCCTGCTTCAACAGAATAATAGGATGAAGTAATTTGTTTAAAAATAAAAAAGAAAGGAAGGAAGAGATTAATTTCCACAGTTCTGGAACTCCTTGCTGCCTTGCTGTATGATCCCATGGCAGAAGGTGGAAGGGCAAGAGAGAGATTGGGGGCAGGGAGATGGGAAGGAGAAGGAATCTGAACTTATCCTTTATTAGGAATCTGCTCCAGCAATAACTAACCCACCCTCATATAATGGCATTAATCCATTCATGAGGACCTAGTTCTCAGGACTTAATTTTTGAAGCTCCCAGCCTTTCAACACTGTTGCATTGGAAATTAAGTTTCTAATATTTGAACTTTGGGAACATATTCAAACTATAGTGACTTCCTTGTGAAAAGAACAAGCCCTTCCTTTCATGGAATGAACAGAAGCAGTGATCTGTCTAGCAAAAAAATGACACAGTGTCCCCTCCACTGCCTATTAGGGGATCCCTGTGAGAATCTACTGGGATTCCTTCAGCTCTATTTGGAAGTTTCCCTGAGTAAAGACTAATGAGTTCCCTTCTCAGCAAATCCACCACAATTGAGAAAGCAGTAAGAAAATTTCTACCTGCCCAAAGCTGCCCCAACTGTCTCTTTGTCTCAGCTGCTTATGCATACTTTTAGAATCATTGTTTTTAAATGCTAAGATTTGCCTACAAATTTCTTAATCATGTAGCTTTACATTAAAGTACACCAATTATTCACCTTGATATTTTAATAGTCTTAGTTTAAAATTTTGCTTAATCATTATGGAGACTCTAGGAAATAGAAAAAGATACAAAGAATAAAACAAAAATCACTAATTCTATTATATAAATAAACAACTATTAAAAATTGATTGATATTTGCTACCACCTTACAAGGCAACAATGATACAATACAAGAAGCTGGCTTTGGACTTCAATATTGAATTTCAATTTTGGACTTCCAATTTTGAAGTCAGAAGCTTCAATTTTGTCTAATTTCTAATTATAAGGGAATACTTTTTATAAAATAGCCACAATGAATGAATCTACATTTTTAACATGGATAAAAGACACCTTGTGGGGAGGAAGATAGCAAATTCAAAACGTATATTCAATGTGATGTCATTTATGTAAATTTTTAGACAGAATATCCTTCAATATTACTGTGTTATCTGTGGTACATAATAGGTTTTGGAAAGGGACAAAATCACAGGAAGAATAGATTTAGGAGCAATGGAATGGATGAGGGATGGTTGAAAACCCTCTCAGAGCCTCAACTACTTTGGGAATATTTTCTTTTTTATAAAGTGATACATGTCGTTGATGGAGCAGTTCATTATCTTGACCGGGGTGATGGTTCCTTGAGTGTGTGTACATATCAAAACTGAACAAATTGCAGAGCTATATTTGATACATGCCAACCATAATGCAATAAAACTGGGAAAAAGCAAAAGCAAAAAGAGTGATAGAAAGAAAACATGGCAAAAGATGATATGTTGGAGGTAAATTGAGGTATGGGTTGTCCGTGATAACTTTCAGGATGTCTTGGCATCTTAAATATTTTATAAGTCAATTAAAAATACTATTTTTTTTCTAGAAAGCAGACATAAATATGAAACCATACAAGCTGCTGCTTCATCTTTTTTACTTAGAAGAACTACCGCTTTACAAAATGTTGAACTCATGGTTAGTGGGTAATGGCAGACAGAAGTTCTATTTCTAGAATAAACACTGACAACTTCAGAGGGGCCCAAGGAGAGGTGCTGCTTGTGTTCCTCTGTCAATGTGATAAGAAGTCTTTTTTTTTTTTAGGTGCTTTTGGCTCAACAAAGAAAATCTTTGCCCTTTGTGGTTGAGGGGTCATTTTTTTAAATTATCTTATTTGTATTTCAATTTTTCGAATACATTTTTATCTACATGAAACCGTTCATCTACATTAGGTATTTAACTTGGAAATTTCTCTTGACATTCAAGAGAAAACCATTAGTAGTACCTCATTGTATTCAGAGTCAAGTCCATTCTTCCTATTCCTTAATCTTCTATTTCAGGATTTTTACCATTTTTTTCTCGAAAAACATTGCTTTGGCCAAGTCTAATTTTTTTTCTCTAAAAAGCCATGCACATCTCCACTTCTTTTAGTCTAATCTTTCTGAAACTTCATCCATAAACATTCCCAGGCCACCCAGGCCTTCTGATCACTACCTCCCAAACCTCCTTGGTTCTGGTATCTCAACTACTTCTGCAGAAACTTTGAACACACACATAAAAGAGAAAAGCAAAATAAGGTGACGTATGATGTTTTCCCAATTCTGCTGTCTCTTTCTGCATTTTGTGCTTCCACATTCACTGAAGATCTCAACTTACTGAGCAGGTAACTCAGTAAATGATGGCAAACAAAACCTGTCGGAGACCCTGAAATGGGTTTAAGTTACATTCATAATAGTGCTGCAGCTCATGATTCTGTCTCTTGCATGTTCTCATTCCAAGGCCAACCTTTGAGACAGCCACCTGTGCCATCCTGGGGAAAGCCAAGTTTCTTAGTCACTCTCAGGAGACTCAATGAAGGAAAACCTCAGTGAGCTACCCCTGCTGGAAGGGCCTCTGTGATTTCTTGCTCTCACAAATAAAGTTGACTTTTGCCTGAAAATGAAAAGCACACAGACACTGTGACAGAGCCCCGTCCTGGTCACAAAGGAGACTAGAAGCCATTTGTCCAAATAAAAAAATCCCCTTTTCCAGCTGCCTTCCTGCCCTCTCGACCTTTAAGCTATGCCCAAGTATCTCAGAACATGCCAGATTCTTCCCTGATTTTCAGGTCTGCCTTGGGTTCCTATGGAATGAATACAAATGTGCACTGTTTTCCTCATTTTATAGATGAGGAAACTCATGTTAGATAGGTTAAATGATTTTTCCAAAGATTGACCACGAGTACATTCACCAGGAACCAGTGTTCAACTCAGAAGTGTGTCACCCCAGGCTCACTAGTAAGACGCCTCACACAGCACACTGCAGCAGGTGGCCCACTCTTCCAAGGCAATGACGGGTCCTTAGGGGGCCAGTGGACTCACACCAGGACAGGTCGGGGTATTCTGTATCCCCTCTATAAACTGCTTCAGATCAGAACATTCACTCAGGCAGGCAATTCTGCCTAAAGTAGATATCTGAAAGATTAAAAAGGTAGAAACATCAAAATGATAAATAAGCCAGATAATTTCCTCTATGTATCAATTCTAAGTCCACCCCTAGAAATTATCTTGTTTCGATGTTCCCAAAAGTTTGTGTCTATCACTCTGAGTGGAATTCTTTTTTTCCACAGCAATTTGCCAAATCCAACGGTTTACATGTTCCATTACTAAATACACAGTGGAAACCCTGAGTCCTGACTCAGGGTAGGAAGGGAGATGAAGTCATTATTTCCCCCTCACACCTCATACAAAGCGCCGTGAAGTGCCCGAGATGAATGGCTGGGATTTGGTTTGCATGGTGGACCCTGGAAAGTCCAGTGGATTCTCTGTTGCTCCAAGCAGATTAAGAACAACTCAGCAGCTGTGCCCACCAGGGCTCAACTCTGACAAACCCTCTGGGGCTGTCAGCAGAGGGATTCCATGGTGTGGAGAAGAGCATGCTTTTGATCTCAATTATACTTTAGAAGACAAATGTGCCTAAATACCGTGGCACAGGGGCTAATTGAGAAAGCAATAGTCCCAATCAAGATCAAAGGTTTTCAAAACATGGTAAGAGGCATAAGAAATAAAAAATAAAAATACACAATAAAACCACCTCCGAGATGTCTATGTGAGGCCTGTATCCTTCATTCTCACTTTAGGGATGAGAGACTATCATTCCTTCAAGGTACCACAGATAGCAATTGATACGAGACATGACAGTATGGCTTGGTTGCGATGCCCTTTCTTTTTCTATGACACTATGTTTTCTTCCCAATCAAGAACAACCTTTCCCATCTTACTTATTACATTCATGGAAGCCCAGGCCCATATCTAAGATTGATTTTACACTTGGTGTTTTCCATGCACCATCCATTCATTATGAGTCAGACGCAGTTCGCGCCTTATGGCCAAGGGCATGTGAAGCTCAGAAGAGACTCTACTGTGGGACACAGGGAGCAGTGCTGCCTGGGCCCCCATTGCACCCCGACCCTGCTGATCAGATCTACCACTGGTGTTCACCCAGGCCAGGCTGCCTCCCAGCTGCTCCCTGCCAATCACCAAGCTGGTGGAGATGTTAGTTCTGGCTCCTTCCTGCCGGATGCAGCAGTCTTCCAAAGACAGCGATTGCTCAGGAACCACACTCCAGAGTGACTGAGGCTTCCTGGGAGCTGTGCTGCAGTCTGGGAGCTCTTCCTTCCTGTCTTTCCTCCTCTCCCCTTCCCTGAACGCCACCATGGTCTGCCTGCTCCTGCTCAGTCACCCTGTGTTCCCTACTGGCATTCCTCCATAGAATTCCTTGGCATCTCATCCCGTCATGGAGGCTGCTTCTCAGAGGACCTGAACCAACACAATACCCCATTCCCTGTCTGGCAGCCCCGCTCCCTCCTCCACTATTGAGCTCTAAGTCTTTCAGTGCAAACTCGTGAACTGGGTTCTTCTCTAGGTCTCCACTCCACTGCTCCAGGCCAGGCCCAGGGTTGTGGTAACCAGCTCCTGCCTATCCCTACCGCTTCCCACTGTGTCCTTCCAGTTTGCCAAGTTACCTCTCTTGAATGAAAGGCTGAGCTCACTGTACTAATACCTAAACTCTTTGATGGCTCCTCATCTCCTGTAGGACACGGCAGAAGCCCACAGGGCATCTCAGTTCCCCCTTCACCTGGCCCTGTGTCCCTCACCTCTGTCTCTCAGCACCCAGACTCCACCAGACTGAGTTACTGACCCTCTCAGTTCATGCCTCTGGTGTACAGTATGGGTTTTCCATTTGCCCCAAAGTCCTGCCCCTCTCCCAAGTGCCATAGAACTTAGAAGGGTTTTTATCAGAGATAGTGGTTTTGCTATGCTCTTTACATCAAGATAGTTTTTTAAAGTTTGTATGGTGAGGCTCGGAGATGATCTAATTGATACTTAATTACCGCTTGAAGATACAGTTTGATCTTAAATGTCTCCTAAGGGCTCATGTGTCTAGGGCATAATCTCCAGCCTGGGAGAGGGCAGAACTCTTAGGAGCCAGGGCCTAGTTGAAGGAAGTGAGATCATTGGAGTGAATATGGGGATCCCTGGCTCCTTCTTGTCTCTTTTTGCTTCCCTGTTGCCGTGAGGTGAGCAGCTCTTTATTTACCCTTTGCTCTTTTGTGCTATGAGTAGCCTCACCACAGCCCCAAAGCAATACACCAACTGACCATGGATGGAAACCTTCAGAACTGTGAGCCAAAATAAACCTTTCCTCCTTATAAGCCACTTATCTCAGGTATTTTGTCACAGTGATAGAAATATGACTAACACACTCAGAAATAAACATGTGCAACAAGATTTATGTATAATGCCCACTCATCATAGTCTTAATAAAATGCAAAACAATCTACAGGTTCACTGAAAGGAGATTGGTTAAATAAATAACAGGCCATGCACAAAGTGGAAATATATGTAGTCATTCAATTTTAAATTGAGAAATAATGTCTTAGAAAACTGTTTATATTGTTTTAAGTGAAACTATACAGTTCAGTGTTGAATTTTTATGCATCAGCTAAAAATAAATTTAATAAAAAAAGAAAATAGAGTTCAATTTGTGTAGGTAATTATAGGTAACCATATCTACTGATGTATATATGACAACTAAAAGGATTTCCATCTTCTAAGGAAAGGAGAAAGTATAGATGTCTCTGGATTTCTTCTTTATATCCTCTTGAATTTTAAAATAAATATGTTCTAGTTTATTATCAGAAAAAATAGCAATGCTAAATGTTAGTTTCAAAATTTCTTAAAGAAACTCAACAAGTGTTTGCAAGGATGTGGGCGAAAAGGCACACTCATACATTGCTGGTGGGACTGCAAATTGGTGCAGCCGATATGGAAAGCAGTATGAAGATTTCTTGGAAAACTGGGAATGGAACCACCATTTGACCCAGCTCTCCTCGGCTTATACTCAAAGGACTTAAAAACAGCCTACTACAGGGACACAGCCACATCAGTGTTTATAGCATCACAATTCACAATAGCTAAACTGTGGAGCCAACCCAGATGCCCTTTAGTGGATGAATGGATTAAAAAATGTGGCATATATACACAATGGAATATTACTCACCAATAAAATAGAATAAAATCATGGCATTTCCAGATAAATGGATGGAGTTAGAGAAGATAATGTTAAGTGAAGTTAGCCAATCCCCAAAAAACAAATTCCGAATGTTTTCTCTAATATAAGGAGGCTGACTAATAGTGCGGTAGGGAGGGGGAGCATGGGGGGAATAGATGAATTCTAGATAGGGCAGAGGAGTGGGAGGGGAAGGGAGGAGGCAGGGGATTAGTAAGGGCGGTGGAATGTGATAGACATCATCATCCAAAGTACATGTATGAAGACACGAATTGGTGTCAACATACTTTAATACAACCAGAGATATGAAAATTTATGTTGTATACATGTAATAAAAATTGTAATGCAAAAAAGAAACTCAAATACATTGATTACAATGATACATTATTAACATCATCCTCTGTGAAAACTTTTATTAAAATTTTTAATTTTTACATAGAGAATTTTCTCTTCAGTCAGAAAATGCAAAAAATATCCAAGCATTTTCAAATTAAACAGTGTATTATAATAGGACTAAAGGGTTGGAGATGAGAGCAGAGGAGGAAATTTTCGTGTCTTGCAGTACTACTAAAATTCAGAAAATACATGTAAACCAAAGCACAAATATTCAATAATATCTAAAGAACAACAAAACAAAATCATTTTTAATTGAAAACAAATTTTTGAGTTTAGGCACATATGACAGTGTTTAAATCATCACATTTAATTAACGAATTTGTATTTATTGAGAATAAATTAGCATTCTTTCATATGATGAACCTGATAGTCTTTCTGCTTTGAAAGGAAAATAACAACAAATATACATTTCAAACTGGTGACAAACATCAATTACTTTCATTTTTGCTGTGGATTATTTTCCCTTACTTGGAGGAAACTGCTGTGGATTATTTTCCCTTACTTGGAGGAAACTGCTGTGGATTATTTTCCCTTACTTGGAGGAAACTGCTGTGGATTATTTTCCCTTACTTGGAGGAAACTAAAGCAACTATTTGGACTGTGGTTTCCCATTTCACATGATTGACAAAAGCATGGGTTTTCCATTTTCAAAGTAATAAAACAGGATCAATATAGCAAACCTCGAAGCACAGTGATCTCTCTCAGACACTGAGCAGCTTTTTACGTGTTTTGATCCAGTTTAATCCCGATAATTAGCCAAGGTGTGCTTCACAGATTCTCAAAAATAAATGTCTGGTTAAAAAGTAGAGGGAATTATCTGGCCCAGTGATTCCTAATCTTCATGGGACTTCATGCTGAACCCTGTGATTTCTTGCCACCATTGTCTGACCTGATTCCCTTTCCCACTCCTGTCTGCAAAATGGTATAGGTAGGCAATTTCTTGAATACATTTTATTTTCAGATTCCTGTTGTATTAAAGCAGACTTAGTTAATATGCCCTGCCCAACATTTCTCCAAATGATCTGGAGAGATCATTGCAGTCACATGCAGATGAGGGTAGCTTCCTTTCTACAAAGCTGAGAAGTGCAGACTTTGAAAAGGCCCATTGAAACAAATTGAGCCAAGTCACATTTTAAAATTTTGTAAGGAGAGGACAAAGCGTATTTGTCACAAGGAGCCTCCTCTCAGAAACTTCCTAAGCCATGGGAGTTCATCCGTGCTTTGACAATGCTGATTAAGTCAGTTAGGCATGAAAGCATCTATTTCCCCACTTTTGTCTCTTCTCCACCAGGAAAAATTGTTATAATTTAGATATGAGGCACCCTCCAAAAGCTCATGTGTGAGACAATGCAGGAAAACTTAGAGGTGAAATGATTGGGTTATGAGAACTTAACCTTATCAGAGTGTGTCCTAATAGGGATGAACTGGATGGTGACTGTAGACAGGCAGGGTGTGGCTGGAGAAGGTGGGTCATGGGGGTTGTGCCTTTAGGGTATATGTTTGGTGAGCTGAGCCCTCTCTCTTCTTCCTCCTCCTCCTCCTCCTCCTCCTCCTCCTTCTTCTCTCTGGTGCCGTGTCCCCAGCTGCTTGCCTCCATGACACACTTCTGTCATGATGCTCTGCTTCATCTCAGGCCCCAAGGAATGGAGTCAGCCATTATGGACTAAACCCCCTGAAACTGTGAGCCTCAAAATAAACTTTTCCTCTTCTAACTGTTCTTGTCAAGTCTTTGGGTCACACAGAAAAAAAAATGACTCAAACAAAAATCAACATTGGACACCTGAGAAAACTCAAATTTATTGCTCTTTCACCCTAAGATTTCTACTGTTGTGCCTGAGAATTTCAGTTTGAATTGCAGGCAGTTTTATGAATATACTCTTTTTTTTTTCTTTTTTGTGTTTTCAGTGCTGGGGATTGAATCCAGGATCATTTTTTTTTTTCTTAAGAGAGAATTTTTAATATTTTTTTTTTTTTTAGTTTTCGGCGGACACAACATCTTTGTTTGTATGTAGTGCTGAGGATCGAACCCGGGCCAGGCGAGTGCAATGAATATACTCTTGAACAAAATTAAACACATGAAGACCCTGATTTCAAACTTGAAGCAGAAGATTGAGGAAGTGAGCAGAGGAACTTAATACACGCTAGACTCCTGAGAATTTAGAGGAATTTGAAAGCCTTTTCACAATTCTTTTCCACTTGGTTGAAAATAAACCAACCAGTAAAACAATTAAATAAGTGGTATTTGAAAACGGCAAAGTTTCCATGATATTATACAAAAGCAATAAAAAAAATTGCCAAGATTGTATCAGCAGGGGATTTAGTTTTATATTAAAACTTTCCAATAAAATGTAGACAGAAAAAGTGTAGATACATGTTTAAAGTATATACAAAGGTATGTATTTGCACATATATTCGTACATACACACACACATATACATGATGTTAGTCAGCTTTTCATGAACTGTGACCAATATACCTGAGAAGAACAGCTGAAAGGATCAAAAGTTTATTTTGGCTCATGGTTTCAGAGGTTTAAGTCCATGATTGGCCCCTCCATTGTTCTGGGCCCAAGATGAGGCAGAACATCATGGTGGGGGGTATGGCCAAGGAAAGGTGAGAGAAGGAGCAGGAAGCCAGGGTCAAGATGCAATCCCTAAACACCTGCTCCCAGTGACCAGCTTCCTCCAGATATGTGCTACCCTGTCTCTTNGATGATCTCCCCTCTATTTTCATCGTATATATATATATATATATATATATATATATATATATATATATTTGAGATTAATCTAAGCTCAATCATAATTTTCAAATAATAGACTTGAGGTGTCCAAAATTCTTAATGCAATCCCTTGTAATGGTTGGATCAAGTTAGCCATTACCACATAGTAAAGAACATCAAAATTTGACAGGTCAAAATTACAACTATTTTGTTTGCTGGTGATTGTGAGGGTCAGGCCTTTGCAAGAATAATTGCCTATATTCTACAATATTTGGGGCATTCACTGGGATGGCTGGGGTGGCTAGGAGTGTTTCCTATGGTATTGGCTACGGTGTCAGAGGGTCCAAGATGTCCTCACTCATAGTTTGTTGCTTTGGAGTTGACAATCATCCTGGGGTCTTCTCCACATGTCCTTTCTGTCCTTTCATAAAATTCCACCATTCAATAATTTGGCTTAATCTTCTACACATGGTAACTAACTTGTAAAAGAGTAAAAGTGGAAGCCTATAAGGTTTTTTAAGACCTAAGTCTGGAACTATAAAATACCTTATTATATCTTATTCTATTGGCAAAAGAAGTCACAAGACCAGTTCAGTTTTAGGGATGGGAGGAATTATTGATAGTTACAGGGACACTAGTTACTTGAAGACCATAGTAACATGTCATGTTTTCCCCAAAGAAGCAAAAGTTCATCTGCCACATCAGAATTAATAGAAAGAAAATATAAAATAATTTGACAAATTTCCAATTAAATTTCTAGCAACATGAAATTTCAATGAATTTGGGGAATGGTATTTTCTATTGGGTTGACATTTTTTCTTATCTGAAAGTGATCTGAACTTATTTCAGTTGGTTGCTGCGCAAGTTATGTATCATCAGCTTATCAGATCTCTTATTCACAGTCATCGATATGCTCAGCCACCTAAAGTTTATCGACTCCCTTGTACATACTAGACACTGTACTGAGTGTTGTAATTGAAGCAGCAAGTGAAGGAGACAGAGTCCCCATTCTCAAGGGGTTTGCACTGTATGGGAGAAGCCCAATGATAAATCAGTAATAAGTACCACGAAGAAAGAGAAACAGATAGGACAAGGACCTGGGATTTTACTTTGAGTGGAAGAGGGAGTCACTGCAGGTGATGAGCAAAGGCATGAGGAGCTCTGCCTTAGGTTTTGCAAATCTGCATTTGCTACTTTTTAGACAATATTGGGGCAAAGTTATACGTGACAGACCTGTTAGGAGTCTTTTGCAATGTACATAGTGTGTGGAGGGGCATCTCGGATCTAAGGATTTACTATCACAGGAGATGTGTCCTGGAAGATTCACAACCTACTTTAAAGGTAGACCCACTGGCACTGTCTAATGGGGAGGAGTATATGAAAAAGGAAGGAGGAAAAAATGCCCCCTGAGTTTTCAGTGTGAGACAAAGAGTGTTGGTGGTGACATGTACAGAGATGGTTACCATCGTTAGTTTCACCTTTATTGAAAGATATCTGTCCAAAATGTACTTCTCTCTGTTACTACCTCTGAAGCAGGAATAAAAAGAAAATATCCATCTTTACTATTTTCTTGAAGATATTATAGTTTATCTCAGAGTCATTAATTTAAACATATACAGCAAGATGCCCATGCTGTGAGGTGACACAGACAGGTGCACCCTTACCAACACCTGTGCCATGCTGTTTGAACTTTCACCCTCCAAATCTGTAAGCTAAACAAAGCTCTTTTCTTTATTTTCATTATAGTAACAGAAAATAGACAAATGCACTCATCACTAATTAATCAATGGATAAAATCAATCTTGATTTAAGCCCGGAAGAAAACAGGGCAGCCACTAGGACAGCACCCTTATGTAAATCAACATTGCTGCTTTCAAGTCTGTTATTTCAGCCACCTTGTGTGTGTGTGTGTGTGTGTGTGCGCGCGTGCGCGTGCGCATGTGTGTACGGTTTGCATTCCTTCACCAAGAGCTAAATACAATGATATTAAAATAGAAAAACAAAAATAATTAGGAGGAGAAAGGACCAAAAATGTAGCCACTGAGAGCATCCGATCACCTTGGTCTCATTTTATAAAGCAGCAGCCTATTACCTGCCATCCTTAGGGAAGAAAATTGAGGGAGGGAAAATTGACTAGAACTCCTTGGAGGCTCTCATTGAGGTAATAACACACTATCCCTTCTTCCAATATTCCTCAGCTGCTGAGAAACTGCCTGGTGAACCTTGACTAGATTCTCTGCATTATAATTTTCTCAGTGGGAACGACATTGCTTGCTTTTATCTGCAGTGGTCTATTTTTCTGTAGAGACGCTGGCTAGTTTGTGGGTCAGCTTGTCAACCCTGTACTGTCTTTGTAGAAAATTCTCCCATTATAATTTTCGCCACCTGCCTATGATGTTCAGGCTAAGACTGACTCACTAGGAAACTGACAAAATATTTAAACAACTCAGTCAAACTGCCCCCCCCCCATGAATTGCCAACCCCCAAATGCCTCACTCCCATAATAAAAAAAATTATTGTCTTACCTCCTCCCTACTGAAATAATTATCCAGGATGAAGGCATAACTATGAAATATACCTAACAATAGAAATACTATAAACCCAGACCTGTATACCTTTATTGATTCAAGCAAAGTGGAGACCCAAATAATCCACTTAAGAAACCAAGGAGGAGTTAAGTTTAGATTTCTATACATGTTTAGCTTATCTAAAGACGTACAAATGCACAAAATTCAAGATTGGTACAATTTTACCAAATAGCATCGTGATCCATAGTTGATGACTTTTATAAAATCATTTATGCAGAACTTACTATGTCAGAAAGCTATGCTAGGCCTTATAGAGGTAGACATGAAACACAATCTAGTTAGAGAGTGCATTAGTTGTTTTTGTTTTGTTTTTTGTTTTCTTTTTTGCTGCTGCAACAAATTACCACAAATTTAGTGGCTTAGACTGATTATCTTACAGTTTTGCCAATCAGATGAACAATGCAGGTCTCACTAGGCTAAAACCAAGGTGTCAGGGAAACTGTGTTCCTGTCGGGATGCTCCATGGGAGTCTGTTCTTGTGCATTTTCCAGCGTCTGGAGCCTCCCTACACCCCTTGTTCCATCTTCAAAGCCAGCCAGGTTGCATCTCTCACTCATCCTCAGCCCTCTCTCCCTCCAACTTCATCCGAAAAATGTTTTCAGCTTTTAAGGACTCAAATAAGTGGGTTGAACTCATCTGACTCTTCCCAGTTAAGTGTTCTTAACCTTAATCACATCTCAAAACTCCCTTTTGCCATATAAGAGAACATATTCACAGGTTCTCACAATTAAGGTATGGGCGTCTTTTGTGGGGCCACGATTCTGCCATCCACAGAGACATGATAGAATAAGATCAGAGGCTAACCTTCAAATCAAATAATGTTGGAGGAAGCTCAAGTTAAGTTTTTTTTGAAATTATTAATATTTCAAAGGGAGTGAAGAAGAAAAAATAATTTTTTCTCACCTCAATTTGTTTGGTATTTCTGAATCCAACATTCATAGTTTGTCACTTAGTATTTTATCTAGGGGGATAAAAATAAAGAATGGGTTTGTTCTGTTCAAACCCGTTACAATGCACTCAAGAAATCAGTTTACTCAAGTGTTTTATTTCCCCATGAATCTATCTGTTTTCGGCTGAAATGTGCCCCACAAAAATTCATATACAAAGTCCTAACTCTCAGCATTTCAAAACGTGATCCTATTTCAAATAGGGTTTGACTGATATAAAACATTAAACTGAGACAATATCATCAAACCAAAGTGGGAAGGCCTCCATTCTAATATGACTGCAATGCCATTATTAAAAACAGGACATCTGGTCACAGATACTCACAGGAAGACATGAAGACAGACCAGGGTGAGGCTTGTACAAGCCAAAACATTCCAAAGATTACCAAGAAGCCACCAGAAGCTAAGAGAAAGGCATGGAATGGATTCTTTCTCACAGGCCTCAAGAGGAACTGATCCTGTTGACACCTTGATTTCAGAAGTCCAGCCTCCAGAACTGTGAGATAGTAAAATAAACGTCGGGTGTTTAAGCCACCCAGTGGTCATGATTTTTTCATGGTAGCCATAGGAAACAATCCAAATAATGGGAACCATTAGGAAACTTGAGTCCAAGCAGTCCTGGGTTGTCCTAGGATTGAGGGAATCACCTCTCATAGGAAAGAAGGTGATAGATGGGCCCATTGTGTGTGTGTGTGTGTGCGCTCTCACACATGCATTCATGCAAATATTTTCAATATTTCAAATATTGAACTTTCAAATCTTGAACCCTGTATTTGGTACAGTTAACAAAGTGACTTACTAATGCTGACCAAGCCAAAATTGAGAAATCTCTCATTTGTTCATCCTACAACTTCAGTAATCAAATAATCCCAACTCATGAGCTAATGTGGACTGTGTTCTGGCCTCTTACACTATCTGAAATGTATAAAATATTTTACATAAGATGGATCTTCATCCTGACGTTATCATAATGCACACAGACGTATATTGGTACATGTATCAGATTCCTATCTATATGCCTAAGGATTCATTTTTCAAAAGTGTCAATTCTTCTCTCAAAAACAACGTGATATGAAACTTTTCTCCTTACCAATGGAAGGAGTAAAGAATTAATCCCACTTTCTTGTCATGAAAACCAACTTGTTAGTTTGTTTTGCAGACTGTTAAAAAAGAGAGAGATTTTTAATGACATATATAAATGTTTCACAAGATGTTGTCTGGGGAAATTGGAAAGAGAAAGTTAGTAGGTTGAAGACCTAACTAAGCCATGCTCAGATCGTGACCATCAGAAACTAAATTAATAATTCTTAAAGCTACTGTATGTGGTTATTTGTAACGTGGCCACGGGTGATTAATTTAGGCTGCAAGCCTTTGATCAAGGGAACTGTGAGTTTTACTCATCTTTTACCTGCAGTACCTATGACACAGTGAACATGATGGAGAAAGGGGAGGGCGTATTGCTCACTGGGAGCAGGGAATGTTACAGTCTAGCCGAGGAAGTGTGACGAAAATGTGTGAAGCAATGTAGAAATAATTCTATGTTGGTGTGGCATTGGATGTTTGGAGATGGAGGCCAGGTTACCCTTAGAAGTTGTGACAGAAGTGCAGAGGGATGAAAGGGAGATGGGGGATCAACGAGGACGCCATGCTTAGGATAAATAAGGAGCCTGGCCCCAAAGAAAGGTATGATTGCGTTGGAGTTTGCATGAAGCAATCATCTGCAAGAACCCAAAGACTGGGAGGGACTGAATAGGTCTATCCTTCAGGAAAAAAAAAGACATAGGAGGTCGATACTGGAGGGCCCAGAGTCATCTACATGCAGCTCCAATGGACAAGGTCGTGAGGAGGTTGTTGCAGAACCCAGCTGCCTGCCACTGGGGACATATAAAACTGAAAGAGACTTCCATTGAAAGTCACCTTTTTAGAGCACAAGTCAGCTCATGTCACAGTCCCCTTTCTGAAACCTGTGCTGGCTCCACATTTCATTAGAGTGAAAGTCAGGAGCACAAATACCTTCAAGATCTTGTCCCTTCTGCCCCCTGTCACCTTCTCAAACCTCATCACCTAGCACCTTCTCTGCCACTTACTCTGTCCCTGGCAGGCAGGCTCCTCTCTATTTCTCGACCACACCAGACATACCCCATCTCAAAGACTCCACGGTAGCTGGAATGCTCTTGCTCCTGTAAACCACGTGTCTAACTGCCCCACCTTTATAAACCATTGCTCTTTGCCATCCTCTGCAAAAGGCTTATGTGGACCACCCTATTTGGTACTGTAAATGGCCCCGTGCCCAGCACTTCCTATTGCCTTTACCTTTCTAATTGTTAAAGTTGTGGGTTATATTTATTGTCTAGAAATTCCACTATAAAGTAAGCTCTGTGAAGGCAGGATTTTTCAATTTTTGTTTTTGCCTTTTGCTTTCCTCTCTGGTGTATCCAAGCTGCCAAGAACAGAGCCTAATGTGGAACAGATAGATACTCAATTGTGGAATTGAATCAAACCACTAAAGGCAAGGTTTCAGAAAGGTCACAAAATACCCCATATCTAAAGGGATGGAGCCAAAGAAAAGGCTCCAGGTCATTTAATGCAGAGGTGATTCATCCTAGCTGAGCTGCGAGGCCCTGTTCCTAAACTTGTGAGAAGAGGAAAGAGACGGCCACCCTCGACTGTGGGCTCTCGGCAAAGCAGTCAGGTCCCAGAGTGTAAGTGATGGGCCTCCTGTGCTGAGGTTGTCCAGCCTCTTCTCAGGTGCTGCTGAGCAGGAGGGTGATCTCAGCTGTGAGCAGATGATCATGCTTTCTAAGGCAGTGCAGGATCTTGAGGCTCCGGGAGAGGCTGCCCACAAAACATCACATGGGAGATAAGAATCATCTCCTTATCTCTCTTTAGGACTTCTTGTCAGGAGCTTAAACTGGCACATAAAAAATGGGCATGAATGAGACTCTATGTACCTTGAGGTCTGGGGAGAAGAGAAGGACATCTTTATTATTCCATCTTTTCTTTCCAATCTAAGTTCCAGTCTGATAGACACGTATTTATATTAAATGCTGGGCATATGCTTTGGTATTTCTCCTTTTTCCTCTTTTTTTTCCCCCTTCCCTCACAATGCCCCCCGGAAGTTGTCAGGCAACACGATGTTGCATCTGATGTCTCAACTGGGGAGCATCCATTTCCAAGCTCACTGAAATGGTTGTTAGTGGGATTCAGATCCTCATAGGTTTTGGACCAAGGGCCTCAGTTCTTCACTGACTATCAACGGAAGACCATCCCCAGGTTCTTGCTGAGTGAGCCTAGGGTAGCTCAAAGGATAGAAGTTTGTACCGTCAAAGCCAGCAAGGGAGATTGAAACAGAAGTTACAATCAAAGACATAATAATGGAAGTGAAAACCCACCATCTTCGCCATATGCCATTGGCTAGCAGGGTGTCATAAGACCATCCCCAAATCAAGGGGAAGGGACTCCACAGGGTGAGCTTAGCTAGAGGCAGGGGTCCATGGGTCCCTCCTGGAGTCTGCCTGCCTTAGGCCTGGATGGAAAGAGAGAATGACAATTCTGGCAAGACCAACTTGAAAGAGGTGAGACTGGAGATGGAACCAAGCCCAGAAGAGAAGTCCAGGGTCCGACAGTATTTTCTCATAGAAGGAGAGGTACATCACAAGTTAGTACAGAAACTTTTTCTGAAAAAGAAACAATTGAACAAGGAACTGAAATTGGAGTAGGAGTTAAGCAGTTATTGTTTAAAATTGTTTCTTTCTTTCCTTTCCTTCCTCTATCACTTTTAAATCACAGAGTTATTCTGGAAACAAAAGATATAAGAACATTGTATTTCACATCAGATGAGCTCACTCTGGAAATGTACAGAGCACACCTTATCTCCTTTCAGAAATAAACAGTGCCTTCAAAAGAAAGTGAGCTAAACAGCTATCATTTCCAACATCCTCATTTATGGAAACACTACCTTGATGCTAGCAAAGCAGAAAACCTTTAAAGGGAACACAATGATTCAAAAATCTTTGAAAGATAAAACAAGGATATGACTTTTCTGCAGCTGCAGAAAAAAATGAACTAAATATTCAATCCAAATTTATGAGTCCTGGGCTATTGAATCCAAGTGTTTTGGCCTTTCTCCTGTTTGGACCTTATGAATTCATCCCAAAGAAAGAAATAAGCATCTCATCTAAGTCATCTCACACTGAAATGGGGTATTTGGAATACAAAAATTGATATAAATTCATATAAAACACAAAATATTACTTAGTAAATGGAGCTTGAAAAATAATGAGAGTGTTTTTTGAGAATAGAGGACATTATTAGGAAAAATCATGTGTAATTTTCTTACATAAGACAGCAAGGAGAGCTGGTAGGAATGAGTAGTTATCATCTGATTGACATTTTTACTCTATTTCTTGTGTCCCCAATGTTGCTTCTAGAAATTATGCTCCTGCTTTCTGTTGACCTTGCGAATTTTCAATTCATTGCTACCTAAGAATATCAGAAGCTCCCTTAAAAGAAACCAGAAAACTCAGTTTGTGAGGTTGGAAGCTTATATCATATACAGCTAAGTAAATGTGATGGATCTGAAGAAGATTCCTCTCCTCTGCAGAAGAAGAGTCTCCATGCTCTGGTCACTACTCAGAGCAGCCTTAACTTGTTTGCATATTGAACACTATAGTTCAGGTAGCTGAAACTGATACCCACTAATCAGACATGTTATGCCTTTGTGTGAAAGATGGAGTTGAGAGATATTAGTATTCTTTCAAGCAAACCAACAAAAAATCATGGTGGCATTTTTTTTTTCTTCTTTGGAAACTAGAATACTTCAAGATAATGTCTAATCTGGAAGCCAGGAAACTATACCTAGTGAATAGGGTAACCTGAGATTTTAATTCCCATTACAGATGATATTAAATGTTCACAAGATAATTTCATTCTAATTGTTCATGATTTTGATGGAGCTAAAAACATGAATGTAATAACTTGCCATTATTTTATGAGAAAAATATCATACAAAGATTTTCTCACCTTGCTCATAATGAGAATAATTTTAAGATTGTATGCATAGAAGCTTAAAATATTCACATTATAAAATTAATCCATTAAGTAGAATGGATTAATTGGCAATAGAACAATGTTTCTGCTGAACAAAACCCTAGAGAAGCCAGATAAAATACAAAAAAAAAATTCCATTAAGTGAATCAAAGAGCTGATAAATCAGTGATGAATAGAGAGGCTGAGACTCTAGAGAATGGAGAATCTTTGAAAGGTAAACTGCCTCCCCTCTGGCCTCATTTGCTGACTTAGGATCCAGGTGAGAGGCCAAGGATTCAGATATGTTATTGATGGGGTACCAGAGAAACTATCACAGCTATTGACCATCACATGGGACTGAGCAATAAGATTGACTGGCCTCACAGAGAAGATTTCCCTCTCAGGACATTGGTTGAATTCTAAAGTTTTACCTAATGGGATGCTATGAAGTTAAACCCAAATCCAGGAAGATCAGAATGCATTCTTCTGCCATTTTATGGAACTAAAAAGATTCAAATTAAAGTTAAGAATCTGTGAGGGGTGAGATCTCACTGAGCCCACTAGATTTTCCATGCCATAGAAGAACAGGAACAAATCAGAGATCAACTAGCTTGATCAAAATGAAAAAAAAATAAATCTAGAATGACTTACAGTGATCAACCTCTTACTACTTCCTTAGCAGAAGAAAGGTAAACTGTTTCTGAAGGAAAACACCATTATCTGGATCCTCCATAATATGTTATATAAATATTTGTGTTTCAATAAAAAACTAGTAGATAGGTTAGTTAGCATTTAGTAGCTATGACTAAAATCCCTGAAAATATCTTGGAGGAGGAAAATCTTGTTTGGGGCTCATAGTTTTGGTGGTCTCAGTACATGGTCAGTCAACTTCATTGCTGTGGGCCTGAGGTGAGGCAGAATATCATGGAAGAAAGAAAGAGTGGAGAAAAGCTGCTCAGCTCATAGACCCAGGAAGCAGAGAAAGAGTGAGAGAGGAGCCAGGGACAAGATATAGTCCTCAAGGCCACACCCACATTGACCTGCTTCCTCTAGCAACACCCACCTGCCTACAGTTAACACCCAGTAGTGCCTTCAAATTATCAATCCATTATACAGATTGGTCCATTAATGAGGTTACAGCTGAAATAACACAACTGTTTCATCTCTGAACATTACTGAATGGCCTTAAAAATGTGCTTTTGGTGGGACATTCTAAATCCAAACCATAACAACATGATAAAAAGCAGGATCTTGTGATTAAAAAAAAACAAGGAGGGAAAAAAAAAAACAAAAATAGAAACAAACACTCAGATAAACATGATAATATAATTGGAGGAAAACCCTTCAAAATAAATATGAATAACTTATTCATGAAAATAGATGAGTTGGTATAAAATACATATAAAATGATGGAGAATTTCAATAATAATTAGCACCTATTAATCATGTGTAAATTCCAGATCTAGAAGTATTTATGATCTAAAATTAAAATTTTAATATGAGTTAAACAAACAATAGATATAGCTGAATATAGTGTTAATAACTGGAAGATATGTTGATAGAAAATACATAATTGAAATTTTAAGGGAAAAAGTGAAGAAAATATAGAAAAAAGTATTAGAATGCTGTGGGCATAGCAAATTGCCCACATACATACAACTCAAAGTACAGGAGAGAAAGATGAGGACACAATTGAATATATGAGGGCCAAGAATTACCAAAAAATAATTACACAAAACTAATTTTAAGCATCAACCAAGAAGTTCTGAAAACCCCATCCAGGGTAAATAGAATGAAAAACACCTAGCCAAATTAATTGATGCACATGAAAGAATGAAATAATTTTTAAAAATCAGCCAAGAAAAAAGTCACCATCCAAGGAGTAGTCACTACCTTCACTAGAAAATACAGAGGCCAGAAAATAGTGAAATGATGCTTAAAAAGCATTTAAAGAAAACGATTCCCAAAATCTGAATTTTATACTCAATGAAATTCTTACAAAAAATGGAAACACCAGGACCATGGTCAAGAAAAGCAAAAGTAGATAAAATGGACTTCACTAATGTTAAAGGTTTTGTGCATCAAAGGACATTATCAAGAGAATGAAGAGGCAACCTACAAAATCATATACATGATAAAAGATTAGCATACAGAATATACACAGTTTCAGTTGAGGATGATGAAAAAGTTCTAGAGCTGGATGATGGGGATGGTTATAGAATAACTACACTGCATATACTTAAACTTGGCTAAAATGGTAAATTTTATGTTGCATATTTTACTGCAATAAAAAAGGGAAAAAATGTATTTTTCACTTACATAAAAAGTGAGAGTGTTTGTTACCAGAAAATCTGCACTAAAGAATATATTCAAGGGAGGTTTTTGTTTTGTTTTGTTTTGTTTTTAAGAAGAAAATGTCTCCAGATAGGAACACAGAACTACAGGAAGGAGTAAAGTCCTAGGGAACAGGAAAGAATAGAAAATGATAGAAAGACTCTCAACAAAGTAGGAAAAACTTGTAAAACTCAATATTTAAGGTATTAACTTCCTTAATCTGATAAAATTTTCAAATCAGCTCTTTTAAATATCATACTTCATGGTAAATATTGGGAGCTAATTAAGTCCCGAAGGAGACCCGGACGTCAAGGTCGTCCAATCCACCTGCCCACCTGTGGCCTGAAGGAAGGCTTTCATGTCCAGTGCACAGACCCAAGAGAAGGGGAACCAAGGGTTACTGTGGACTGTCACAGAAGGTTAGGGCAGTTTATTACTCAGTACTGTTGTGAAAATATCTGATAAAAACAAAAACTGGCTGGGTACGACGGCTCTCGCCTGTAATCCCAGTGGCTTGAGAGGCTGAGACAGGAGAATCGCGAGTTCAAAACCAGCCTCAGCAAAAGCGAGGTACTATGCTGCAACTCAGTGAGACCCTGTATCTAAATAAAATACAAAATAGGGCTGGGGATGTGGCTCAGTGGCCAATTGTCCCTGCATTCAATCCCTGGTACCTGGGGAAAAAAAAAAAAAAAAAAAAAAACAACCAACAACAACTTAACAAAACTGGAGGATTCCCTAGCAGATATCAAGACCTATGGAGAAGCCATAATAAGTAAGACAGAGAGATATTGTCAAAGATATTGCCAAAGAATAGACAAATAGATCAATTAAGTGAAATAGATAATTTAGAAAAAGACCCACACTTTTTTTTTTTAAGCTGATTTAGAGCAAAGGTGGAATAGCAGGCTGGTGGGAAAGAATCATTTCTCCCATAAGGTGACCATCCATCTGGAAAACCCATCTTGATCTCTTGCTTCAAACCATGCACGGAATGAGCTCCAAGTGGATTTTTACATATAAATCAAATATTTTAGAGAAAAGCATGAGAAAATATCATGAGTTTTTGGTAAGCAAGGATTTCAGGGCCTAAAAGCTTTAACCACAGAGAAAAAAAAATTGTTCAGTCAAATTGCATTAAAAGCATGAACTTCTGTTTATCTAAAGATACTATTAGAGAAAGGTAAAGGCAAGGTATGAATTAGGAAAATCTGTTTTCAATGTATAAATCTGTCAGACTTTTATCCAGAGTTTCTAAAGAACTGAAAATTAACAACAAAAAGATGACCAATATCAGTCAAATAACTCACTACTCACCAGGGGAAAAGAAATCTTAAACCAGCATGGACCTTGTCCAAAAAATAGCTTAAATGAGACAAAGACCCAGGGATACGTGAGAGCTGGTATCTGCATGTCTTCCCAATTCTGTCACTAGGACACATCACTTTGGTAGCTTTCAATTGGCCATGTTGGGCATATTTACACCACAAAAATTGGCAAATATGAGAAATCGGGCCCTTTCCGCTTCCAGACCCAGTTTATCATTACACCACTGTGTACTATTGGCAAGGATACAGAACAAATCAGACTGTCATACAGCACTGGTGTAAAAGTAAATTGGTAATCTTTCGAAAAGCTTTGTGAAAGCATCTCCCAAAGATGGCTATGTACAGCTCCACTGCAAGGTCTAGATCCAACAGAAATGCACATGCACATGCCCAGAAGGATTCGAGGAATACACCATTCAGAGCAGCACCATTCAAAGTAGCCCTGAGAAGAAAGCCATCAAATAGCAAAAGAAATACTTGATGAATTTTTTTTAAATGGTGACGTGTTCATAGAATTAAACACTGAACAGAAATGCAAAGGATAAGCTGAAACTGTGCACGTGAGCCTCCATGAATCTACCAAATACAATTTCCAGTGAAAGGAGCCTGGCACAGAGGCATGCAGGGGCCAGGATCCCACGTATGCAAAGGCAAACTGTCCTATGTTCTTAGAGGTCAGGGAAGTGGTTACCCTGGACACTGAGGCATCCATGAGATGGGGCACAATAAGGGGTCCTCGAGTGCGAGTCACGTTGTACTATTTGATCTGAGTTATATATTTATTTGTGTACCTTACTACCTGTATAATTCAATTAAAAATTGACTCGGAAAAGGAAGGAGCTGGACATGCGGGCCAAATCATCTGTAATTCTCTATATGCAAACCCACAAACAAGCAAAATGAATGTATGGTTAAAGAAGTCAAATGGTATTGATTTATGGGGAGTTCTGACTGAGTTGGGAGTGGAAAGAAGGCTTTGCGGGGGGTGGTAATAATCTGCTTTGGCCTGGTGATTGCAGGAGTGTACACATTTGTACAAGCTACTGCATTGTCAAGATTGTGCACTTCACTGTTCTAAACTGTAGTTCAATCAAAGGCAGCCGAGTTTCTGTGTGGAATAAACCTAACCAATCTCATTTATCTTATTGAAAAGGCATTGCTTCCCCTTGAGATATTCCTCATGCCCAAGAGCTCAACTTCTGGTTCATTTCCCTGCTTCCTGATAGGACTTGCAGACAGGAAGAAGTCAATGAAATGAGATAAATGAATTCTGTTTACAGGTAAAAACAGAGAAAGTTTATTGACTGTTCTGGCAATAAATATAGAGGCCAAATAAATATGGGCACTATACTAAAATTTATGGAGTAATCCTACCATAATGAAAAGCCCTCACAGAGTTTGCAATCTAGTTGGAGAAACAAAATACACTGAAATATATATTGTAAAATATTACAAAAACAACAAACAGCGAATTAACACACTGCAATGGAACTAGCTTCCTCTGAGGTATGGCCAACTCTAAAATATAACTTTCAGTTATAGGAGAACTTACTGTTCCCTATTCCTTTTACCTTCATCTCCACTAGTAATAACACCTTCTTTGAGGAATGTATACAGGTAACTGTAATGAACTTGTTAAAATCCAAATGCACATTTTTAAAAAATGCAATCATATGATTGAAAATAAATTTCTTCTCTTTCTGAGAGAGAGAGAGAAAAAAAACTTCCGTAAATGCTGAGTTATTACTATCATTAAACCTGTAAAGCAAAGCTTTAAATCATTTAGCTAGGAAGAAGCGGAGTTTTATTGCCCATAAAAAACTAAGGAAAGCAGAGAAAGCCAAGCCACGTCTCCTAAAATAAAAAAGCATTTAGAAGAAATGCAGAAATGGGATAGTAGGAGCCAGGCAGAAGCAAGAGAGCTGTGTGGCTGTGGCTCTGGGTCTAGCCTGGCCACCTGCCCTGGCTGGCTGCCACAGCTCTGATTAACTCCTGTTGTCCCAGAATCTGGTCATGCTAAGCATTTGTCCCTGATGGTTTGGGTTGTACTGTAATAAGCAAGGATGGGAATTGGTAGAACCCTTTAAAATGTAGCTTCTACCAAGGTCTGGTCTAGTGGTGTGTGAGGGACAGGTGTTCAGCAAAGGAATGTTCACTGAACACGTGGTTAGATCTGACACCAACCAGTGACAACCCATCAATCCTCTCCTTTCCCCACTACACACATTATGGCTAGCATCCACTCAAAGACCCTTGCTGGTGCCAGGAGGGTAGCCCAGACAATATGAGCTGAACATGGAGGGTGGTGGGAGACATATTGGATGTCTGCCCCAGTCAGCCACTGGGTGCTGCAGCCTCTGCAATGCAGGACACAACTGGGCTGCCAACGGGTGGCGTCAGGGGCAATATAGGAGATTATAGCCTCAGTGACCACAAAAGTGTAAGAAATAGTGGCTGAGCAGTGTGACGGCTCTGTGAGGGCAGTATTGCTGGTGTGCTTTATGGTACAGAGAGATAATGATTTTATTGTTTGATTCCCTTTTGAATTTTTATATTGAACCTTTTCATCAGTAATGAGCTTTTTTTTTTAAAAAAAAGTATGTGTTTAAATACATTAACCTTCATTTCCAATTCTTCAAGTTCATGATGAAGAAAAATTTTAAGAGAAATAGAAAAAAGAAAAAAGTTGACAATGAGCAGGTAACGTGCACAGAATACTTTCACTGCTGTTTGCCCACCCTGGGGAACTGTGGGAATGACATGGGCCACCTACCAACTAGAAGACTCAAAGCTGCTAAGAAGAGTCAACATCTACTTTAATAGTATTTATTTAAGAAGACGGCTCGAAAGTGATGATTAAATAAGTGCATTGGCAAACACTCGAATATATCATGCCTTGAAGAATGACTTCTTTACAAAATGACAGTACTTTCTAAGTTAATTTCACTTATTTTACAATAGTAAGTTTTCTTTGCATGTGAAAATTGGTGAAGGGATAGCTGTTAATGTGCTGCCTCCATTAATAGAATAACTTTGCTAACAGTAAAATGAACTCGATATTCTTTTACAGCCATCGGATGTTTCATATGGAAAATGAATGAAGTTAATGAAGTTCCAATCATGTTCATTTTTGTTTTGGTTTTTTTTTTTTTTTTGGTGCTGGGGATTGAACTCAGGGACACTCAACCACTGAGCCCCAGCCCAAGCCCCAGCCCTATTTTGTATTTTGCTTAGAGACAGGATCTCACTGAGTTGCTTAGTGCCTCACTTTTGCTGAGGCTGGCTTTGAATTTGCAATCCTCCTGCCTCAGCCTCCTGAGCCACAGGGATTACAGGTGTACACCACAGATTCTGGCCTCATTTTTTTTTTCTTTTAAGTCACAGAATCCCAAAGTGAAAGTTTTGGAAGGTAATGCTGTTTGAGATGAAATATCCAGGACTACTGAGATAATATTGTGAATTTTAATTTGCAAATTTAACATACAGATTTAATGTGTGATTCTTTTTTTAACAACAAAAATATGAATACAATTTTGGTGGAGCCATAAGGTCTGGGAATGATATTCATATTAACTTAAGAAATCTATGAAACAGAAGTGTAGTTGGAATTGATTGTGGGGTACCCACAAACCTTAACTGCATACAAATGAGCTACAGAATTCTACCAATAGGAATAGAAGCTACAGATACCAAAATATATAAATAGTTTTATATACACAGAGTAAAAACAATTGACCTTCAAATATTTTAAGATAAAAATGAGCTAAATTTAAATATATACTCTTTTTAACCAATAATTATTGGAATTTTTAAAATGTTTGAACCCTGAAATAATTTCAATATAAATGAACTAAGTATCTTACAATGATACTGTTTTCTGAATTAGTGTATAAATTTTGGTTGTATTTTGTTGAAAATCAATCAATACATTTTTAATCAAACTAGGCACAATGAATAATTTTGTTTTCAGAGCTTTTAGAAAATTTTAACTTTTCAAAAACAAGTAAATAGGTAGTCATTGAGATTCATCCTGATTCAATTCATGAAGAAATGAACAAATTAAACAATGAGAACTTAAAAAGTGTTTGAAATTAAATATTGAAGATTAAATAACTCTGCTCTGGGGTCCTTCAGTCTGTAGAATCTTTTGACGGAGCTACTTTTATCATAGTAAATTTATTTCCCAAACCACCATGCAATGAAATTCAGAAGGCCTCTGCTCTGTAACACCTAAATTTGATAAAACTTAAAATCAAAGTCATAAATAGAGAATATATTTAGTGAGTTTTGTCTTGAAAAAATATTTTCTGAAGATAGGTCACCTAACTGGAATCAAAATAACAGTGTGTATGAAAATGTTGGGAGGAAATATTTACAAATTTTCGTTTGAAGAATCAGAATTGAGATTAACCTTCACACAGCCAATTGGCTCTGGGATTACCAGGTATTTGAGCAGCTATGGGCAGAGTACTTTTTCAACTGGAAATTGAATCAGTTAAAAGTGTCAGTAAATCATATTTATTAAAAGAGCCAATTAAAGGCATCAACCAATATTATTTACTAACCACAAGAAAAAACATGTTTCAATTTTTATGAACAAAACAGAAACAAAACATTAAAAAAACATATTCTGTAAATACAAGCGATAAAGTAGAAAAATAAACATATAAGCCTATGAATAGAAAAAAGGTGAATCACAAACAAGACCAAGAAAACTTCTCTGTTTGTGCTCTTTTAATGTTCAGATAATCAATATGTAGAATTTATTGAAAATTGTTCTCCAAGGTGCACAGATGTCTATCACTTTAGTTTTTGAAACAATTTTATTTTTGAAAATAATTTTTGAATAGATGATTTTATTAGTTAGCCAAAATAATAAAATTAAATTTGGCCCATAAATGTTAAAAGTTATAAACTTCAACTTGGAGTGGAACCACTATTTGATCCAGTTATCCCACTCCTCAGTCTATACCTACCCAAAGGACTTAAAATGAGCATACTCAAGTGATACAACCACATCAATGTTTATAGCAGCTCAATTCACAATAACTAAGGTATGGAACCAAACTAGGTGCCCTTCAAAAACAACTGTATAAAGAAAATGTGCTATGTTTGCACAATGGAATATTACTGAGCCATAAAGAAGAATGAAATTACAGCATTTGCCAGTAAATGGATGGAAGTGGAAAATGTTGTGCTAAGTAAAATAAGCTGATCCCCAAAACCAAAGGCCAGATGTTCTCTCTGGTATGGATGCTAACACACAATGATGGGGGAAGGAAAAATAAAATTTCATTGGATTAGACAAAGGGAAATGAAGGGAAGGGAGGGGGAATGGAAATAAGAAAGATAGTCGGACAAATCGGACATAACTTTCCTGTGTTCATATTTTTGAATAAACGACCACTTGTAACTCCACATCATGTTCAACCATAAGAATGGGATTCTAATTAGAATAAGTTATATTCCATATGTATAAATACATTCTATTGTCATGTCTATATAAAAATAACAAATAAAAAATTTAAAAATTACAAATTTCAATTTTTGTCACAACTTTTCATTCTCAAAACTGTCACAGTTCGAACTATAAATTATGTGGTTACCCTGTTCATCAACAAAGCTAAATCAAAGGAAAGACAGATTGATTAGGGGGAAGGGTAAATAAAGGAATATTTAGAGAGTACCTACCTTAGGTATTATATTACCTATTTTATTGCCTATTTATTTTATGACAAAGGAAATTGAAATTAAAAGCAGGTAACTGGTTTACTCCAAGGGCATGCAACCGCAAGGGGAGATAAAAACACAGGCTTCTCTCGTGTTCCTAAGCTTCTCCTATGTGGTATTCTCTCCTCCCAGGCTCTGTACATGGTTTACTACCTGTCTTTCCCCGGGCTCTAGGAGGCATCACTCACTACCATTAATGAAAAAATTCATTGTAATTCACCACATAGGGTTGCCCATGTGAGAAGCAGCTCAATAACAAGTTAAAATCCATAGTTAAGAGCTGATTCAAAACAGATCAAAAGGTGAAATATCATTTTTTTTTTGTATAAAGTTGACCACCATGTCTTGCCATAAAGCTATAATGTGCCTAGTTTGATTGAACTATAGAAACTAGCTTTTCAAGGAGGATTTAGGGGGAAGAGCAGTTAGCCACCCAGAAAGTCTGTTAGAAACAACAGCAAACCCTGAGCATTTACTCTGCGCTCAATACTCCATTTTCCCTCACCACAGTGCTGTGAGGTAGAAATCAACATCCGTACCGTTTGATGGATGAGCAAACCTGAGGCTTAAACCGTTAATCAGAAGATGGCACATTTGTGAGTGGCAGGCTTAGATGCCATGCCTGAGCCCTTCTGGGAAACCCAGATCTTATTTACCACCACAGTAAATAAGATCTCATAGGCAGACTGGTCAAAATAGATCTGGCTTCTAAGGAACAGAATCTGTTTTTCCCTTTGTCCTAGGTAGTTTCATTTCATTATATTTGGCTGCCTTTATTTCAAAAGAAATTTATCAAACAAAACGTCTTGAGGCCACCACAGTAAGCTCTCAGGTCAACAGGATTTCTACCACTATTTCCCTTTCCTGTTCTGCATTCATCTGCCCCCTTCTGGTGGGATCGTGCATATACAACACGAAATGGAAGATTTAAAACCATGATCAATGGTAAAGTTGTGAAATGGGTATGTGTCTTCATCATTAACCAGAACCCTAAAAACTTTTTGCAATTGCGAATATTGAACGTGTGCTTAAGAGACAACAAATACCACTTAAATAAATAAAAGCAGTCTATTTTACGTTCGTAAATCAAGTTATAGACTTCAATTTTACTACAAAAAAATCATAAGACAATATCAACCAAGACAAATAATGGAAAAGATTTTTCATATTATTATATCCAATTCAAATAGTTAAACATAGTCTTTTGGTCTTTACAAAGAATGTAGTTAAATTTGAAAATGAGCTGATAATTATGATGCTAATATTGTTCTTACAAAGAAAAAATGAAAGAATACAAAGAATCTGTGTGGAAAAAAAATCCTATTTTATAAAAATTGGGGGGAAGAGATTCCTCAGGTTTTTCATAATTAATTATTTTAAAGGGTCAAATGAGCAAATTAGTTCAGGGCAACTTAGGGTTATCTCAGTTCATTGGCAAAAACTAAGCAGGTACCTAGAAAAATTCTGTGCATATGAATCTTCCTCCAAAATCAGAAGTGCTTTGTTGTCAGGGTCAGAATAATAATAATAACAATAACAACAATAGTAATAGTAATGTGCTTTTAGTCTATGTGCTTTTGGGTAGTAGGGTCAGTATCCTACAAAAAAAAAAAAAGAGTAGAATGGAATTGGCAGTTCCTTGACAAAAGGAACTACAAAAGCCCTGTAGATACTAAAAGATCAAATATGAGAGTTTCTGAAAGTGAAGCATGCAAACTGAATCAGACTGCTGCAAGATGAGCATAATGGAAAGTTGCAAGGAACTCGCACCATCCACCCCTGCCACCTCATACTGTGCACAAGTGTTTGGAGTCTCCTGGAATATACCATGTTCTCTCTTACTTTGGGCTTCCCCTAAACTGGCTTCTTGCACACACTCTCCTGGTCAATCAAAAGGCTGCTGCTCCCTTTTCGTTCATTGAGTGTAGTTTGTCCTTCAGATCAGGTTCAGCTCTCCTCCCTCATAAAGCCTTTCTTAATCTCCCAGAGAGGGTCAGACACTTGAGCCATGGGCAAGCCTTGCAGTTGTGCAGAGCCTCAGAACATAAGCACACACCTCAGGGTAGTATTTGTTCACTTGAGTGTACCTTCCACTAGGTTGTAGTCTTCTTCAAAGGTGAGCAGGTGAGTGTGTTGGTTGAGTAAGCCAAGCACCCAGCCTTGCATCTCAAAGGAAATAATGCACATGTGCTTGGGAGCTATTGACATCTACCAGGTATCAAGCATGGATGTATGCGCTTAATCCTCACAAGAAGCCCTGTGAAGTTATGACCCCCAAGACACAAAGGGCTTTGGCAAGTGGCAAAGACACACAGGTGGCAATGCAGCAGGGGCGGGATTCAGAAGCTGCAGTCTATTATTGCAAGGTAACACCTGTTCCCTTAGCTGTCCCTCGTCATCTGCAAAGGATGATTGTTCCTTCCAGTCTTTGTGAAATAGACAACCAACCCTGATAATAATTGTCTTTTTTGCTATCAGGGAATCATGTGGGATGAAGTAGGATGAAACCTCAACGATAAGGCTGGAATGATTCAAACAAAGCCTTTGCTCCTTTCATGGTAAATGAGACTTTATTTGGATGTAGGTAGAAGTTAAAAAGAAAAAACCTGGAAATATAGCTCCAGATCCTGAAAGGATGCAGATATCAAATTGAACATCAAATCCTGTGAGACCTGGAATTCCCTCTGAACATCCCATCGGAGCACAGCAGGGCAGGGCGCTCACATCACCCATGGAAACCCTGGCCTTCATGCTAGTTGAATTATTAGAAATCCTGCTACATATGTCTTGTCTTTGCCTTCACATTGGTGGCGTCTCCACCCTGCAGAGGTGACTAGATCAAGAACCGACTCTCTTCCACTCGACTATTCTTCCAGCGTTTGAAGGTAGCAGTGGTGGCCACCTCTCCATCTTGTCTCCTGCTCCCAGATCCCCAGGTCCTTCAGCTGCTCCTCATGTCACTTTGTTGCCAGGCCCCTGTCACCCAGGCTGTTTTCTGGAAATGGCTACTAAGAGTCAGATTAAGCTGCTGAGCTCAACTGACCAGGGAGAAGTCAGGCCCCAGGAATGTATCCCATTTTGTTTGATGTCTACCAAGAAATCTTTTCACTGCAGTTAAAGGATCTAAGTATTGCTGGAATGAACACGGTAACTGAAGAATAGAAGTCTACAGCATTTCTGTAGCTGTTCACGGTGAAATTACTCGGACTTCTTGTATTTGGGGATTGCTTTTAGTTCAGTTATAGAAAGTTTTTCTTATAAAGCTACCAACAGGGATGTGGAAAGAATTAAAATAGTAGTAAACTACATGAAAAAAAATGCTAACAACACAATATCAAAAAGGAGTACAAACATATGAATAATGGAAAATGACAATTTTCTGTGTTTCAGGCATAGAAAATATTCAAAGCATGAAGGTCACGGTGGCATGCCTATCATCCCAGTGACCTCAGAGACACAGACAGGAGGATCACAAGTTTGAGGCTAGCCTGGGCAACTTAGTGAGACCCTGTCTTAAAAATTTTAAAAATAAAAGGGTATTTTATAGAGCTCCTATAACTTCAATCCCCAGTACCAAAAAGAAAGGAAAAAATTAAAGCAAGTCTTATAGAAGAATATCAATACCTTCCATTTTTTTTCACAATTTTCTAAGTTCTCTAGACTAACAAAGCATTGCTCTTCTTATCAGTTGAGAAACAAAACTTTATACCAAAATTTAATTTCCTAAATTATAAGATAAACTTAATAAAGTTGGTTATAAAAAGAGAGAGAGAGATAATTGTGTGTGTGTGTGTGTGTGTGTGTGTGTGTGAGTGAGAGAGAGAGAGAGAGAGAGAGAGAGAGAGAGAGAAACAGATGTCAAGAGATATCAAAAGCGATAATTGAAGCTGTCAGAGAAAGCTCTGGAGCCTGGGCTACGTGTTCTCTCCTCAGTTAGAGAGCAGGCGGAACAGATGCTATGGGGAGAGGTGGAAAGGATCAGCCCTGAGGAGGAGAAAAACCATAACACAACCAAGTGGAGAAACGTCAGGAGTTAAATATGCCGAGGAAACAAGGCAGGGGTTCCTGAGCTGGGCCATGATATGTCCCTGATGTGCCGGGCCAGACAGGTTTACAAGGGGATGTAGCTATGCAGCTCAGAGTAGAAGGAACCTGACATCTCCTCTGCCTCCCAGTTACAAAAGTTGTTAATATTGTTGAAGCGAAAGGAACAAAGATCAGATCTGCTATATTTTGGATCAACTTAATTGCTAATAAAAATTTTAAGAGCAAGTTAAAATCTGCCTAGGAGAACAGTGATAAAGTGGAGCCAGAAACTGAGAATCCAAGTGAAATGGAAACATATTTTCACCTTTTCTTTTGAGTTCTCCTTTTAGGTGTAAGATAAATAGATCGAGTCCAACAGCCTTCTGGGAGTCCAGCATACCAAAATGTGTTTTTAACTCATTTCAAATAAAATCAAACTACTGATAAAATAAATGCATAGACAAAATGCCTGATTTTTTTTCCCTTATGCCATAAAAGTGAGTATTAGCAAAACCAGGCCCAGGTACAGCCCGAGCTGCCCTTTCATTCCATCCATAATTACCAAGTGCTGCTGAGCTCTTGTTCTGGTGAGGTTTAGACTCAAGGCTGAGGGAGAGAGTCATGGTAGACACACAATGAACATGGCAGCACATGGTCACTGTACCAGAAATGCCGAGGGAAGAGAACAGAGTGATGGGGGCTACTTTTAGAAGGTTTCCTGTGCCATCTGCAAAGAGACATGAAAGGTAGAGAATGACCTCCATGGTCACTGGGAAGTGGCAGGTCATGGTGACATTGGCAGGATCTCCAGCCCTAAGGGAGATGGACATCCATCTCATAAAGGATTCAAGCCAAGAAGGGACTCAGCTTAGCTTTACCTGGCTTATCCTGGCATCTGAGTGAATAACCCACCATTGGTAAGTGAGGGGCAAAGGTGGAATGAGCCAGACCTCACGGAGTCTACTGCAGAGATCTCGGCAAAGGACGGCAGTAGCCTGGCCTGGTTGACAGTGCTGGTGGTGGTGAGAATTAGTCCTAGCTCTCTTTGAAAGGTAAAGCTAACAGGATTGGCTAATGAGTTAACTTTTAGATGCGAGACTTAGGGCAGCCTGATTCCATGGTCCTCTTTGATCTTCCTGTGGTCTTTCTCCTCTGTCTTTGCAGTTTCCTTTTCTGTCTCTAGGAAGGAGCTTGTGATCAGATTAGATGCCCACCTTAATCCAAGACACTCATCTCTTGAGATCTTTACCTTAATTACACATTCAAAGGCCTTTATTCCAAATAATTTCACATTCTGAGGTTCCAGGTGGACATGACCTTTGTGGAGACATGTCACCCCTATAGGTGGAATGAAGGGTTCCCCTTGGACAAACAACATTTAATATATCTCCTAAGAGTCCTAATAGAGAAGCCACATAGGTGGTTAAATTTATGTCTTCAGTTCAAGAGAAAAATCTAGGATAGAAAATAAAAACTGGGGGGGGGGGGACTAGATATATAAATGTTGTATTTCTATTAGAATGCATTTTATACAAAACATGTATTTTCCAAAACATGTTTGAATATGAATCAGAAATCCATTTTTTAAAGCCTTAATATGAAAATATTTTCTTAGAAACAAAGTTCAGAAGAACCAAAGCAAAACAAATTAATAAATTAGATAAATGATATTTGAAATCCTCTGTACTTGTGAATAACATTTCATAAACTCGAATCTTTATGTATGTGCTTGGAGCTATTAAATAAGGAAAAGTACATGGTGAAATCAGCAACGTACACACTGTTGTGCCAAGAACTGTACATTATGCAGCATAATAAATTCTCTGATATTCCATTGCCATTAAGTCATGTTCTAGACTCATTGCTAACATTTCATCTCCTGTCAGTGGTCTCTTAAAAGAAGTAAATTAAAGCTGAGAGAGAAGCTCCAATCTCAGCCCTGCAGGCACAAAAAGTATCTCCACCAGAAATATCTATGAAGTTGAAAAAGAAAATCTTCCCTTTTCAATAAGAAAGCAATCACAGAGTAAAAGAGAAAAAAAAACTATTCATATAAGAAGCAAAATTACCAGCTTGAAGTTCAATCTCCTGAATTTTGCAAAATATGGTTTCATAATATCATGCAGTAAACCTCTCAAAAAATATATTCAATGTTGTTATGTAAGGCTTACAATAACTCCACTTGACCTAACACAGAAATAACCAGTAAACTCTTTTAACTAGCTTGTCAAGTGTTCCCATTCATCAAAGAGTTTGGTGTTCACAATGTTACCATGGAAATCATCCTTAAGTTTACATTTTCAAAGTGTATGTAGAGTGTAAATTCAGACATGATAAAACTTTTGCTGAGGATGATTCGACTTAGCAATGTTGTTGAGTCCTTTAGTGTCTTACAGTGTCTCAAGGGTGCCACTGTGGACACCAGTAATCATGTTAATGAAACATTGAAATAATGATTTATAGTTTAGAGGATGCCAAACCAAGAGCTTTCTGCAAATATGCAGAAAATATCCTAAGATATATCCTAATTAATAACCTAAGTTATATCATGATTACAGAATGGATCCTCACCTTGAGATAGTTGTCTTCCCCACCCCCACCCCACCCCCAGACAAAAGGATTCTGGACAGAGGATAGATGAATGTGTCCTATGTTTTGTCATAATTCCAGTTCTAACCCATCCCCTTCTGCTGGGGTCAACAACCAGAAGGAATCCAAAGGTCCCCACAACGGAGCTTATACAGGGGTCTTTCCTCTGTGGGTGAGGAGTGAGCAAGACGGAAGAAATAAAAGAGGTCCCATGAATCTCAATGCCATGGTGCTAGAAGAACGTGGCTATGCAGAAGATCCCGGGCTCTGCAGAGAAGGATACTCACAGCATGTGGTGCCAGTCTTCCTATCTACTGAACAATTGATCTGAACCTTCTCTCCTCCATGTCCTGTGAGTGGAAAAGGAGACTGTGAAACAGAGAAAACAGATTTTCTTATGGCGCCTGGATCTTGACTCAGATGGCTGGAAAGTTGCCCAGATCTGCTTTGCTGAAGAAAATATAATTAAAAAATAAAAGCAAATTTGAAAATCAAAACAGCACTTCAGTTCTCAATTGACCTGTGCTATGCCAATGTTTCTCCATCACAGAATTACTGAAGTCAGGGCCTCAACACTGGATTTCATCATTCAGTTGGTAAAATGCATCAGGGCACCAGGTCTGGAGGCCAGAAGGTAGCCCATGATCCATTTTAATGGGACTTTTGAGTCATTTGATGGTGCATTAAGGGCAAAATCAGGAAGTGCTGACTTCTAATAAGGATTCTGCAGAAAATATTCAATAAAAATTTGAAAGAAAATGTGCAGTAATAGTGTTCGAATTTTGTGTTTCTTTCTGTTCAACATTCCAAAGGTCAGAGGCTGTGTAACTGCAACTGAGTATAGTAATTTAAACTTATAAGAAGAATGTATTTTAGACTATGTATTATTTATAATATATGCACTTTCCCATAAAGGATTTTTAAAAAAATGATTTTGTGTCCTTCTGCAGAAATACATAGGTAAAATACATTTCATCTTTTTCCATGTTATAGCTCAAAGCATATGAAGCTCAATCTAGCTATATTTTTTAAAAGATATTAAATTGAGGCTCCATAAAGGATTCAACAAGTGAACCATTCGCTGGAGTGAAATCTACTCTGGTTTTTGGTGGAAATGTTTTCTTCTCTCTATACTGTATTATCACAGAAAGAGACTTTTTTTTTAAGATAAACAGGGTTTTATAAAACATTCCTTCTATGGGAGAAAAAAGAATTTCCAAATATGTCTTCAGAAAATAATGTCACAGAAATTAAACTGTATTTTTCAAGAAAAATCTTTTTCAATTTTTAATCATCCCTTGAAGAAGGAGAAAGTAGAGATTGTCCTTATTGAAAAAGTGTCTATGAATCAGTGCTGAGAATTAAACTGGTTAAAGATACCAGGCCAAGTGAATTGTTCAGTATCATTGATGTTACCATATCTGGTATTGAAAGGATTGTAATTCCACATCAACTCCCTTCCTTTCCTGGCCACCTAGAGGAAGCACACTCAGGGGAGAGAGCAGATTCTGAAGTTCCAGTCTTAGTGTAGGTGGGCTTCGGTGGCCACTAGGCCTGCTTCTGGAGAGGACACAAAGTTGAACCAATTCTTGATGAGGTTCCTCAGGCTCCTGGGTCAGGTCTCTACGGTTAGGATAAAAGTAAGAAAGACCAGACTAATTCCTAGTGCATTTTGGAGGGAATACTTAATTTATCAGAATCTCACATTGGTTTTAACTTTTTTTAAAAAAAATTATGATACTTAAGCCTGTTTATTGAAGATGATTTGTAAAATACTTAAAAGCACAAAGAAAATGTATATGATTCATAATTCTATTCTCTGGAGATAATCACTGTTAATATTTTGGTAAAATACACCTCTATTTTCATGCAGATATGTGTAGTTTAATAAGTAAGATTGGGCTCACACTAAGCATTATGTCCTGAAATCGTATTCCTCCCAATGACTAATAAATCTTAAACATTCTTTCTTGTCATTAATTTTTAAACAGCATGACATTTCTTAGGTCCTACTGAGCACGATTTTTGGCTTTACCATAAATGTTTAAGCAACTCTCTATTTTGCTATTTTAAATACTGTTAAAATGAACATCCTTTTAGATACATTTCATGACATATTCATGATTGTTGCCTGCTGGTTGATCACCGTCTCTTGTTCTCACCTGCCATAGCTCAACCATCTGAGCAGCTCCTTAGCCCCATCCTTTGACCCATCCTTTCATTCACTCTGCCATGTACTGGTTTGCACGTTATTCAGTTTTCGTTGCTATAACCAAAATACCTGACAAAATCAACTTAGAGGAGGAAGGACTTATTTTGGCGCATGGATTCAGTCGTTCACTCCATGGTCAGCTGGCTTTCAGCTAGAAGCATCGTGGCAGAAGGATATGGTGAAGGAAAGCTTCTCAGCTCGTAAAAGCTAGGAAACAAAGAGAGAAAGACAAGAAGGGACCCAGGACTGTTATAGTCCCAAAGACCACACCCTCAGTGACTACTTCCAGCCATTCCCCACCTGCCTGTAAGTTTTACCACTTCCCTGCACTGTAAGTCCATTCAAATTTTTGATCTATCAAATGATGAATCCACTAATAAGGTGAGAGTTCTCATGAGCCAGTTTTTTGACTTCTGAACATTGCTGCACTACCTCAGCCAGGCACTGGGGAACATTGCAGATCAAACCATAAGGTTCACCTATTGCTGCATAACAAATGACACTGAAACTTAATGACTTAAAACAAGGAGTGTTTGTATTCTGATAGTTTCTGTGTGTAAGGAACCCAGCACACACCTAACTGGGTCCTTCAGCTTAGGGTCTCCCATGAGACTTCACTAAAGATGCTAGCCCTGACTTGGGCTCATCTAAAGCCTGACTACAGAAGGATCCGCTTTGAGGCTGCTGGCAAGGTTCTCTTCCTTGCAGGTTGTTGGACTAAGGACTTCAGTGCCGCAGTGGCTATTGTTCAGAAGCCACTCTCAGTCCCTCACCATGTGGGTCTCTCCATCGGGCGGTTCATATGTGACTGTGTACCTTTTCAGAGCAAACAGAGGAGAGAATGAGAGGATGCTAACAAGATAGAAGTCACAGTTTTTCGTATCCTAATCTCAGAAATGGTACCTAATCATCTTTGGCATATTCTATTTACTAGAAACAAGACACTGGGCCAAAGCACACAGAAAATGAAGGAGTCTCATAGGGAGTCAGTAACAGGAAGTGGGGGTCACTGGGAGCAATTTCAGAGGTTGGCTACCACATATCATCAGCAGTCATTCCCTTTGTGGCCTCCCACAGCTAAGACTGACAGGCAGACCCACCATTCTTACCATTGTTTGCAAACACTGTCCTTCCTTCTTGGCACCTCCCACCCGCACTGCCATGCCAAGCAAAGCTCTCATCTTGTTTAACCCAAATTTATGTGGGATGCATCTAAGTAGTTGAATACTGATAAGAAAATTATACAACAGTGCTGTCTGGTCTTATTTATAATTTATAATGAAAATTCTCAAAAGAGTAGTCAACACAGTCCAATAATCCTATTATGCTTCCTTAATTCATTTACTTCATCAATTCTTCAGATCATTTCACACCTTCTCCTGTCTCCTCCAACACTCTGCTCTCCATCTGTCCATCTCACTCAATAGCCAGCAGCCTTCTTTTGTACCTTACTGATTTAAAGAATAAAGCAAAGTCTTCATCTTCCCACCATAAAAACTCTTTATCGCACATCTTTTCTCGTAATCATTCTTCCATTACATTGGATAAAATGTCACTGCTCTCAATAATGGCCCACACTTCCAGGAATCCACTAAATCCCATTTTTCTCCACCTTCATAAAGTCTTCCCTTTTGCAATATATTAGGGCTAGAGACTTGGCTTAGTAGTGAAGTGTCCCTGAGTTCAATCCCTGGTACCTCTGTTATGGTTTGGATGTGAGGTGTCCCCCAAAAGCTCATGTGTGAGACAATGCAAGAAGATTCAGAGAAGAAATGATTGGGTTATGAGAGCCTTAACCAGCTTCAGTGAATTAATCACCTGATGGGATTACTTGGTGACTGAAGGCAGGTGGGATGTGGCTGGAGGAGGTGGGGAATTGGGGGATGGCTTTAGGGTTTTTATATTTTGTATCTGGCAGTGGAGTCTCTGCTTCCTGATCATCATGTGAGCTGCTTCCCTTTGTTGCACTCTTCTGCCATGATGTTCAGCCACACCTCCAGCCCCAAGGAATGGAACCAGCCTTCTATGACTAAGACTGTGAGCCCTCAGATAAACTTTTCCTCCTCTACAGTTGTTCTGGTTCGGTCCTTTCAGCCACACCAACAAAAATGCTGACTAAAGCATCCTCTCTTTTGTTTGTTAAATGGCTATCTTTCTACTGGATCATTCCTACCAACACAGAAATAGGCCAACTCATTTAAAAAACATCTCCCTTAATCTTATGAGCCAGAGTCTGGTTTCTCTGTTCCATTTACGATTTTAAACTTCTAGAACTACTTGTTTGTAGTCACTAACTTCATTTCTTCCTTTCTTCCTTTCTTTTTATTTCTCAATAATTTGTGTCCCCAGTCTGTCTAAGGGAATGCTCTTGTCAAGGACAATGATCTTCACATTGTGAAATCCAGTGGTCAGTTGTCACTGCTTACCTTAATTTCCAGTGTCCTCAGCATAGCAGAATGCCCCACCCTCTGGAAACATTTTCTTCTCTTGGTTTTGTATCACCATCTTCTTCTTATACCACCAGTGGCTCCTCCTGTCTCCTTTGGTAGCAGTTCTTCCTCTTCTTAACTTTGAAATATCGGAGTCCTGCAGGGATCCGACCAGGCCACTCTTCTCTTTTCTGTCTATATATCCTGCAACACTCTTCACATGTCTTTAAATAACCTTTATATAACAGTTATTTGCAACTTTTTGTCTCATCCTGATTTCATCCTAGAATTCTTGACTCTTATATCAACTGTCTCTTCAATATCCATGCCTGTATGTTTAACAGGCATCACAAATGCAACAGCCTTCCCTTCCACCACGGCAGCCTGATCTCCCTCTAGAATTTCTGTCACACTGCCACTAAAGGAGAATATTTAGTGGTTGTCCTAAAATTCTTTTATTTTCTCATGTCAAATACACCAGCATGTGATCTCTACTTAGCCCCAAAGAATATGCTGTACCCATCCCTTCTCCAGTCTCCTTGCCACTGTGCTGGTCATTATCACCTCTCCACTGAATAGCTCTATTAGCTCCTCTACTGCTCCACCTATAATCCTTTCTCACACATTAAAATAATGTTTTAAAATCATACAAGATTACACCCATGCTTGAGAATTACCAGTGGCTCTCTGAAGTTTTATGTATATTCATGTATCACTTAATAATGGAGATACATCTGAGATTTGCATCTTTGGGGGGTTCATTCTGGTGTGGATATTATAAAGGGTACCCCTGCAAACCAAGATGACAGCTCAATCCAATCAAGAGATTCAATAGATGAGAAGTACATGAGGCTGTTGCCAGGGTAACACAACATCCTGTATCACAGCAAAATTTTTAATAAGTAGAAGCGTACACTTAAGAATAAAAAGAATAATATGGTAAATATATAAACTAGTAAATATATAAACTAGTAATATATAAACTAGTAATATAGTCACTACCATTACCAGGTATGAAGTACTGCATATGCAATGCTTTTGTATGGCTGGAAGTGCGTGAATTTTATTTGCACCATCTCAACACAAACATGTGAGTTATATGCTATGAGGTCATGATATCATGATGGTACACCACCACTGGGTAACAGGAAGTTTCCAACTTTATTATAATTTTATGGGACCAACATCATACGTGCTATCTGCCATGCTATGAAACACTAGGTAGCTCTGTGTGTGTATATGTTTGTGTACACACACAAATCATTGGGCATACTGTATGTGTATAATTTGATGAGATTGCACAACTTCTGACCCGGGCTTATTAAGCCCTACATAATCTAACTCATTCCTACATCTTCATTCTCATCTCACAGGTCTCTTCCCCTTGTCCACCACATACTGACCATCCCTGTTCCCACACTAGGGTCTTTTTACTACTTGTTTCCTCTTCATGAAATGCTACTTCCATATCTGCACAGGACTGTGTCTTTGACTATTTATATCTCCAGTGTAAGCTGCGGTAGTTTGGATAAAATGACATATTCAGTGTTCTAAAGTCAAACAGGTTCAGATAAGGAGCTTAGACACCTCTTCCAAACACTCTATTTGCATTTCTGCATAGTGTTGACCATGCCTGCTATTTTTTTTATATTGTGGTCCATTGGTCTCCCTTCCTGGATACTACAAGCTCCAATGAAGGCTCTTATTTCTCTCCCCCAACACTTACCATTACCTCTGCCTGGCAGAGAAAACTGGGAATAATTGTATTTTTTATTCCCTCTTCTGGAGCATCTTAAGAGCAGTGCCCAGAGCAGTATCTGCCACAGAAGATAGGCTCAATAGATACCTGGAGAATAAATGAATCAGAAACTCAGTGAGACCCTGTTTCTAAATAAAATACAAGTTAGGGCTGGAGACGTGGCTTAGTGGTTGAGTATCCCTGAGTTTAATCCCCGGTACCAAAAAAACAAAAAGCAAAAAAATTTAAAATACCTGGGGAAAATTCCTTTCACCTTTCTGGTTAATATCCTTTTCCATGTTCTAAAATTCCAGAACTAAACTCAACATTTTGCTCCTTTTTAGGTACAGAAAGTGAAAGTAAGTGTGAGAAGTTTGGAATATCCATTATTATTATTATTATTTGAACTTGATGGTTATTTTTTGGATATTTATTCAATTTAAGTTTATTATTCAATTTAAATTAATTAACACTTCTTATTTACTATACTTGTAACTGTGGGAATCACTTTCCAAACATTTATCTGTGTTAATACAATGAATATGTTATAAATAAGTATGTTTCACATATATTTGGTTATACACTAAGTATGTTTCACATATATTTGGTTTGAGTAATAACATGAAAAATGGCTTTTATTTACTGATTCAACAAAGGTAGGGTATGTACATAAAAATTTTAATAAAGATAAAAATTAAAGTCTGTAGATTGTGAAACAGTAAATTCACCATAAAAACTAAGAATGTAAACTTCATAATATTTTTAAATTCAAAACACTGACAAATTCAATACATGCATGAACATCAGTTTCAGCTCATGATCCCCCTCCCTCTTTCCTTCTCATCCTCCCCCCTTCTCCTTCCTCTAGTCTATTAGACTTCTTTTTGCTCATGTATTAATTTATATTTGATTGGTTCTTTATGTAATCTTATCCCTCCCTCCCTCTTTCCTTTATTTTATTCTAGCTTCCACATATGAGAGAAAACATTGGACTTTTGGGTTTCTGAGTTTGGCTAATTTCACTTAGCACAACATTCTCCATTTCCATCCATTTATTGGCGAATGTCATAATTTTATTATTTAGTAATTGCTGAGTAGAACTCCATTGTGTGTGTTCATATATATTCATATATGTTCATATATATTCATATATGTATATCAATTCATTAACCCACTCATCTATTGATGGGCACCTGGGTTGATTTCATAATTTAGATAATTTAAATCATTGCTATAAATAATGATGTGGCTGTGTCTCTATAGCACGCTGATTTTAGAGCTTTTGGGAAAACAGCAAGGAGTGGGATGGCTGGGTCATGTGGTGGTTCGATCCCTAGAAGCTAGTAATATTCTTCAATGAAAAAAAAACTGTAGAAAGGAGAGGAAAAGAGTGAAATTCTAAAAATAATTATTCATTCATTCCACTAACATTTTTGAGAATCTACATTGTGCACTGCACTGGTCTAGAACTTGACAGTGAAGAAACTGTCATCTGATGCTGTTTACATGATCATAAACACTGGGTTTTGACAACTTAGGCCTTTTACAACTAATCTACGTAGCTCTCTGTACCAAAAAAGGATTTTATCTTCAATAGTCTTTATCAGCCTCCTCCTCGTGAGTCAGCAGGGCCAACACTATCGCTGCTTTCTACGCTGCTCATTAGAGAGACTCCATGGATTAATCATTCTAAAGGCTGTTGTTTTATTTTCTGAGCGCAGGGACCCTTCTCATGCCCACGGTATTCTGTACCACAGTCTCATGTCACATAGTTTCCATTTATTATTTTGTACTGAACAGTTAGATGCCTGTTTTCAAAACATGGTAGTGTCTTCAACATAAACTTATGTCTTAGAATCGATGGTATCTTGCAAGTTCAAACTGAGGATCTCTTTTTCTTTCTAAGTGGCTCATAAATCATGCATCTTATAATCTATGGTGTCTCAAATTTAATGAATTATTTAATAACGCTGGGTTATTTGGCCTTTCAAAGGTCCTGGCAACCTAGATTCTAACAGTGTGTAGGTAAGGCACCTGGGCTAGGAGGCAGGAAGTTGGACCTAGGAGTATTGCGTGGTTAGTTCTGCTTTCTGCTCCTGAACCGTCACACAAAGTTCTCCAAGAAGCTTTCTCGCCTCTCCTGCTTTCTCTAATGTAGCAGCACATCCAGTGGAGTCCACGGCCTGGCCACATGTGAATTCAGGGTCGTTGGCATTTTTTGAAATTCACTGTGCCTGGTGTGTCAACCACTTCATAGAGTTGTGCTCAATCTAAGAGGAATTAAGTAGTGCTAAGTACTTACAACAGTGCCTGATAGGAAAAAGTGTCCACAACCTTTTAAATTTATTTTTCTGGAGCTCATCAAGTTCTGCCTTCCCCTCTTAGAAATAGTGGAAGCTGTTAGGGTCTGTAAACAAGTCAAGATGGCGCGGAGCAACCACCTTTTCTGCACCCTGCAGCAGGAAAGCTAGGCTTCTAAGCAAGAGAAACTAGATCCAAATAAAGGTTCAGGTACATGGCTTCTTACCCTCAGCTATAATGATGTTTGGAGACAAATAATTCTTTATTGTCAGGGATGTCCTGACACCAGGATTTTTAAGAATGTCTTTGACTTTTAACCGCCAGATATCCATAGTTGTTCCTCACAAACTGTGACAATCAAAAATGCCTTCAGACACTGCCAAAGGTCTCCAATTAGCCCCCAGCTCCCATTGAAACCACTGCTTGAGTGCTTGCCTGCCGGTCACCTTGGACATATTCTGTACCTTTAAAATGGGAGTAGCTATGGTGTATCAAACAGTTCTGAGCATGAGCACTGTACAGAGAACCAATTTCTGCAGGCTAAGACCCCTATAAACCTAATGCTGATTCTGTTTCTCATTTTCTAACACAAGTGTAGTTTTAATGTGTACTTTTGAGCAATAGTTCGGGCTTCCATAAAGCTGAAATGAAGCATGTCTACAGAGGATTATCACAGTGCCGGCGTCTGGGAACAAACTGTCATTAACAGAGAGCATGGGGTGTTCAGTCAGCAATGGAAGCAAACACCTCCCTGAGGCCAGGCTCAGAGGCACACCAGTGTGGGCCTAACTATGCCACAAATTGGTGGCACTAAGGAACGATTACAGAATGCTAATCCTTGACATGTTTATTTCCTTCTGCGCACATATTTTTTAATGTACAAAAAAAAAAATGTGAACAGGGTTGATTTGTGCAGAACGGTGACCATCAATTTCCTTTAATTGCCCTCTCTAATGCCGGTCTTCCCTCCGGGATGCCAGGTGCTGCCTCTGGAGTCCCGCATCCTTGTTCATCCCAGTTCCACAACCTTTTCTCTCCATGCTTCACCACGCTGCCCTGTTGCAGCACTTGAGGTCAATCAGCTTTCTCTCTCCAAAGAATCCTGTGGGAGCTCAGGAGCTAGGAGCCCATGCTTCCCAGACCAGGGGCAGAAAAGAACAGAGGAGGACCTATGATTTGCTATGATGTAAGAGGGGCAGAAGGAAGACTCCCTATATGAAAATAAAATCCCTTCTTGCGCACACATCCAAGGCTGAAACTTCACGATTAAAATGCATTTCTCTAACAAGAGCCATAACATGTTTTATCTATCCTAAAATACTTCACACAGTTTCTCATTTCTAAAATCTGACTGCATTTTATAAGCAATAACAATGTGTGCATCTAATACAGTTGTATCCCATCACTCTCTGCCCACAGCAAGAAGCTACAGTCAGTGATGTTTCTTACAGTTACTGGCATCTTAGTCTGAGAGAAATGTGAAATTTGAAGTAGGTTGGAAATTAGTTAAACAACAAGAGCAACATGGACCCACATGTTGAAGGCAGATCACCGGGGCAAGGCCAGGAATGAGAAAAAGGATGAGTCCATGGAAAAAGGGAAGAAAACTGTGGAACAAAATCATAGCTCTCCTGGTGCTGCGGTGGCTAGAATCATACTCTGAAAATTTCTTGAAGTCTACACCTCTCATTGGCGTATAAGTGAAGTTGTCCTTCGGCACATTTCATTGACATGATGTAAAACATCCAAATCCTGTCTATGGATCTGATGAGATGTTGAGGAGAGGAAAGGACAGAGAGCAAAGGAAAAGGGGCAGAGATCCAACTGACATTATCCAGAGACTCTCAAACTGATAGTAAAATCTGCGTCTTCTCATTTGGAGCTCCCTTTCCTGAGCCTTGCGTCCTGATTTCCAAAGCCCTCGATATTTGGGGGTGAATTGGTAATATGTTTTTCTAAACTTTCTAAAGTTGGAAACTCCTATAAAGTCCTCTTCATCTATGCTACTAAGTCATGAGTTCAGGCTGAATTTCCAAACTGGGATCCAGGAAGCAACTCCCAGGTTTGTGAATCAGGGAACAAACATAAATAATTTTTCTCTGGTTTCCTTTCTATTACTTTGGAAATCATCTTCATAAGCAAGAAAGATTAATATTACTTTTTGCAATGATGTTACTATTTTCTATCTGTAAAACATAAGACATTTCTGCTACTGTACAGTAAGGGGAATATATAGTCGCTATAATTTCCACATAACAACATATGTCAGAGTAGAAATTAAAAAAAACTCATCATTTTAATTATGGCATGAGTCTTTGTTTGCCTTGAGCTTCTTAGACTAGAAAATGTCAAAAAAAAGCACAAAGCTCTTGCATATTAAGGTTTTACTTTCATTCTGAAATGTCATGCTTGTTTTGTCTCTGTGAAAGTCTTACCTTTCCACAAAGCAGACAGCCAACAAAACCAAAGAAATGTCATATGTCATCCAACCTAGAAATACATCCAACAGTGTGGCTCATTCTCATGACAAGATGCGATTACAAAAAGCTAGAACTTCAGCAAAACTAGGGTATGTCTCAACATAAGAGCTTTGTATTTTCAGCATCCAAGAAGGGGCTGGTGGTAAGCGGCCAGCTGGTCTTCTGATCAGGTGGCAATTCTGGCAGAGGAGTTTGGAGATGCCAAATGGATGAGCTGTGCAGGACAAAGTCAAGGGGACATAGAACTGTAGACACCCAAAAGTACCTGAGTATTCTAAAGGTACTTTAGTTCAGCCCTCCATAAATGGGAGCTAAGGATCCATAATCGTCTCCTAGCTAACACAGATTCAAGAGACTTCCTAAAGATCATCTCACAGAACTTTGGACAAAGGAAAATTCCTTCATTTATTTTTTTTTTCATATATTTACCGAGTATTTACCATGTGCCAGTAGCATTCTAGGTACTGGGGAGACCACACTGACAAAACAAGATTCCTGCCATGTGACACTTACATTCTAGTAGAGGATGCATTGTGACCAAGAATCTGAAATTGTGTTGTTCTCCTTCCTTCCCACCTCTGAAGAGGGCAAGATAGGACACTCTAATTCTCTGCTACTAAAGACATTTCTGAGTCAGAATTTCAGAAAATTTTGCTAAAAAAAAAATGAAAATAAGTTGAGACTGATGACATGTCAAAGATAATACCTTAAAGACCATTCCCTGATTTTATATTTTTATGAATTAATTGATAATTACCCTCTATTTATTTCCAAACACAATTAATATTTATACTTTGGAGTATACAATTAGGATGAGTTTATCTTTATTTTAGAAAGTGGCTATTGGTTTGCACAGGAGAAAGAATAAAATGGACTACGTTACTGTAAAATGGTTTTAGATATTCTATGTGAAAAAGATCAAATTTCAATGTAATAAAATAAACTTCATGTAAAACAATGGAGGTGTATATGAATTTGCACTTTTCTAAGGCAGAATCCTTAGATTGCATTAAAATCTAGAGGGATTTGAGACTCCAAAAGGGAGTTGAGGAGGTTGGTTAGGAATCACTGCCCTAGACCAGTTGGATCCCCAATCCTGCAGAGGGGAGCATAGCGATGATTTCTACTCTCCTAGGACTTTTAGGGTATGTCAAGAGACTGGGCCTAATCTTAAAAATGAATGGGAAAAATGCCACAGGGATGGCCTCAAAGGTGAGCCCCTTACTGTGGTGGAACAAATGATTATGTTAGGTTGCAAGTGGACATGATGCTAAAGCATTAACTATAGTGTGAGACGGACATTTTCTTCAATCCCCTAACAAAGAGTCTCAGTTAGGGGACAGTATGTCCCTAACACCCTTCCAATCCTCCCTGATCTCCCTTTTAGAGAAAGCAGACCTCAGGCTCAGAGACTTCCAAGCTAAAAATCTTCAGCTAGAATTATCTTTAAAGTTCTATCCATGTCACTGGAATTTTATAATAACATGCACAACTTGTGCTAATCCTGAACTCACAATTTGATGGATTTTTATATGTGTGGATGAATCTATTTGACCATAACAGGATTAAGATATAAGCATTTGCATCACCCAGATAGTTCTCTTGTGCCTCTTCGTGATCAATACTTCTCTCTTGCTAGAACTATCTTGACTTCTGTTTTCATAGCTCAGTTTTTCTCATTCTTGATTTTATAGTATTGGAGCTACATAGTAATGCTCTAGCTTCTATCATTCATCAGTATGTCTTTGAGATCCATCCAGTTGGATGTTATAATAGTTTGGTGTTTTGTATGTCTGTGTAGTAACCTGTTGTATGGAAACTCCATGATTTACGTATCTATCATGTTATGATGGACATCTGAGCAGTTTCCAGTATGGGGTTATTCTGAATAAGGCTGCTATGATCATTGTTCTCTTTCTCAGTAGAATTTAATAACAATATTTGGGCTTCATTATATTCTTTAGGGTTACTTTTTATCAAAGGAGAGGAATGCCATTTTTATATTTTAAACAGCAATAAAACTTCCTTTTACATTTAACTGATTCAAAAAGGACAAAAATTCCAGAAAAATCTTAAATAAATAACAGTACAGTAAGGAATATATTTGTTCAACTTGACAAAAGCAGTAGCCAAGAGCCTGGAGAACTGTTCTGAGATTGTGTGGGGAACCATTCCAAGACAAGAAAAAATTGGTTAATTAGCAACTGAAAATTTTTTAAAAAGAAATGCTGTACAAACTTAGAATGGATTCTAAGTGACTGGAATGAACCTAGGTCTTTGAATTTCACAGTAGTGGGAATGCCTCAGGGAAAGAACGATGTCTTATGCACATTGATATCCCCATCACCCAGAAAATTGTTCCTGGCCCCAAGGTGAGTCTCCACTAACGCTTGCTCCATAACCCTGGGCTCCATCTGCACCTGAGGAACAGTGAGAAATACCTGGGGAGAAAATGTGGAGCAAGCTGGGGTAGGGGAGCAACAGGAAGACAAGAACGAGGCTGGAAGAACAAGTCAGATTTGCAGCATATTAAACAGAACACACTGACTCAAGAAGATCCTTATAGGGTAGCAGCAAGGGATAAAAATGAGAAGGGAGGGGCGGGTCTGGAGAGGCAGGAGGTTGAGTTGCGACCCCACCTCCGCGGGCTGCAGCCAGACAGTTAATCTTGTAGACTACACACTTGAGTGTTTTGCTCACTATGGGAACTTGAAAAACATGAGGTAGCTTATCAGGGGAAAGCAGCTCAAAGGAAGCTCCGAAATTTCCATAGCTGGTGGGAACCCAGTTTGTTTATCACCTTCCTCTTTATAGGAAGGGTTTTCTGCAAAGTCCCAAAAGTTGATTGCAGTTTGCATTCTGTTCTTCATGAGCAGAAATGATTTTGAAATGAGGCACAAACTGCTGCTGCCTGACTCACATGCTCCAGGAACTTTGCTTTCAGACAAGAAATTTGCATTCTCATTTTTACAACAGAATGTGCCCCGTAAACGTCATATTTCACCCAAATGGGAACATTTACCAAGAAGAGACCTCCATAATACAGCTGACACTGGTTTAGAAGGAACTAATTATGCTTAAAGCTAGTCAGAAGTATATGAGGCTTTGGACCATGAAATATCTTTTCATCAAAAATGTATCTTGAAAAAACAGAGAAGCTGCAATATTCTGCATCTCTCATTAGCAGTGTACTTCGTGGTGCAAACAGAAATCTTAGACTCCCCACTATAATTATTCTTATGGACTTTAAGAGTCATAGTCAGCTTTGTCATCTCTGAAGCATAAACTTGAAAATATAACAAATAACTATAGCTAATAAACCCTGTAAACTTTGTTAAGAAACATCCGTGAACACATTGACGTGCCGGAGCAGAGCAGTCCAACTCTGGTGTAGGGTCAGCACAGAATGAGGCAATCTGCCCTCGTGTGCACAATGGGTACCAGAGTCATGACTCAAAGCAGATATGGGTGATGTGTACAAGGCAGTGCATTCTGGGTTGGTTTAGGAATGCTGGGTTTGTTCCACTTGGAATTATATGCTCCTGAATCACATTACACTTAGCTACAACTTTCATTTTACAGGCAATGACCCTGAGCTGCAAGAACGCTCCAAAGACCCAGCCAGATCTAGCATTTTAGTTCCAGAATACTCACTCATATAATGAGGATGTGGACATTTGGGGGTTGCTCCTTTATGCAGCAAATATTCATCTTACGAGGATACAGTTTTTAGTAACGATGTGATTATATATCAACTCGACTGGGCTAAGGGATGCCCAGATTGTGGCTAATACTGGGCATCTCTGTAAGATGTTTCCAGAAGAGATTAGCATTGAATTTGTGAACTGAGTTAAGCAGATGGGTTCTTCCCAATGTGAGTGGACATTGTCCAATCCATTGAAGAACCACATGGGTCAAAAAGGCAGAGGAAAGGCTAAGGTGCTCTTTACCCTTGAGCTGTGACTTCTATCTTCTGCCCTCACACATTGGTACTCTAGTCATCTGGCCTTCAAACTCAGTCTACAACTCACCCTATCAGAACCTTGCTTCTCACACCTTCAGACTTGAATTGAATCACACCACTGCTTTCCCAGTTTTCCTGTTTGCAGATGAAAAATGGTGGCACACCTTGGCCTCATAATCACATGACTTTAGTATCCTGTAATATAAATTATATGCTATTATGTATTATGTCATGTGTTTCTCTGAACCTAATACAAGCCATAAGTATTATCATCTTTCCATATTTTACATAGAATGATAATGTTTTGGACACACCACTGTGGCAGCATTATTTTGTGTTGATTTTTCAAATAGTGCATGAGACATTTGCATACATCCAGCTTTACCCTTTGCCAATATTCACCTGTGATTATCACAAATGCAAAGATGTGAAAAATAAGTTTGAGGATACTTGCACATTAATCCTTTAATTCCACCTCTCCATTTCTATGACCAGAAGCCCACCCTCTCTCTTATCAAAGCCCTTGCTCCACCTGAAAAAGCCTGAATTTCAAAAAGGCAACACAGGTATCACCCATTTTATTGGATTTCATAGACACTGTATTTTTTACAAATTGAGGATTCATGGCAACCCTGCAGATAGTAAGTGCAACAAAACCAATTTTCCAATGGCCTGTGCTCACTTCATGTCTCTGTGTCATATTTTAATTATTCTCCCAGGATTTCAAACTTTATTATTAGTATTGTACCTTTTATGGTGAACTGTTCTAAGCGATCTTTGATGTTACTCTTGTAATTGTTTGTGGGGAGCCTTATACCATATAAGACAGTGAACTCTAATCACAAATACGTGTTCTGACTGCTTCACTGACTGGCCATAGCCCCCTCTCTCTGCCTCTCTCCGGGCCTGTCTGTTCCGTGAGACACAACAATACTGAAATCAGGCCAATGACCAGCTCTTCCATGCCTCTAAGTGCTCAACAGAAAGGACAGTGGCACCTCTCTCCCTCTAAATCAAAAGCAGGACACGATTAAGCTAAGTGAGGGAGGACTGCTGAAAGCCAAGTCAAGCTAAAAGCTGGGCCTCTGGTGCCAAATCGGAACACAACGTTCTTGAAGGAAATTAAAAATGTCACTCCAGTGAACACACAAATAGGAAGGAAGCACAATGGCGTTATTGCTGATACGAGAAAGTTTTAATGGTCGAGATGAAAGGAGCAAACCATCCCCAGTATTCCTTTAAGCCAAAGCCTAATCCAGAGCGAGGTTTAAATCTCCTCAATTCTATGAAGTCTGAGAGAGGTGAGGAAGCTGGAGAAGCAAAGCCTGAAGCAGGTCAGGTGCAATGGTGCACACCTGTAATCCCAGCAGCTCCAGAGACTGAGGCAGGAGGATCACGAGTTCAAGGCCAGCCTCAGCAACTAAGCCAGGCCCTAAGCAACCCAGTGAGACCCTGCCTCCAAAATAAAATACAAAAGGGGCTGGGGATGTGGCTCAGTGGTTGAGTACACCTGTATCAATCCCCAGTACAAAAAAAAAAAAAGTCTGAAGCTAACAGAGGTGTGTTTCTGAGGTTCAAGGGAAGAAAGCCATCCCTATTACAAAATGGCGCCCGGGGAAGCAGCAAGGGCTGAAGGAGAAGCTGCAGCAAGACGCCTGAAGACCTGGCAAGATAATCGATGACGGTGGTGCATTAAACAACAGACTTTCAATGGAGCAAAATATCTTTCTCTTGGAAGAAGATGCCATCCAGGACTTTCAAAGCTATAGAGGAGTCAATGTCTGGCTTCGAAGCTTCAGAGGACAGGCTGACTCTTGTTAGGGGCTAATGCAGCGGGTAACTTTACCGAAGCCAGCAGTCATTTACTATGATGAATACCTGGGATCCTCAAGCATTATGCTAAAGCTATTCTGCCTGTGCTCCATAAATCGAACAACAAAGCCCAGATGACAGCACAACTGTTTGTAGCATGGCTTTTGGAATATTTTATGCCCACGGTTGAGACCTACTACTGCTCAGAAAAAATATATATATATATTCCTTTCAAAATGCCGTGGCTTATTGGCACTGCACTGGGTCATCCAAGAGCTCTGATGGAGATATGCAAGGAGATTAATGTTGTTTGCATACTACAGACAGAACATTCGTTCTGCATTCCATAGATCAAGAAGGAATTTTTATTTTCAAGTCATTATTTTTAAGAAACATTTCTAAAGCTTTATCTGCCTTAGAAAGTGATTCTCTGATGGATCAAGGCAGAATAAATTGCAAAACTTTTGGAAAGGATTCACCAATCTAGATGCCATTAAGAATATTCATCCTGGGATTAGTGGTGCACACAAGTAATCCCAGCAACTCAGGAGTCTAAAGCAGGAGGATTTCAAGTTCAAGGCCAGTCTCAGCAACTTAGCAAGTCCCTAAGCAACTTAGAGGAGACCCTGTCTCAAAAATAAAATAAAATATTGAAGGAAAGAAAAAGAGATGGGGATGTGTTTTAGTGTAAAGCAGACCTAGATTCAATTTCCAGTACCTTCCCACCAAAAAAAAAAAGAATATTCATGATTCATGGGAGGAAGTCCAAATGTTAACATTAATAGGTATTGGAAGGAGAAGTTGATTCCAACCCTCATGGATAACTTTGAAGGAATCAAGATATTTAATGGAGAAAACAGGTGCAAATGTGTTCAAAATAGCAAGAGAACAGAATCAGGAGCAGAGCCTGGAGATGTATCTCAGTTGCAGTCTCACCATCCAACTTGAACAGATAAAGAGTTGCTTCACATGGATGAACAAGAAAGTGTTTCTTTCTTTCTTTTTTCCTTTTTTTTTTTTTTTTACTTGGGATTGAACCCAGGGGCACTTAACTACATCCCCATTATTTTGTTTTCTGTTTTTCTTTTCTTTTTTGAGACAGAGACTCGCTAAATTGCTGAGGCTGGCTTTGGGCTTTGAACTTGAAATCCTCCTGCCCCAGCCTCTCAAGTCACTGGGACTACAGGTGTGCCACCATACCTGGCTGCAATAGTGGTGTCTTAAAATGGACAGTACTCCTTGTGGAGGTGCTGCAAACATTGTTGAAATGACCAAAAAAGATTTAGAATATTACATAAAACTTAGTTGAGAAAGCAGTTACAAAATTTGAGAGGATTCACACTCAATTTGAAAGACATTCTGTAAAATGCTGTCAAGCATTCAATTGATGTGGTAGACTTCACTGTTGTAATATTTTAAGAGGTTGTCACAGCCAACCCAAGCTTTGGCACATGCCACCCTGATCAGTCAGCAATCATCAACATCAAGGCAACAGTTTCCATTAGAAAACAATGACTCATTGAAAGCTCAAATGACTTAGCATTTTTAGCAATAAAGTATTTTAATTGAGGTATGCACAACTTTTTTTAGTCATGATGCTATATAGCACACTCAATAGACCACAGAACAGTCAAACATAACTTCAATGTGCATTAGGAAACCAAAAGCTGTGTGACTCGCTTTATTGCAATATGCACTTTATCTCTGAGGAATATCTCTATTATTCTGTCACATTTTGACAGTGTTGCTTTGCCCTTTATTAAAAGACTGAAAGAGGAGAGGTCAAGGCAACTTGGGAAAACCAGCAGCAAATGAAAGAATTTGTTTTCATCAGTATTAGTTTTCTAATCTTTTTCTAAAGATCAGACAAGAAAGAACAGATTTGAACAAGGTGAAAATATAAAATGTCAGGAAAAATTCCAGATTGAGTCACATAACCCAAAGTGCCTGGATTCTCTTGTTGAACTGTGAAGCAAACATATGAGGAAATCACAAAAGAAAAATGACTGATATGGCTGACATGATATGTGAATGACTGACATGATATGAAACTATATTCTACCTCGCTGGTAATTAGAGTACTATAAATTAAAACAATAATGAGACAGCATAATTTATCCTATCAGAACAGCAAAGATTTAAAAGGATGCTAAGGGGAGTATAAACTGATACCACTTTTATGATGAGCAGTTTAGGTATACAAATAAATGCCTCCAAAAACACATATTTCATTTGACTTAGAAATTCTGCTTCTTAGAATGTATCCTAAGGAATTCATCAGACAAGCACATAAGATGTATGTGCAAGTTTTTCATTTTAGTGTAGTCTATCATGCTGAAAATGGAAAATGTTTTCAAATTTTGTTTTAATTGAACTTACATCAACACATCATTATTACCCATTATACCATAATGGTGCACAGAGGGCTTTATTACATTTGTCCCAAACCGTAGGATATGAAGTGCCAAGAGTGAACCCTAATGTAAAGCAAAACAATTGTTTAATTTTTATGGAAACTACTACATTCATCAGGGACTGTTAGACTTCCTGGTCTGTCTTCTGTGCCTCACTCCTGGGAGTGAGTGGGGGTGGGGCCAGCAGAAACTTAAGCATCTTTTGAGTTGTACTACCTTCTAAAATACTCAGCTAACTAAACACAATAAAAAAGAGACCCAGGCTGGCACATCCAATTCCCATTCACTAGCTCATTCATTAAAGATCGATGGAAATTATCCTTTCCAAAATGAATGGATCCTGATGTTGCCTCTCTTTGCATACTTGTGTTTCCTAGGGAGAGGAAGTGGAGGGGGAACTTGCAGGGTTCTGTTCTTCTTTAACTCCTGAGCAGCTACAGCCACTTTTTGATTCAGCTTTTTATGAAGACAATTCTTCTTGCTCTAAGATACATGACTCTTTCTTAAGCTCACTTTCTCATTCAGCAATATTCAGACATGTTTATTTCAGCTGTGTCTTATATAATTAGAAAAAAGAACATGTTCCCAGTGTACTTAGGGAAAAAAAATTCAATAACAAATACACCACAAATGGTCCTCAAATTATGATGGGGTTATGTGCAGACAAACCTATTGTAATTTAAAAATATCACTTGTCAAAAAATGCATTTAATACACCTAACCCACCAAATATCACAGCTTAGCAATGCAGGTCACTGTAGAGGACTAGGTATACTCCTTTGGGATCACCTGGCTGATTGGCAAGTTCAGCTTGCTGTCATTGCCCTGCGTCTTGTGCATATGTGCCCCACATCATTAACCTGGGAAAATTTCAAAATTCAAAGTACAGTTTCTACTTGAATATGTATGACTTTCACAGCATTGCAAAGAAAAAAATCTTAAGTAGAACCATCTATATTTTCTCTTGCTCTGCATGTGATTTTGATCCTCTCAGACTATGGCCCTTAACAGGAAAATGAGCTGGTGAATGGGAATTGGATGTGCCAGCCTGGGTCTCTCAAGTTCATTTATCAATGTCTCAATGGCTCCATCACCAGAAAATCTGAATATTCTCACACATTTTGCATTGTTCAGTTTTCAAAAAAAAAAATATGTGCATTTATGTTAATGGCTGCAATCTTTTCTTACAAATTCTTGGACAGAGTAGTCTTGCTCTTGTGCCTGCATTCTTCTGGTGGGTCATGTGGAGCTGGCCTCATCCACATGGCTGAAGCCCTGATGGGGAGGGTTAGAAGGCTGGGACTGTAACAAGGACTTAGAGTCTTCACTTTTCCCTGCAAATGTTCAATGGGTGGCTAAGGGCAGTATGAAGACTTGACCTCTCTGTCTCCATTTTGCCTACATGTGTTTTGCTTTGAGTCATCTTGGACTTCAGGGAAAAGATCTGATTGATACCCACCTTGTGATAATTTCAAGCTACCCTTGAGGCAACAGCAACTGTCTTGTCCTGGTCAAGGTCCCTCCTGACTAATACTGAGAAAATGATGGACAGACTACACTTGATCAAGATCATCTGGGTTGGCAACTATGAAAAACCTCCAGCTATGCAAACCCCAAACCGTAACCTCATTCCCTTTTTATAAAACCTCAAAGTCATTGGCAGCTCCTCAAAGACAGGGCTGAGGACATGAATCTCTTTCTCTTCCTAGTATAGCTATATGGTTAAATTTTCTTTCATGTTTTTCTTTTTTTCTTCTCTTTTTGGTATCAGGGATTGAACCAAGGGGCATTTAACCACTGAATAACATTCTCAGCTCTTTATTAAATACTTTATTTACAGACAGGTCTTACTGAGATGCTTAGGGCCTTGCTAAATTGCTGAAGCTGGCTTTGAACTCATGATCCTCCTACCTCAGCCCCCAAACCACTGGGATTACAGGCATGCTCCACCAAAGCCAGCTCCTTTTATGCTTTTAACCATTGCATTTTCCATTTGTTTTGGGGGGTTAGTGTCCAGGCCAGATTTATTGGATCCAGATCCCTAAAGTCAGGCCTCTGGTCTAAAACTCTAGTAACAGGAATTCTCTTTGCATGGCATCGCACCCTTCAACAGACTGGCCAATTTTTCTTCATATTGCATTTAAGTCCCAAGAAAGTAAAGGCAGAGGCCTCAAGACATCTTGAGGTTATGTTCCAGAGCTCCGCAAACATCAAGTCAGCCACAAACTCTTGGTCAAAACAAGTACAATGACAACCCAGATTCAAGGTGGAGAAACAGTGTCTACCTCTCTGTTGGAAGTGCTATGTATGATCTGAATGTCAGGATTTGAATGTCAGGTAAATGAAATACTTACCCCAAGGTGGTGGTCATGAGGGCCCCACTCACATGATTTTCATTAGTATCCTTCTAGAAGAAACTTCAGAAAGGTGGTTTGCCCCTTCCACTCTTTGAGGACACAGCGTGGAGACATCTATGAGTCAGAAAGCAGATCCATCAGACACTGAATCTGCTAGATCCTTGATCTTAGACTTCCCAACCTCTAGAACTTGTAAAAAATAAATTCCTGATGTTTATATGCTACCCAGTATGTAGTATTTTGTTATAGCAGCCCTACTAAGACAGGAAGACTTCAGCATTATGCTATAAAGAAATATCAACAGAGGAAGTTTTCATTCACTAGGGCCGTTACAATTCTCTCTCCTGCTTTGCAGTCTAAGATCCTTGTTTTCAAATTACATAAAGTTTAGCAGAGCCTTTTATAATTTTGTTGACTAGAAAACTGTAGTAAATTATTACAGTAATAGCACACAACAAATTACATATTTATGGACTCCCATTCCACATTGATACTGGTTATGTGATTTGCTTTGGACAATGAAACATCAATAAATATAACACAAATGGGAGCTTGATAAGAGTTTGAACTTATGGGCTTGTCTTAGTCTGTTTCTTCACTGCTGTGACCAAAAGACCTAACAAGAACAATAGAGAGGAGGAAACATTTATTTGAGGCTCATAGTTTCAGAAGTCTCAGTTCCTGGATGGCTGACTGCATTGCTCTGGGCCCAAGGTGAGGCAGAACATCATGGGAGAAGGCTTTAGAGAATCAGGTGTAGCCACCAGGCAACCAGAGAGCTCCTGCTCACCAGGACAAAATATAAACCCCAAAGGCACACCCCAGTGCCTTGTCTCCACACCCTACCTACCTACAGTTACCACCTAGTTAATCCATTCAAGTGGAAGAAGGCACCAAGCAGGTTAAGGTACTCAAACCCAAACATTTCCTCCTCTAAACTTTCTTGCATTTTCTCACATGTGAGCTTTTGAGGGACACCTCACATCTAAGCCATAACAGAATTGGTTCTCTTTGAACAACACTTGACACTGACATGATATTTTTTAAAAAGAAAGAGGGTTCAGCTGAGCTCAGTTCACAGGGGTTCCACCAGCTGAACAGAGCTGCGTAAGTTAGCCCAGGTGGGAGCGGCAGAAAGACCCCATTCTGTCAATACAAGAATCCTACACAAATTTCACTTAAGTAAATCACTAATTTTTGAGGTACCTAACAATAGATAACTGAAACAAAAACAAAAAATATTCTAGCCAAGGGGTAGCTTACAATGAAATCAAATAATCATTATCTCATTTCATGATTTTAGACATATAGAACCAAATTATTTTAGAACTTAACAAAAAAATAGAGATAAAGTAATCAAGTGGTCTTCAGAATATATTTTATCAATAGCACTCTTTTTAAAAACATCATACTCAGGTACATAAAAAAAGATGTATCTTATTAGATAAATTCATTTCGCTGGTTCAAATTTGTGGCATTTACTTACAAAGCCAATTAGTGAAAACACTATTCTCTTTTCTTTAACACACAAAAAATTGAAATCCAGACTAATATTCAAGAAGTGAAAGAATTCTTGCAGTTTTAACTCCTAATTAAATGACATATATTCTTTCAGTAATATGGCAGAAAGAAAATCCCTATTCAAGAAACACAAGTATTTGTGAATTTTCAGGTCATTCACACCTGCCTTGGAGTCTCAGGCTACCAAATGGTCACGAGAAGCATTATAAGTTATTCCTACTCAGAAAAATATGAGCCCATTAGTCAAAAAAAAAAAAACACTGAATTTTAGCTTCCAGTGAATTCATATTTAAAACATCTTATGCGGAACTATTTAAATATTTCAATATTCAAATAAAAAATCTTAAGTCTATATTTAAAAAATTCTAATTGTGTGTTTATGTAGCTCTTGAAGAATTCCAATGTGCTGTTCCTGGGAATTCATTTTGGAATGGACCATAACACTTGGACACTGGTTTTGCTCTGTTGTTGATTCTGTTCAAAATTGAAGGAAGCTAATGGGGCATTTTAAGAGAATGATTTCTTCCCTGTTACAGGTGTTGGTGCATCCTTCAAACCATTTGTTGGGCCCTTTAAAGAAGGGTTCTTCTAGTTTTCTTTATCTGTAAAGAAAAAAAAAAGCAAAAAAATTGCCTAGCAAAAGAAATGTCACTGTTAAAATCGAACGGGTATTTTTCCACCCATTTGTGTGACCCACGGATGTACTTGGGACTTCAGCAGGGGGTCAGGGTGTGTCAGTGCAGCGGCCTGAAAGCCCCTTACCTTCACCGCTGAGTTTGCTAGGCCTGAGGGCTCCACAATAGGAAGCTGCGTGCTCTGCATCCACTTTTAATGAACGCTTTGCTTTCAAAAGGGAAACCTGACAACAAAAAAGTCTTCAAGAAAGCCAGGTAATTCCGCCATCGGACTAGCTTTTAGAAGGATAGAAAAGGTTCTGCAAAGGCTATGGAATGATCAACAGGGCCCTGCGAAGGCCCAGCAGCACAACAGAAGGACCAGAGGGTATTCCCTTTCAGGACCTTCTCAGTACTGAGACACAGCACTAACGTGTAGAAGGAATGCACACCTAGAATCTAAGAAATTTGAAGTTTTAAAATGACTGCTGCCTGGGTGGAATGGGATGGTGATAAAAAGAAAAGAGGAAATGAAAATGTCAATGGTTCACCGATTCATGAAACAAACAGCCAGTGATCTTCTGTATCTGTGCACCCACTGGGCTCAGCACTGGGGACACGGCCATGGGTGAGACAGGCATGGTCACGCTCCCTCAGTCCCTCGGCGAGTTATCCAGGCAGAGGGATGAAGAGCGCAGCGAGCAAGCAGACACTTAAAAGAATTTTCAAAACTCTGAGACCAGCTCCAGATAACATCTGGATCGGGAGTGTTTGGGACACATTTGTAATTCCTGCCTAATTCTTACATCTACTGGGCATTAAAGGTCAAGTGGAAGTAGTGAGGTGAGGTCATGGTGTCACGGAGCTGCTGTTCTTTAATGGTCTGATCTGATACCCCCCATGGGGGAATGCATCATGGTTCAGGTAAGGCAGGAAGGCCAGAATTGTAAGCACCCTGAGAAGAGACTCTACCCCCAAGGACAGAGATCTTTGACCAAGATTACAGGACTAGAATGCAAATCAGAATGCCAATTTATTAATCTACACTAAGAAACACACTTACAGATAAATAGCATAAGTAATGTCTTACACTGCTGCAGACAGTCACTTGAGAAGCCAAAGCGTGATCAGAAAGATATTAGGTAGCATTGAGCACTCAGCATGAGCACAACTTTCTTACCACAAGGCCAGTCCTGCCGTTGAGACTATGTGGTAGCTGCCATGCTTGGTTGTCTTGGTGCTTCTGCTCCTACCAGCTTCCTCTAAGCAGGCAACAAAAATCACTGCCCTTGTTATAAGGGTGGGCACAACCAGGCTTCGCTAATCAGGGCAGTCACCTGCCCTGGGCCAAAGTGATTGGTCCAGGGGTAAATTCATGACCCAAACCTAGTGAATTAGGATTTATTTATAGGATATTCTCACTAAAACTAGAGCAAAGACCTCCAGTTTTCTGGGGACAAATCACTATTGCCCACTGCACTTGTTTTTCACCCTGAGTGACTCTTAAATTGATAAATGTAAGGAACATGGCTCTTCAGAGACACTATAACCTCCTAGGTACCTCTACCTCTGTGCTCTTTGTTTTTTGGTTTTGTGGATTTTTTTCTTGTTTTATGATGGCTTCCTTCAGAAATAACCAGTACCAAGTTAGGCCCAAGGAGATTTTTGCAGGACATTTCACATAGTCATTTGAGTTTAAAAAAAAAAAAAAATCTCTGTAGGTATTGCATTAGTGAGCACTTCCTACACTTCAGACAGGATGTACATGCAATTTAGTGGTAATCAAACACACATGCACACACCAGGAAGCCCCATAAGGTCCACTGGGAAGACCAACATTAATGTTTTAAAGTTTACAAAAGTAAATGTGTATTTATAAACATGGAGGAGCTATAAAGAACAGCTTCATGGTACAATAAGAGAGCATAAAAGGCTGCTATGTACTCTCAGATAAGGGAGTTAAGCTCTTGGCCTTGGTTTCCTCATCTGTAAAATCAGAATACTAATACACCAAAGAGTTGTTGCAAAGATTAAACAGAAAAATAGTAAGTGTTTTGAAGAGAGCCAATCCCTCATTGGTGGTCACTAAATTTTAGTTATTATTAATACAGTCATCGTCACACTAAGAACATCATTATCAGCGGAGAACTGGCCTGGTGTGGGTTAGGAACCTGCCCTGAGGAAAGGATTCTTGAAGGGCTGAGGGTGGAAGAGAGGTGATCCGTGCATAGGGGAGGACCAACAGCAGGGGGCGCCATGAAACCTCCAGGAAGTGAGAAGAGGCCAGTGTGGGGGGAACTTGGGTGTGCAGGAAGAGTGGTGGGCAGGGAGGCCTGAGAGGGGCCTGGTCATGGGCCCTGTAGGGTATGGAGGGGAGACATTGCATTTTTAAAAACCACTCTTTGTTTTGTGAGGAACAGAGTGGAACTGGGCCAGAGGGAGGTGCAAAATTCTTTGACAAAATACAATGGTCTCTTGGTATCAGGTGCTACAGTGGGGAGGAGACCGGGATTCCAGAGCCTGCTGGGGTCCCGCTGGGGTCAGACCTCCAGGACTGGGTGGAGGACTGGATGCAAGAGGCAGGGGAAAGTGATGTTGGGGTGGCTTCTGTGTTTCAGGTGTGCCTGTGGGATTGGGTGGAGAGAGATGTGGTCCAGGAGTGAAACTGGGAGCCCGGGAAGTGTCTGCTGAGGGAACCTGACTCAGGGTGGTGAGGCCAGAGGGCTAAAGAACAGTCAGTGGACGTAATAAATGATGGGGTCAGGAAGACCAGGGCTGGTTCAGGAGGAAACAACAGACTAATGCCTCCAGCCCTCCCCTCCCTCCACCTGTTGCCAAGGTTACCTGCCTCCAGGGAATTGTTCCTCCCTGAGAGGGGTTGTTAATGAATGCCCCCCCCCACGCTTCCTGCCTGTACCCCTGGGTGACTTCATTGCCACCCTTGGATCCCTCCACTTTTGGCCCACAGTTTGGTCACTAGTTACACAGGCAGGATGGGGGAGGAGAGGAGAGGAGAACAAAGGAAATTTAAAATGTATAAAAGGGGCAGGACACTCTCACTTCCTTGGACACCCGGCTTTGGGGCCCCTTCTCTTTGGAGCAGTCTATCTCTGTTCTATCCTCTTGCTTTCTACGCTTGCCTTGGCGTTTCTCAGGTGTTCAATCTTTACGTAGGGGAAACAGGACTCAACCCTGATTCTCATCACCTGTAGGATTGGTGGAGGGTTCAAGACCTGAAATGATGAGCCTCCTGAGTTCCCAAAGGAGACCTGTGTTCAGTTACTACTCTTCCTAGAGACCAGCTTTGGGTCCTCAAAGAAAGACCCTGTAAGGAACGCTTCCTGCCTCTGTCTCCCTGTGGCTTCTCCAACATAGCAAGGCATTCCTTCAGTACAGCAGGTGTCCTGGGCTCCACGGAGTCGGACTTGCCAATCTCTGACTCAGGGGAAAGCTGAGGCCATCCTGGTCCACTAAGGCATCTGCATATACGATATTACTCAAGGAAACACAGTGTTGTTATGACTAGGTATAAACCGTTTATTCTTTTACCGAAGTAAAATAACAAAGTATTATCAATGGACTTCCAGACAGAAGGCTTTAAGGAGTAAAAAAAAAAAAAAAGTAATTATTTGTAATTAGTATGTCAAAGTTTTAATGAAATAAAAATTATATACAACATCATTCTCAAACTAGAAGCCTTAAATAGGTTAGCCCCAAAGTGTTTCTGTTTAAATAATTTGAGTTATTTGTCAACATTTAAAGATCCATAAATTCCAGGTGAATATCATGAGTTTCATCTTTTCTTTAAAATGGAAAGTTCTGGCAAATCTGGGCCCACATTGGTGCTCGATGACGACCATCTCATCTTGGTTCCTTAGCTTGGGTGTGGGAGCTCGGGGTCATTCCAGCATTCACCGCTCCTTGGGGTGTGCCGGATACTGAGGCCAAGTTTGCTGTTTTTTCTTTAAGTCAACATGAGAATGGATATTTCTTGGGCTCATGTCTCTACCAAAAGTGGGAAAATGAAAACTACTTCAAGATGGAACAGCTGCAGCTGCATGAGCGCATGCTTCCTTACGAAACCGGGGTGACTTCTGTGTGTTCGCTGCGTGGACTGTGTGTGTGGAACACTGGTCCTCCTCCTTCATCGCCATTATCTGCCCAGTCCCTGCAGCTGGAGTTCCCAAAGCAGAGCCTGAGACAAGGATTCAGGGACCAGGAGTTCACTTGAGAGCTGGTCCTAAGAAGCAGGAGTGAAGGAAAGAAGAGGAGAGAGAAGAAAGAAGCGAAGGGTGTGGAAAGTGTTATGGCGCTCACTCGGGTAGGTAGAAGGTCTCTGAGAATGCCTCCGGTCCTAGACCATAGGAGATGGAGCACGGGCCGCTTGTCCACTGGTTCCTGAACCCCACTGGTTGATGGCTGCTCAAGAGTCACTAACTCCCTGCTTGTATGATCTGCCTTTGCTCCCAACCACAGAGCAAAGAGAAGCCCTGAAGGGCAAAGCAGAGAAGTGCTCAGTGGGACATTGCAGCATGCGGTGCATCTGAGCTGGCCTGGGACATCCCAAGGCCCTGAAGTAAGAATGGTCACAACTCTTGGGATTCCATGGGTTAGAGCTTAAAGTGTTTATATTCCCACACTGAAAATACTGCTAAGAGAGCAGCTAGAGTGATTCCAAAAGGACAGACACTGAGCCTGGATTCTCTGATCTGAACCCTGGATTTGACACTTCCTGGTTGGGTGATTGAACAAGTATTTAACCACTATGACCCTCAATCTCCTCACCTGTAAATTGTTGATAATTATAGTACAGGTACCTATTGTATAGGGTAGTTACTATGGGCATAAAACAACATAATAATTACATTATGATAATGCGAAACACTATTTAAATGTTTTTGCTCTCATGTTTATTTTCTCTTGCAATCTCTTTCTTCACCAGCAATATGAAAACTAATTTTACACTCCACCTAACTTACAATCCCTCTCCACAGCAGAGCCTGAACTAACGGATTTTTTTTTTTTTGTACCTAGAATCATTTAATCCCTTATGTAAACTCCAGAAAAATGAAACTAAATGCAAAATATATCTGAGGTCCAGTATAATTTCTAAAATAATGTTCTGAGCTCCAATTCCTAAAATAAGGACTTTAAAATGTTGTTATTTAGCCAGGGAAATATAGAAAGTTTCAGAAGTATCTGACATCAGATTTCTCCATCTTTCAGAGCAGCTAACAGCATTTTAAAAATATGAAGTTTAACTCAAGCTTCTCCATGCTATTAGCATTCAGACTACCTGAGGATCTTGTTAAAAAGAATTCTCTGTTCAGTAGGTCCATGGTAAGGATTGAGTGGTCACCATTTCCAAAAATGCTCCCAGTTGGAGGCTCTGGTTCTTTGAACCAAAATTTTATACGACATGAACCTCCAGATAGAGTCAAAGAAAAGGTTCAGGTTCAGTGGCACACGCCTGTAATCCCAGCAATTTGGGAGGCAGAGGCAGGAGGATTTAAAGTTCAAAGCCAGCCTCCGCAATTTAGTGAGAACTTGTCTTGAAATAAAAAATAAAAGGGATTGGGATACAGTTCATTGGTAAAGCATCCCTGGGTCCAATCCCCAGTACTGCCAAAAAAAAAAAAGAGGGTGAAAGGAAAGTTTCAAACTAAGCCAGAGGGTGGAGGTACATTGGTCAGGGAAACCAGACTAGAATTTGGAGGGAAGAGTGGCTGTAGGTCAAGCAGAATCTCAGTGAAAGGTTCCTGCATCACTGAATCTCCCTGCCATTTTTGGAGGTTCCCTGATCCTGTCAAATGTACTGCTCCCAGAACTCAAAATCTGGCTTTGTGCGGTGCCAGCAAAACCAAGAAAGATGGCATAGCTAGATAATCTCTCGCATCTTCTTCCCAAACATAGCAACACTCTCCTAGTGACTTCGAAAGCAAAGGTACACCACGTACCACCTGCCTCCAAATATTTCAGGGCTGTGACTGACCTTGCCTTTTGGCCTCAAGAACATCCAAGGTCTCCATCGCATCATCAGTGAGGTTGGAAAATCAAGAACTCCTCAGGTGTTCAGAGGCACCATAAAAAGAAAAGCTTGGCCTCAGGAACCGAGCCTTTCAAGCTTTCCAACTTTAATTTCCAATCAAAGATCTACTTAAGCCATCTTGAAATCACCCACTGCTGTGGCTGGGTGTGCTCTGTTCCCTAAAGGTTCATGGGCTGGAAGCTTCGTACCCAATGTGACAGGTGGGGAGACCTCTAAGAGGTGGGGCCAGGTGGGAAGTGGGAAGGCCACAGGGTACTACTCTCAGAAATGGACTAATGTCTTTTTTGAGAAACTAAGTTCTCTTGAGACTGTATTAGGTCTCCATAAATTACTTAGGTCTCCCAGGAACAGATTAATTACTATCAGTGTAGGTCTTTAGAAAGTGGGTTGGCTCCCCTCTCTCTCCCTCATATATACAAGCCTCCTCTTTGCTGGCTTCCCTTTTTACTTCTCCATCATATAGTGATACAGCACAAGGCGCTCACCAGAAACTGTGCAGATGTTGATACCGTGCTCTTGAACTTCCCCACCTTCAAACCCATGAATTTCTGTATAAAATGCCCTTTTCTGTATAAAGTACCTGTTCTCAGTTATTTTGTCATAGCAACACAAAATGTTCTAAGACATCACCCATTAGACTTATCCTGCTTATCCCTCTGATACTAGATTAAGTTAATCCATCAAAGTAGCTAAAGATTCAGTTTGCTCAAAGTGTCTTTGAAAGTCCAGCTAAATACTTTTCCTACTTTTCAGTATCTAATAGCTCTGTAGCAGAGAAGGTATGTTTTCTAATTTCATGAGGAAACAAATCATGTCAGATTTTAGGGAATAAAACAAGCTTGTTTGGCTGTCTTAAAGATAAATGCTTATTTATTGTAAGTGAGATATTATTTCCATGAGTTCTACCACAGTTGGCTGGTTCAGAAATGATCTGCAAAGAAGATATCAGGGCAAGAAGAGAAAATGGGTTCTTATTTGTCAGTAATTTATGAGGTATTGTTGGAAAAAATAAACAAAGGATTGTCTGAAAGGAAAAATCTGGGGTGATTATTAAATCTAAAAAAATGAACCTATGCATGTATAATTTTATCAAAATGGATTCTACTGCCACATATTACTAAAAAGATTCAATAAAACATAAAAAAATATCAAAAAAGTAAAATTTAAAAATAAGCAAAAACTGCAAACGGGGCAAGAATTCAAATTTTGCATCTTTCCCTCTCAACCCCAAGGTGAAAGACAAGATAAAAAGTTGGGGAAGGACAGAAATTACATTTGACAGTTCTTAAGGTGTCTCCAAAAACAAATCACTTGGAAAATTGAAAATCACTTAATTTTTTTAAAAATGTAAACTATAACATGCACTCAGGAAAAAAACAATCCTAAGTGTTCAGCTGAATCACATTGCACATACCCATGTGACCATCACCTAGGTGGAGGCAGGGACACTAGCTCCTCCCTCTCCCCCACAGGGAACAAGTCACCTGATCTTTGGCGTGACAGTCTCTTTTGTCTGTTGCTAGGAGCTTCTGCAGATCATTTCCACTTCCCAGGCTCTTCTACTGCATAAACTTACCATAGCGTGTCTGTTCCTTTGAACACTGATGGACACCTGGGCTTTTCCCAGTCTGGGGTGACCATGAAAACCTGCTGTGATAAGCATCCTCAGACAGTTCTCTTGAGGCATTGGGCGTCACGTTGGTGAAGAGGAGATTGGTTGCATCAGAGCGTTGGTGCTGTTCAGGTGTAAGAGGTAGTGCAGTCGCCAATGTGCCTTCCCCACAGTGCGGGAGTGTTCTCGTGACTCCATGTGTGGGGTTTCGTTCTTTTTAACTGTTCCTATTCTGGAGGTCCTTTGGAGGGGTCTTACTGGTTGTCATTTGTGTTTCCGTCCTGTTAGTAGGTTGAGCACCTCTTCGGGAGTTGGGGACATCCTCCATTTGGGATTCACCCCGTTGCCTGTTCCCTAACGTATGCTGTCTCTCCTGTGAGACAGAGTGGGATTCCTCGTGCATCCTACATAGAGGGCTACTGTCAGTCTTAGGTACACCGAGTATCATCTCCCACATATTAGCTCATCTTAGGGCTTTTACTGGTGTTTTGAAAGAAACAGAAATCTTAATTTGAAGGTAATTTAACTTACTAGACTTTTCCTTTACATTAGTCATTTTATACCCTATTTAAGAAATCTTTTCCTATGTTAAAACTGTAAAGATATTCTCTTTCATTATCCTTTAGAAGCACAGTTGATTTCCTTCCATAATTAGGTTTAAATGCATCTGGAGCTGATTTTGTGTGTGGTATAGAGTTTGAATTTTCTATGGACGTCCAACTATCCCAGCACTCTTGAGTGGAAAAGAATCTTTCCCATCATTCCAAACTGCTGCCATTTGTCAAGAATTAAATGTGGACTAGCCTTCAACTCTCTTTGTATTACTGTGGCACTAATAGAATAAGTCCTTTCAACTGTCACCAAAACACACATGCCCCACCGATGGCTGCTTTAAACACGTTTTCAAGGACGTCATCTATCCATTATCTCCTAAACTCTTTTCTTAATATCAGTAAGGCATGTGGCCTTGGGGTGAAAGAGAGGCACCTAAGGTGTATATATATATATATATATATATATATATATATATATATGAGATTGCATTATGGCTACAAAGATTCATATCTAGACTGTTATATTGGTAGCTTTCCCATACATCATAGAGAAATAGAACCTTATATATGCACATGATTTATTTGTTCTTCATCTACACTTTCCTGTGAGGATATAAACTGGCATAGAGCATGCACTTGTATACTGTTCCCAACACCTCTTAAGTATCAGTAAATTGATGTTTAGTTAATAAATTAAGAAAAATGAAAGCTCCATATGTCTTCAGTAATGTTTCAGAGTTCATAGCAGACAATTTAAAGACATGTATTGATGATGGTTTTCATAAGCCAGCAAGAATAGTCAGCAGTGGTGAATACGACTGTGGCTACCAGGTCACAAAATATGTACTAAGAGACAAGCCAACCCCAGCTCTCAGTTCTCACTGCCACTGCTTAAATTTCAACCCTCTTCATCTGTTGTTAGATTGTTGCAATATCCTCCAATGTCAGGTCTTGCTTCTCTGTCTGATTAATCTCCAGACTTCTACCAAACCCATTTCTGTCATGCCGATAGGATCCAGTCATGGTCTTTGGGCTTCAACACGAAAGCAATGAGAATCGCCTCCAAAAACTCAGTAGGGCCTTCATGACCCTCATAAATGGGAAAGAAATGTGGCTAAAAGGAAGTATCCAACACTAAAGTAGCCTCAACTTACCTACCTGGTCTTTTCTACCAAGTGCCATAACGGCAAAGCCAGAACAATTCAAACCTTCCGCATCCCTGCGACTGCCATTCCTGCCCAGACTGTCCACCTGCAGCATTTCTGAGGTGATGTTATGTGACCCACCAGTCTGTCCCAGATCCCCAGGGGTTTGTACCAATGCTTTAGTTGAACTCTCTTTGGACCATGCCATAACTCCATGACTATACACACCTCACATTAGACCTACTTGTTTAATAGCCCTTCCTTTGTATTTCCAAGTTATTTCAGGATTTTTATTTTAGAATTACTAGAATATTTATAATTTATGTATTTACTGCCTGTAAAACTAACCACCTAGTCATAGTAGGAAATTAATAGCTGTTGAATAAATAAATTAAAGGAAGCTATCACACAGCTGTTCTCAAACTTATCCAGGGAATGGAGCCCCTGAAAATTATACTATTCTTTGCCACAAAATGTTGTTAATTAAACTTTGAGTGACAACATGTATTGCACTCTGATAAAGTACAATTGCTAGTCCAGAGATTCCTGAATGAAAGAAGCAGAAACTTTTACAGGGAAAAACAATCATGAGAGAACAGGCAAATGAAGAAAATCTTTTTCAGACTCTATCTTTCTGGAAGTGATTCACATTGTAGAGTCCTGGGTAGAATGACCTGATTCCATGCACTGTAGATTGAGTCATTGTCTCAACTATATGACTTAGGCCACTCTGTGCAGGGGGAAAAGGTCAAGAGGAGAGATTTGCATTCACACCTGTCTACAGTATAAATAAATCTCAGGGAATGATCACCTTCCCAAGAGTTCTTATTTTTCAAACTTACCTTTAGGCTTTAAGCCCTTAAATACCACTGCACATCACAGCAAACATTCCATCAAACCACATCAAATCAACACAGGCAACCAAAGACCTTCACAAACTCACGCAGTTAACAACCATCTTAAATCAGCCTTAACTGTCGGACAGAAGTCAGCCACAGAATGGTCCTGACACAGACCACAGAAACACAAACAGAGACAGTCGTGTTTCAAACACCAGCTCACTTCCACTTTTGACACTGTAAGGTTAGCTTCCAGAAACAACCAATGTGTCTGGTGACACAGGAATGAGGACTTCGTAGAGCCCTGTCAGCACACTGACAGAGGACCCCTCCTCATTGCTGGACCCTCTCCTCAGGAGCCACGTCAGACTGGGGTCCAGACTCACAGCCCAGAGCCATTCAGATGTGGGACGTTTACTTGCATGCAGGACCCAAACCTCAGAGTTAGAACTAATTTTAGAGAATTTCCAAGAGGTTTATTAGATGCACCTAACTTAGCCTCTGAGTCTTTCCCGTAAGGAACACATCACTACACTCATAACAGCCTTCGACATTTTTTGAAAGAGTCAAATGCCAGGATTTTCTTTTATTTAATACCTATATTTGCCCCCACAAACGCCATTTCTTTGTGCCTGTTTTAATGCAGATCAGCCCAGAAGCCTGACTGTCTCCACTCTCCACTCACCCACTCAGCCTGCTTCAGGGACTGGTTTTCTAGAAGCCACAAACCCGATGTTCCTGGTGAACAGATGAACAGATGGGCCAATATGTGAATTTGAAGACCTTTTCTCTCTTGGTTAGTTACTTCACCTCCCACCAAAATCCCAGGCTGCTGCCCATCTGAGCATGAAGCAGGTCAGGAGCTTTAAGAGTTAAAACACGAATCCATGAGGGATCCTGATATGTTTTGTTCACTGGTGTGTCTCAAGTTTCCAGAACAGTGACTGACATTACAGGTACTCGGTAAACACTTCCCTTGGATAAATAACAAAAGTCGTCTGTCCACATGCTTATTCTTTGTTTACTAATAGAACAGTATAACCAAAACTCTCAGTTCTTTACAGAGAGTTTAAGCTCCAAATAAATGTTAAATGTATTTGAGGTCATTTATATTTAAAGGCTGAAACACAAGCCAAGCATTTATTCCTCCTCTGGAATCTCTCATCGCTAGCCTGCATAAGTTGAGCAGCAGAGAGCTACTAGACTACATTATTTTTACATGCCATATGAGTGTCTTCTCAGAACAATAATTAACATAATGCCATCTGCTTCTATGTAGATTTGGAGTATGAAATGGTCATAGAAGGAAATATGTTTAACTCTTGTGTAAAATTGCTTTTGAAGAGATTTTTTTTCAATTAAGTTGCTCATTGTCAACAAACCCACAAAATAAATTTCTCTATGAATAGTGCACTAAACCTTTGACTTGCCTAGAACATGGTATGCTTTGTTTATCAGGCAACATTAGCTGTAGAAGCCCTTGCGTTTTGTGTGGTTGGTTTCCATGCTTGGCTGTCCAAAAACCCGGAGCACAAGTCAATATTCAATTGCATAAATTATCAGAGCATAGTTCCTGGGATTAATACCCTTGTTGTGTCTCAAATTCAGGTCTCTTAATTATTTACTCCCATGCTAAAGACCTGATCATATATGTGGCACCATCGTTAATCACGGCAACTGTGTTTCTTGGAGGAGGTGATTTCCTGATATGTTCTGATTAGACTCCCTCCTTCCTTACTGGTGAGGCGTTGATAAATCACCACGGAGACTCCCTCCTCCTGTTCTGTGCTCTTCTCTGGGGCTTTGCGTTCCTCCTTCGGAATGGTTTCCTCGCCCACCCTTGTTACATGCTCTCTCCTGACAGGCTGTCAAACCATCTGATTCACCACAGTGTTAAGACCTCACGATTTACCTGATGCCAAATTACACATCAATTCTCCACGTCCAGGATGATTATTTCATAGTTTCTATTTCCTATTAAACCCACAAGGGCCTCTACCCACTCCTGCCCATTATCTAGTGACCTTGTTTCTTATGTCACTGAGGAAATAAATGCTCTGAGGAAAGAACTGCAACCTTCCACCACCAAACCCAGCCACCTGCCTGCCTTGGGGCTCCCCCTGCCTCCTGCTGCTGAAGCATCGGCCGGACCATAGGACCCCACGCTGCTGCTCACTCAAAGACTCCCTCTCTGCCAAACTTGGCCTCTCCTCTGCAGCACCATGTTTCTCTTTCTCTGCTGATTGTTCCCATATAAACATGATGCAATTCCTCCCATGCTCTATATGTTAACCCTTTCACATTTCGCCTTTAGTCCTGCACCAATTCTGATTCTTCTTAGAGGAAAAAACCCTTACATTGCTGTCTATGCTTCATTCCTGGTTTTTTCTATCTTCCATTCCTTCCTGAACCCCATTGGATGAGGCAAACCACTGTCTTCAAGCTAGCACACCGATAACTCCCTCCCCTTCCTGCTTAGTTATACGCGATGAATTTGCCCAACATTTTGTATTTGTTTGTTCATTGGTTGGTTTTCAGAAAAGCCAGAGAAGCAATAAGCTCACAAGACAAAGGGGCTCCTGCTTCGTTGATCCTACAAGGAGGCCCCAGAGCACCCAGGCTACATAGTATTGAAGGATTTGTTACATTTTTCAGTAATAAAAAATTTAGCAACTCTTCCTTGGCTTCCATTCTCCTTGACTTCTTACCCTCCTTGCCAACAAAATTATCACCTTCATCTTGAGAAACCCCCCATCTCCTCCTTGGCAAGCTCTCACCCCCAAATACTTTCCATCAGGCCTCTTCATGGCACAGACTGACAGATGCCTCCCAATTTCCACTCTTCTCCTTTTATTTCTTCATAATGAATCCTCCAATTTTCAATTGCTCACTCAAATCTCTTATCATAACCTAACCAAAATATTACATTTGCCACCCTCTTCTACAGCCTCCTAATTCACTAAATTGGAGCCAATAGAGATAAGAGAAAATGCTGTGGGAAACTTTCTGGGAGATATAAGGTGAATACATGTGTCTTTCCTGCTCCCAGGAATGCAGATTTGATGTCCTGAGCTATAGCAGCCATGAGACACTCTAAAGACTAAAGAGGACACACCTTAGCAATAGGCAGTCATGGGCTAGAAGGATACAGAGTCCCTTCCCCATGGAACCAGCACACTAGGCCTGCACTGCTAACCACCAGTCTTCTGTGACATGAGAGAAACATAATCTTCTTTTTCATTTAGTCAATTATTTTGTTTCTGCTTCTTTCCCCAACTGATACATCTCTCAGCATATGTCAGATGACCGGACTATCTTGTCCCATCTCTGGACTCTCTGATTTCCAGTCCTGCATTCCCTGAGCCCATGGCCTAGATAGACTTACGTCAGAGTGCAACTCATAATCTTCACCCTCAACCAGTAGTCTGCCCAGATTTCAGTATTTCTCCAGGTAATACCCAAAAGCTCATGACAACAATGCTCTAGCCAGTTAGCTTGGCCACGTTACCTAGTTCTATTCAATACACACATGCCTAAGATGTTGGCATACATTTTCCTTTGAGCAATTAGAGGTAAACACTTCACAATCAGAGATGTTTTCACTGTGTCCAGAAACTGAGTTTACAACATAATCAGAATTGGGAGAAGACAGCAGTGTCAGGGTTTAGTATGGAGCCCACACTAAACTGAAGCCGTCTTAAACTGATAATATTTATTCTGTATGTGCCAACATTTAAGCGTGCTTTGCTTAGCAGAGCAACGAAGATTAAAATGGACTATTACAAATAATAGAGCCTCTGTGAGCCATTGGCTAAGTACACAAAAGCTCTCAAAGTTGAAAAATATGTTCAAAATCAGTGCTGGCTGGAGGCTTGGAGACTGCCTTCCAGTTATCCAGTTTTTAAGGTTGTTTCAGGCATGACTCTGGGGTAGACGAAAGGATTCCTTGCTCCAGCTTCGTCTTTCCCCTGGAACATTCTTCCATCCCACATTGTCAAGCACCTCACCTATACACCTGTGCTCTGGTTGGGTCCTGCCATGGTGAGTCCCCAAGTGCTCAGATACTGGGAGCTTGGTCCTCAGTGTGGTGATATTGACAGGCAGCTCATGATGAGAGGTCACGACTGGCCCTCACTCTGGGCTCCTGCCTTGTCACAGAATCTTTCCCTCTTGCATGCAATCATGCCGTTGTGACGCCATCTGCCTGAGATCCTCACCATCATTGCCCAGCCAATGCCTGTGACATGCCCTTGGTCCTCCAGAACTGTGAGCTACATAAACCTCTTTTCTTTAGTAAGCATCGACCCTCAGGTATTTTGTTAGAATAACTAAAAACAGACTAATATACCTGCCTATCAAAAATACCATCATGAAGTATACTTCTTCAAAGTCAGGCTTCACAGGTGGCCAGGTCACAGATGTCTACCTCATTCTCTTTCTTCCCCAGGACAGACCTCTCTCACCCCACCACATCTCCTTAGGACCAAAGTCTATTCCTCCTCAAGTCATGTTAAAATGGTCTTCCCAGTAAGTAAGGTTCATGGGGGAAAAAATACCCAAAGATTTCTAGATCTTCCCTTTGTTTCTAGATAGCACTTGTACTTTTTTTTTTTTCTTCTGGTATTGGGGATTGAACCCAGGGGCACTCAACCACTACACCACATCCCCAGCCCTATTTTGTATTTTCTATTTAGAGACAGGGTCTTACTGAGTTGCTCAGTGCCTCACCATTGCTGAGGCTGGCTTTGAACTCACGATCCTCCTGCCTCAGCCTCCAGAGCTGCTGGGATTTCAGGCATGCGCCACGGTGCCTGGCAACACTTGTATGTTTTACCACACCGTTCTGCAGACAACACTCCCTGGCTTTGCAGAAAATCTCAGGGAAAGGGCCTGGGGGTAGGCAGCTGTGGGAGCAGAGTGTATAACAAGGTCAGGGCACTCACTGGAGCCAACAGGGTCTTGCTAACTTTCTCAGACCAAGGGAGTTTACATAGTCCCAGCCTGATATCTAAAGAAAGCAAAAAGACAAGAACAATTCCAAATAGTGGCCCAACCAAAAGTTAAGATTAAGATAAAAATGATTGCATCAAACCCTCTGGAAACAATGAGCTGTAGGAGTCACTTCAAGGCTGGGCTCCACAGACCTGGAAGCCCCGTGCCCCTTCATTCTACAGGACTCAACGGCACCTGTTTCGTGCATCTCAGGGGATGGCCACCTTAGATCCACACAAGCAAGTCACAAAACTATAGAGCTCCTCAATCCTGAATGCCCTACCAGAATTGTTATCTGTGGAATCCATCAACCACACAAGCACAAAATAATAAATCTTACTAAGTTTGTTTCCAGAGGTCAGAATAAAGGGAATGTGGATTTGGGAACTTTTTTTTTTTTTTTTTTTGCTACTTGGCATTTCTCAAAACTACTATAAATTATCCCAGCCTCCCATAATTAATAGGATTTCTTAGAGGTTTATGAGTTCCCAGCATGACCTTTTGAGTTCTCAAGATGACCTTTTAAGTTCTCATTAAAGAAGAGTTAATGTCTGAGAAATAACAAATGAATGAGAGATCTTTAAAAGAGTGCTACCTTAAGGGTGTCTCTCTGTATTCATAGATTCTGAAAGTACAATAAAAGCTAATTAAAAATACTTAACAGGACTTTTTCTTTCAAAGACTTAGTGAATTCTGACAATGACATTAACACAAAAAGAAAAAAAGAAAAAGAGAAATTGCTAGATGTGGTGATGCATGCCGTAATCTTAGCAACTTGGGAGGCTGAAGTAGGAGGATTACAGGTTTGTGGCCAGCCTCAGCGATTTAATGAGACCCCTGTATCAGAATAAAAAATAGAAAGGGCTGAGAGTTAGCTCTGTGCTAAAGAGCTCTTGGCTTAATCCCTCATACTAAAATAAAATAAAATAAAAATGATATTTAAATGACTTTGCTGAATCCCAGCTGTCCCTATGACGGTGCCCAACTTGGTGCCAAGATCTATGCTGCTGTCCCAGGTTGCTGTGATTTTGTTGTGGTTTCATGGTTTTATTCTTTTTATATGATTTTTGTTTGTTTTTGTTTTTTGCCACAGCTGTGGGATTTGGGACCTTAGCTGTGGAAATGGTTGCTCCCAGTCTAGAGACATATAAGTGATGGGAAAAATGTTTTAAGACTTGAGCACAATCACTTCACTCCAATGGCCTATAAAAGTTAGCAGCGATTTTTGGCCCATCTAAAATATTTACACAGGAGAGCCTGGTTACATGGGAAAAAGACATCTTTTAATAAAATCCGAAAAGTATGTAAAACATTCATGAGGAAAGTCTCAAGGTTCTGACAGGGAGTGTGAGGAGGCCCCTGGGTCGGGGCTGGGGTTGAACATCTAGTGCCGCAGTCCGGCTGCAGCAAAATAACCGGGGGGTGACGAATAACTTGTGTACATTGATACAGCAGGAGTAGGAGCCGTTTATTGCAGGACAGGAGCAGTATTTATACATTCCACACAGCTTATCTAATTAGCATAAACTAGATACATCAGTCAACCAATCAGGAATCTCTACACCTAATAGCTCGGTTTTGTTACTTCTCAAACCACTCCCTCTGACATTTTGCCAGGCACCATCCAGACTTGTTTACGAACTTTAACATTCCCCTAGCAAAATGCCAGGTGTTATTTTGACTTGTTTACAGACTCTAACAATCTAGAGGTGCTGGTGTGGGAAGACGTGGGTGGAAGGCTAGGAGCCCTCGGCCTGCCTCCGGGACCCTCTAGCTGGTGCGCTGCCCTTGCCTGAGGATTATATTTATACCAAAAGTCTGTATAAACCAATTTTCTTTCATACTTGCAACACAGACACAAAAAGTTTCCTTTAGCAAGGGCCCCCAGGAAAACCAAATTCATGGACTTATGGGAGGTCCTTCCTCCCCTGCCTGCAGCTACTTCCACCCTCAGCCTGAGTGCGTTACAAAGGGTCCTCTGATCTAGGTGAGGCAAAGAGGCTCTGGGTCAGCGATCTATGCCTGCACTTTCAATAATTACCTGAATTGATAAGGACATGAAGTCCTTGCTCATTGTCCACTGAAGGATATAAATTCAAACCATGCAAATGATGTGATCCCAGGAGACCCGAGCCAGGGTCAGTTCCGTTGGCTACAGAGCATTCAGGGAACTTTTTATAAAGCCTGCAGATTTTCTGTGCTGTCCTTTGCACAGAATCTCATTGCACCTGACATTTCAGTAGATTTAAAAGCCTTGAGGGAGACCAAATGCTTATTCTAGCTGATATTTACTTCCAAAAAGTCAGAGCTATGTTTATGCTCCCTTATTGCTGCACACTAAATAATAGCCTTGTGAAAAGCAGTGAAATCAGATAGGAAAATATGACACTTAATCAATGTTGTGTCAGAGACCCTGCGGCCCAGCTGCAGAACCACACCTGCTCGGCTTTGCAGCACATGGTGGGCCAAACGCTGGTGCCGATTCTCTGGGTTTGTTTCCTGGAGTGAAAGCCTAGTCCACAAGGTCTTATCATGGCCATGACCACTAGGGATGGGTCAATGGCATTTAGGCCCTGCTGTGTGCAGGGACCTGATAACCTCTGACGATAGAGACACCTTACCTGGGCTTCAGATGCTGGCTCCGACATGCACAGCTGTATGACTCTGGACAAGTTGCTTAACCTCTCCCAGCTTCCATTTGTTTCATTCATAGAACCATCAGTACTAAACTTGTAGCGTTGTGCTGAAGGCTAAATGAGAAAATATTGCCAAAAAATGATTTGGAATTTTGTTTTTTAAAAAAATTAAAATAAATTTTTAAAAAATTAAAATTTTCTCTGCCAGGCTTAGCCAAAACTGAGGGAAGAGGGTATGATAGTAGTAGCTCCCACAACGTTTGAAGTCAGTGTTATGGAGATGAACTGTCCTTATCCAAAGAAGCTCATTTAGTCTAACAGAAATGAAACATTCTGCTTTAGGGCTTGTGGGCCTTAAAGTTGACATTATAAAGATGTATTCATTTGCATTTGCATTTCAAACAAAAAAATCCCATCCAAACGAATGGGATGTATACCACAGCCCTGCTGTTGAGATTAATTGAGGAAACCATGAAGAGACACATCTGAATTCCACACCCAGCTTCACTGGAGATCCTTGACCAGTTTTTCTTATTATTCATGCTGGCCTAGAGGCACCATGTCTGGTAATTGAAAGGCTCTCTACAGCTCATCAGTAAACCTGGGTCTGAATCTTTGGGAACATCATCAGTCCAAACCTCAGTTCTTGCATCAGGAGGTTGGGGATAATGGTACTTGTCTCTGTGTATCTCGGGAAGACTTTGTGTGGGTATTTTCGTAAGTGAGAAAGCATATTGTGAAAATCCCTTTGGAAAATGCAATGCAGATTGACCGTGTAAAATGTTATCACATATGCAGTAAGAATCAGAGAAAGACCAGCTCAAGACCAAAACTATCCCTAGCTTGAACATCACCTCCTGTTTCACCCATATCCCAGGAAATGCAGCATGCACCGTGTGCAGCATCATTGGGGGACCGACTCAGATATCACTGAGGCTTGGATTGGCTTCCCAGGACTGCCATGACAAGTGACTTAAGACAACCAAAAGTGCACCATCACAGTACTGCAGGCCAGGGATTCCAATGAAAGGTGACGGCAGCTCACACTCCCTCCTGCGGCCCTTCAGGAAAATCCATTTCTTGCTTTTTTCCTCTTTTGGTGGCTTCAGGAGTTCCATCTAACTCGTGGTCCCAGTGCTTCCTCTTGTGTGCATCTCCTCTGTGTGTCTCTGATAAGGCACTGGGCATTGGATCTAGGGCCCATCCAGCTACTTCAGAATTTCAGGATCCTTCATGGAATCATGTCTGCAAAGACCCTTTGTACAAACAAGCTCACATTCACGTGTTCCTGAGCCTAAGACTTGGATGTATCCTTCTACAAGTCTCAGTGACATATTTAAAACTATTAAGCTGATGAGATGTAAACTTCTTAATATGCAAAGTGGCATCCAGTCTTCAGCCCGTTCTCCTTTACTGTGGTGAGTTATAAATATGGCAAACCAAACAGACTGGACACAGGGTCTGCCTTCAGAATACAAATGAAGAGCTGTGCGCTACAAGGCCGGCTGTAAAAGACGCCAGGAAGCAGAGGGGGCTGTTGTCTGGGTGAACGTGTCATTTGCCTGGGCTTTCATAACAAAGCACTGCCGAATGAGGGCACAAATATCAGAAATCTGCTTTCTCAGTTCTGCACATCAGAAGTCCAAAATCGAGGTTTGTACAGGCCAACAGGCCTCTTTCCTTGGCTTATAGGTGGCCCTCCTGTCCTATGTCTCCACAGGGTCTTCTGGTCATTGTCTGCTCAAATTTCCTCTTCTTATAAGGACAAAAGTCATATTTGAATAGGTCCATCTTAATGACCTCACTTCAGCTTCATTCCCTCTTTGAAGACCTTATCTTCAAATACAGCTGCCTTCTGAGTATTGGGTACTGGGAGTGAAGACTCAACCCAAGAATTTGGAGGTGACACAATCCAATTCCCAACAGTTAACATACTCATTTTTAAAGGGCCAGTGTAAGTATTTTTTACTTTGCAGGTCATATGATTGTGTGTGTGTGTGTGTGTGTGTGGTGCTGCAGGCCATGTGCTCTCTTTTTTTGGTATGGAAGATTGAATTCAGGAGCACTTAACCACAGAGGCACATCCCCAGCTCTTTCGCGTTGCTCCAGTGTGGTTTATTGGCTACCCTGGCTATGTATCAGCGAGGGAGAGAACCACTGCTCTGAGGCCTGGGTTGTTGCTGGGCACTCTTGAATAGAATAACCGTACTGTGGCACTGAGGAAATGTGATGTTGGGAAACAGAGATGGCAAAGCAGAGAACAACAAGGAAGAAAGGTGTTCCTGAACCATTTTCCTCTTTACTTGTTCTCAATGCCCATTGACATGAACAGCTTCTGGATCTGGAGCAAATTTACCTTGTAACTAGAAAATATCATTTTAAGGAAGGAAAAAATCTGAGAAGGAATTGAATTTCTAGGACTCTCTTAATCGAGCTTGAAATTTTGTATATAAGCCTAATTTTCAAGGTTCTCTGGGGCTTTTATAATAACTGGAACTAAGGATTTATGTTACAGAAGAAAATGATATCTTTCATTTGCTGAAAGAGAAACTGAAATAAACTAGATCCTAACCAACTTACGGTGTAAGGAGCAAATCTGTAACCGCAGAGGTCCTGCTAACCAAGGGCCTCACTCGCCTCGGATCTCACCCAGTTTAGGGAACCAATGGAGATTATTATCTATTCAAAATCAGCCTAGAAACTAGATGATATCTATTTTATTACCATCCTTTCAGTTGTGAAGAGAGCAAGTCAACTCAAGTGTGATTATGGCTCCAATATCAAAATATCAAGAGCACAAGAGGCTCAGGCCTGGTGTGGTGTCACCAGGTCTCAGACTCTCTCACTATCTCTTAGGGAAATGTCTTTCCATGTGGAAAGCCCACAGCCACTAGTGACGCAACACACAGGACAACTCCATCAGAAAGGAGCACCTCCCTCATGTCTCTAGCAAGAGGGTCCAGTGACAGCTCCAGTTAACTTGTTTTGGGCCGTGTGTCCTTTCCCAAACTTACCATGGGGACAAGGGCCAGTGGAGGGAATGGGAATTCTATTATTGGAAAATGAGTAGCTACAATCTGGCATTTAAATTTATATATATACATAATATATATAATAATGTACAAAATACAAATTATATATACAATATAGTAAATATGTAATATTTATAAATATGTATTATACATGCTATATATAATATTATTATATGTCTTATATATAATATTATTATATATTTATATAAATATAACAAAATAATATTTAAATAATATATAGTAATAAAAAACATAAAACAATAATATAGCAATATATAAGTATGTAAATTATATATAAGTTTATATATAAACTTATATATGTTTATATATATTATTATATAATAAATTCATATATAATTTGTATATTATCATTTATATATGTTTATATATAATCATTTATATTTTATCTTTATTATTTTATATACATATATTTATTATTTTATATACGTATATTTATGACAAAAAGCTTATGGTTTCCATTGCAAGACTGACTGATTTTGGCTCAGGCTGGACTTCCTTAGCAAACCTACAGGCAGGCCTACGTCTTGACCACCATCACTGTACACAGCTTATAGGGTCTACATGGTAGGAAAGAATTAAAGAAAGTATCTTGATAGAGGGAGCAGATTCTGCCAATGGAAGTCATTCTTTTTTACACAGTACCTGGATTTTATTATTGAAGACAGTTATAATTTTAAAAATTGAAGTGCAACAAAGTCTGGAGAAAAGGCCTCTCTGAGGAGGTGCCAAATGAATTGAGATCTGCGTGGACAGAAGAGGGAGCCACGCCATGACTGGGGAGGAAGATCCAGAAACAGCACAGGTGAAGACTGAGGCAAGCCTGGGGTATTCAGCATCAGAAGGAAGCAGCTGCGCACAGCACCAGTGAGAGGGACCTCGCAGTGACAGTGGCCTGCGGGGCCCCTGATGATCTCCTCCCAGGCCTTGAGCTCATGCTTGCTGCCCGCCCTGCTCTCCCCACAGGAGCCATTCTTGTTTCCCTCCCTTCTTTCTAATGCTCCAGACCTAATGCTGCTGTTGAGAGCCACAGCCAAAGGGGCCCCAGCAAACTTCCAGCTGCCAGCAAACTTCCAGCTGCCGGCTGATGATTGGCTCACAGCGGCCCCAGCAACATCTAGCTGATTGGCTCCTC
>NW_026000005.1:39823062-39825506 GCF_001458135.2 Marmota marmota marmota | reverse complement strand
CCACCTCCCACAATCCTCCTCCTCTTGAGGCCGATTGGCTGGGTCACGTGGGTGGAGCCAAAAAAGTCCCCCAATGAGCAGCTCCGTGGTCTGAAAGGGCAGGGAAACAGCCCAATGAGCATGACCACAGAGGAGCCAATCAGCTAGATGTTGCTGGGGCCGCTGTGAGCCAATCATCAGCCGGCAGCTGGAAGTTTGCTGGCAGCTGGAAGTTTGCTGGGGCCCCTTTGGCTGTGGCTCTCAACATCTCCCCTCTCTGTTTAAATAAGCGAAATAGGAGTGTTTTATCAGATGTTAAAGTTCTTACGTCAGTAAATAGGGAAGTACGCATGCAAAGATTTTTTTTTCTTTGAAAAGAAATTTATAACAGATTGTAGATATAGTGTTAACCTTAATTTCTCATTCTTGGCCATCAGAAGGTAAATAGTCTGAGACATATTTGCATACAAAAAAATACTTTGTTGGTTTTTATTTTTTAAAATAATTGTGTATATACATTCTTTCTATATAGTCTTAATTTGGCAGTGAGGAAATTATATACTTAGCTGCTGTTTACAACACTAAAAATTTAGTACTTAAGTAATTTCACCTCTGTGATAACATTTGTCACTTTATTTTTAATGATTTTATATAGTAGTTATGACAGTAGCATGGTGTAGAAGTGGAAATTGACCCCTAACTGATTAACTTAGTTACTTAATATGATCTCCGGTCTCCTCCTCTGGAAATCAAAGTCCTAGGGGACATTAAAAGGTTAATGCTTTCTGTCCGAAAATTGCAGAAAATACATATTGATGTTTTAGAAGAAATGGGCTACAATAGTGACAGTCCCATGAGTTCCATGACCCCATTCATCAGTGCTCTTCAAAGTGCAGACTGGTTCTGTAATGGTGAACTTTCACATGACTGTGATGGACCCATCACTGACTTGAATTCTGATGAGTACCAGTACATGAATGGCAAAAACAAACATCCTGTTCGACGATTGGACCCAGAGTACTGGAAGACCATACTAAGTTGTATATTTACCACAAGTTAATCTTGGAGTCAATCCTAGAGGATTGATACCTAACCATATTTGGCAGATGGACGTCACACACTTGCCAGAATTTGGAAAATTAAAATATTTGCATGTTACAGTTGATACTTCTTCTGGATTTTTGATGGGCTCCCTTCATGCCGGAGAAAAAACTAAAGATGTTATAGCTCATTGCTTACAAAATGTTGCCACTGTGGGTGTTCCAAAACAGTTAAAAACAGATAATGCCCCTGGTTATACTTCTACCTCTTTTAAACAATTTTGCTCAACATTTGGCATTACTCATATAACAGGAATCCCATACAATCCACAGGGACAAGGCATAGTTGAAAGAGCTCATCAAACTATTAAAATGTACTTATTAAAGCAAAAAGAAGGAATTGGGAAGGGGTATATATTCCCCAAAGATAAACTTAAAATAACCCTTTTTACTCTAAACTTTTTAAATTTGGATTCATCAGGACTTAGTGCTGCGGAAAGGCATATGTGTCCAAAAAATGTACATAAGCCCAAGGTACTTTGGAAGGATATTCTAACAGGACAATGGAAAGGTCCTGACCCAGTAATTGTCTGGAGTCGGGGGTCTGTTTGTGTGTTTCCACAGGGAGAACAGCAGCCGATTTGGATTCCAGAGAGATTAACCAAGGTCCTGACCCAGTGATTGTCTGGAGTCGGGAGTCTGTTTATGTGTTTCCACAGGGAGAACAGCAGCCGATTTGGATTCCAGAAAGATTAACTAAAGCGATTTCTACAGACCAAAAAGAAGATGATTTGGCTCAAATCCATAACAACTGATATCCAAAACTCCAGTTTGGCTATTCTTACATCTGCAACAGAACCAGGATGCTTTTTTCAATATCTATTTTATTATTGCCCTTTGCCATATCATGAAGTTCTATTTTGTTTTTTGAGCTCATACAGACCTAGGTTAATGTTTTGCTGATCAGTTCTATTTTTTGACTATAGAGTTTTTAAACATTGCAATGGAGATTTCACCTGTAAAAAGTTATAAGGCCTTTACTATAATGTTATGTGTTGTATGTATTATATTATGTGTGCACACTTGTGTTTTGTGTTATATGTTTGAATGTATGTATGTCCATATATCATATATGATGAGCGCTCATGATAAAATGGATCCAAATATTTTTTTTTAATTCACGTGATTTAAATGGTTTAATTTAATTGGGTAAACAGCTGTTAAAGATTGTTTTAATATGTGAACACAAAAGAAGGTTAACAGATCTGTTTGTTTACTTTCACCTTTCCTTTTCATTATATTTAATAATTCTCTTAAAGATAATGTAAATTGTTAAGAAAATTGTTTTCTTTTAGTGCCTTCTGTAATGTTACATAATTTTTTCTTTAGCCATTATTGCCAGAATTCCTATCTTCATCCCAGTGC
>NW_026000005.1:39711718-39820305 GCF_001458135.2 Marmota marmota marmota | reverse complement strand
AGAGGCTTGTGGAAAGCCGGTGGTGGCAGTTGAGGCTCTGAGGGTTTTTCCTGAGAGGCTGTTTTGTTTGGCGTGTGTGGTTCTAAAAATAAAGTTAGTTTCTTTTGACAAGTGGCTCCTGATTGTGCCCAGCCAGACTGCGGCATGCTGCAACTGTAGGACTGCTCTGCACGCTCTTCTCTCTCCTGCGGTATTCTTCCTGGGATTTTGCCTAACTCACCTTCCACCTTTCAGCAAAGGCCACCCTGATGACTCCATTTAAAGCTATATCCCACTCTCATTTTTTTAAATTTATTTTTTACATACATGACAATAGTGGAATGCATCCCACTCTCTTTTCTACCACCCACCTTTCTGCTTTCTATTGCCTTCCCATGTACCTCCTTCCAATGTACTATTTGCCTTCTATAGAATACGTATTACTTATTGCCTTTTCCTCCAACAGTGAGTAAGATCCATAAGATCAGATTTGGTTTAGGTCACCTCAGTCTCCCAAGTGTCGTGTGAATGGGGAAAGGATAAAGACTTGTCTTCCTAGTGCTGCTTGCTCATCAAGGAACGTAACGTATGCCTTTTTCCTGCAGTTCCATGTCCACGCTAGTCCTACAGTCTGGTAAGCTTTCTAGAGCCTTTTGACCTGAATGTCAAGCTTGAATATAATTGCAATAGATTGCCCTGAGAAGAGGCCAAATCCCATTATGGCAATTTTCTGGGACTATCCCATTTTTTGTTTTTTTTTTTTGCCCCAGAAAGGTAACATGCAAAATGCTACTGGAAGAAAAATTAGGCCTTTGACCAAGGATTAGGAATAGACTCAATGTTGGTGTTGTTAAACTGGGGTATTTCCATATAATAGTACTGGTTATAAGAGGATTTGAAATAATTTGATTAAAAATCCTATCTTAGGATAGGTATTCCTAGCATCCTCACATAGAGCCTAGCATCTGTTGAAACTTACATAAACTCTGAACAATGAAGTCCCGAGTTTACAAAAAAGCATTAGCTGTGTTCCTTCCACCTTACAGCTTTTTTTATCTGCCCGTTCCATCCATATTTAGGAGGAGAGATCCTTCATTATTATAAAACTAAAATCAGTCTCATTCTACCCAAATTTCTCTAACCAAAATATGCAATCACACATACACATACATGCACACATAAATAGATTTTTGGAGGGCTTGGGTAGCATAAAATATGTTTATAAAAACATACTGCTGTGTATATGCTGCTCATGGGGTGGAGAGGAGATGCCAGAAAGCAGATTCCCATGATCCTTAAGAACCAGAATAAGACGCAGGCACAGGGGCCTCCTTAGTCCCCAAATTGGAAACATCTGTTTCATCCAAGTTCTCACTTTTTCCCATAATCGAGGGGGAAGCTCCTGAAACAGTGGTGTCTTTCAAAAAAGTACCAGGCTTTCTGAAACAATAACACAGGATGTCCTGAATTCTCCTTAACTATTTTTGACTCCTTGGGGTTACGGGGCTAATCTTCCATCATTGGTAGCCCCAACCCTTTTTGGTTATAGAGATTGAAACAATCTATGAGTACCATATTTTTTTTCATAAAATGACATCATAAATTATTATTTATGTGCTTTTAAGAAAGAAAAATATCTCTAAATAATTATATGCACAAGTGTTGATCATGTATTATTTAATGCACACATATTTGAAATAAACTGTTTAGTGAAATAAATTACTTAAGTGCTTCCTAGAATTTCTTCCCAAAGCTCAACCTTTTGAATAAATTTCCAACTTAGAGTAAGGATGATACAATACTCTAGAAGCATCGTGCACTATTCTGCCCCAGACACCCATTTTGTACACTTTGATTATTGGTGCTTTGGTCACCAAGTCATTGACTGAAAGTTTTCAGATAATAACTAGGATTCAGGTTCTCTGTCAAATAGTTGATAAATGGTCTGTTGATGGTGTTTTTTTTTTTTCCACCCCACTAGCAGCTAAAACCAAGTTTGCTCACATCTAGCAGTGAAAGCATTATCTTTTCATACACAACAATTTTAAGACATTGCCAACTATTAGATGAATGCTGTTTTTAAAGACGTTAACTATTTTTTTTAAATGTGCTTTCTTGAATCAATGAAGTACAATAATTCTCCTATCAGTGCATGCTACGCTAAGCAATTACATGGCAAGATGAGAATAAAATATCCTCAAGCCAGTACCAGCCCCCTTTTCATGGCTTCTGAGTAAAAATCTATTTTCTGTGAGATAAAGAATGAATTTTAAAATTTGAATAAAATAATAATAAATTATAATCTTCAGGTTTTAAGAATATTAGTCTAAGGATACCAAACTTCCAATTAAAGTACTCAGCATGGCCTTATTCACACAAGAGTACACTTTATTGCACATGAACTCAACACTAATGCTTTGAAATCTGCATTTTCAAAAATCACAGGTTTAGAAGCATTTGCATTCATTTTCTGAATCATCAATATTGATGAAAACCATGTGAAAATAAAAAAGCAATAAAAGAACTTATAAATCCTTACCAAATAATGGCAGTTTTAGCCCATTAAATTTCTACTAACCAAATCGCTCTCAGCATAACAAATAATGATGAATTTCAATTGCAGTTCAAATTCCTTAGTATCTTAATCACTTCAAATCCCTTTTAGAAGTAGGTGGGAATAAATCTTCAATAAATTTCAAGACATCACAGTTTAAGATTACGTTTTGCATGACTAAATTCCAGCCTGTTTTTCTGCAAGTTTTAGAATATAAGTACTGACATTTTTATCATAATCCTTGACCTTGACCAAAATGGTAAATGGAACTTTGGTGCAAGGGAATTCTTAGCCAAATGGAAAATTTTCCTTGAGCCCTTTGGTGTTGTACCACTTACTACAGTCTTAAAAATGAGTGAAAAAATATTTACCTGCCCATAATTTTTAGTAGACTATCTGCATCAAAGGAATAGATACAAAGTAAGTGAAATAAAGCTCATATTATTGTCTCCAAAACCTGGCACAAAATTTACTGGTGTTTGGATAAGCAATAATAATCAAGGATTTCTTCCCCAAAACATGTTGGAAATTCTGGGCAGAACCAAAGATGAAAAATAATAATAATAATAAACAGTGCCACGTGAGTTTGGAGGAGGATTCTGCCAACTCAACTGAAGCTCCCGAAGGCTGACTATGGTCCCAGATGCTGTGGTTAGAGAACTGAAACCAAATGCAGGGTTCTGGGCTCCCAACCCAATGTTCTCGCCCCTTCACCACATAGAAAATGTAATAGCAGAGCCTCAGAAATACAGATAGTGCTGAACATTGAAATTTCTTGAAGGTCTAACTGGGTTCACTTAAAAAAAAAAATCTGGAAGTGAAATTCTGAGGGCATTGGATACTCATTACCCCAACCCAGAGAGTGGATGCATCTGAATCCAATTATTCCTGACAAACAATGGATATCAGGTCAGCACTCATCTGTAGCGCTAAAGCTCATTATTGACATTAATTAGCAATCTTACACAACATTCCTCCAAGGTAAGCTAAGCATCATTGGTTTCACAGCACAGATGAGGCATCCGGCTACACATTTTATGTGCTTGTTGTCTAATGCCCTAGGTACTGAAACTCAGAAGTGTGCCCCAAAGCTGTTCATTTCCAGAATGATGGTGGGACTCCAAGAGCACAGCGTTCAAATCTGGTTTCCAGTTTATCCTGATGTCACAGTGCTGGTTCATGACTAGCTTTAGACTTACGAGCCCATTCCCTGCAGATCCAGTCAGTCTACCTCCACCCCCTGCTATCTGCTGTCACTGTGTAGGGGCCGGGTACACTGTGGAGCGCTGTCCAGGAGGGAACCAGACAAAGCAAGTCCTGTCTTTCTGGAGTCCCCATGGAATCCTGCCTCCATCATTGTCAACCATTTCTTGGCATTATATGTGCAAAAGAGGTTATAAAGTGGGAATGTGTTTTTATGACCAATTGTCTCCAATCTTGCTCATAAAACATCCAACCAAGATCTCCAAGCCACCTACTGTGTGCCTAACCCTGCACCATGTGCTTATCATCATTTAACAGTACCTCCCAGCTGGCTTATAGCCTATGACCTGTCTTCTTCCAGGACATTTCTTAGGATAGATTTTTTTAAAAGAAAAAGGTGACTAGCTTACTTTTATGATAGGAGCTCATAATAAATGTGTTTACTGCATCCTATAAAGTTTAAATAGATAATGTTATTTGGTCCTCACAACCCTGTGAAGTAGGTATTATTGGTACCATTTTATAAGAGAAGAAACTGAGGGACAGAGAGCTGATAAAACGTACCCAAGTAGCAGAGCCAGGATTCAAACCCAAGCCCATCGGATACCAAAGTCCATGCCTTTATGTTCTTATTCACGTGGCTTTGGTCAAAATAATAATAAAGACAGAAATACATTCCATCCCCACCTCCAGCTGCCTTTACCACAATCACACTAGTTCTCTCTTAGTTAAAATCAACCAAGCGATGAGTAATAATAGAAGTCAGGTTGAGTCTTGCCACCCTAAACAATATAAATGAGAAGAATTATAGACTGTTTAAGCTCAAGAAGAAGGAGCTGATAGGAGGTGACAGTAGGCTACCGTGAAATCAAGGAAGGGGTCAAGGTGATGTGGGGCTTGGACCAGAGCTGCCCACCATGTGACACCATCTCCTGGGGTCTGGTTAAAATGCAGCTTCTGATTATAAGGATGGGGCCCAAGGCTCTGCATTTCAACAATCTGTCACATGACGCATTGTGTCACTGGTTCAGGGACTCTCTGCATGGTGAGGCTGCTGGGGTTCAGAGGTAGGAGAAGTCTCCCTACTAAAGGATGAGCAGTTCAGCAGCTTGGCAAGAGGGATAAAACTGAGCAGGGTTTGAAGGATTAAAGAGACGTGGACAACTCAGAAGGACATGAGTGACCTCCTAGGCACAGGGAGCATCATGATAGACATTTGTAAGGCAGGAAAGGCACGTGGGACCATGGGAAAATGCTTGGCCTTCTGATATAGTCTGTGTTCTGGTCCACTCTGTGGATCCGCAGTACCTTCCACCTCATCTCAGTATCTCTAGTCTTTGCTGACAGCTTAAAAATACAGACATAGGAGCTCCGTCCCCAGAAATTCTGATTCATGTGGTCTGATCCAAGTCATGGTATGAATCAAGAAGTTCATATTCCTATTATGGAGAAAAAAAATGACCTCAGGTAATCAGTAAGTAATGATGCATCTTGGAAATTAGCCAGGCTGCCGCCCTCACAAGTGCCCTCAACATCTCAGAATCTCCCACCTAATTTCTGAATGTGAATCAGATCCAAATGCTATAGGGAAATTGAGGCAGAGCATATCTTCTACTTTAACCTTGTGTGCCTGGCCCATTCCTGCATCATAAGCAACTGCTTAACTTTGGAAAGTTTCAATAAAGCCGGTTATATTTCCTGATTCCTAACCATATATGCCTCTGCAAATGATAGCTAATTATATTATTTAATATATTCTTTAAGCAACTTTCAGAAACTGATACTAAAATATTCAGTACTACTCCTTTCCTGCTAAAATGAGGACACAATATTATTCTCTTTGCTAGCAAGGAAGGACATCAACCCCTTTCTGCAACCTTTCAGAAATATTGACTGCTCCCTGAAGTCCTTGGGAAAAAAAATCTAATTATCAGGTCACCAGACCCTGCTGACTTATATACCCCAGGTTTTCAGGGTATATATTCTGTAGGAAATGCATTCTTCTTCTAATCTGTCATTCCTTCAAAACCAAATCACACCCCAGCCAATAATTCACCTCTGATCTTTCTGTAGGGAAAAGTAACAAAAATATTAAGTGTGCCTATCTTTAAATCATTTACTATAATTAGGTGTCCCTTCCTCAATGGGAGGGATGAAAATTTTTATTTCATTTTTCTCTTCTATTTAATAGTCTGTATAACTTTATGAGTCTTTGATTTCCCTCACCAAATGGCCTCCTGTTGAGCTGAGCACTCCTAAAATAGCACAATTTCCTTGACCCATGAAAGACATTGAATCCATATTTCCCAATTCACTATCTCGAATAATGTTTCTCCAAAGTCTTTTGGCTTTTCTAATATGAACCGGGAAAATGTAAAGACAGAGGGAGGGACCAAAAAAGGGAAGGAAAAGAAAAAAGAATAAAGGGAGGAAAAAGGGAAAAGGAAGAAAGGAAGAGAGAGAGAGAGAGAGAGAGAGAGAGAGAGAGAGAGAGAAGCGAAAAGTAGGAAATATAGATGAAAAACCCCACATGAATTATTTGAGAAACAAGGATCAGGGGAGACGTCTGGGGTAAAATATTTCAGCAGAAAAATGAACCTAGAACAACAAATCATTAATAAGTTCTTGCTGGAGATATTCATTTGCCTTTCTGACTTTGAACAGAGCTAGCTAGTAGCTATTATTCTTTAGGTTTCTTATAAAATATGAATGAGTATAAAATACACTGCAATATTAGAAAATGTATGATGGGAGACACCAAACGAAGGATCAGATTTTTCTCCATTTCAAGGAAGAAAATACAGAATTCCCAGCAGCAGTAGCTGGCACCAATTGGGTACGTACTGGAAGCCAGGTGCTGCTCCAAGGGCTTCACGTGTTTCTTTGTGCCTGATGTTCACTGCAACCTGCAACACAGCACAGGGTCAATCTCATCTCATGACAAAGAAAACAGGCTTAGCAGAGACCTGGAGCAACTTGACCAAGATCCCATCTTTAGTTAACCACAATTTGATCCCAGACCCCCTGGCTGCAAAGTGCCTCATCTTAAACAATCTGTTAAATCAGATATACAGACAAGAACCACCAATCTCATATTTCAAAATCTCTTGTGTATGGTGCTTATTTCTTTATATGCCTTGCAAGCAGGAAACACAAATGAGTCTTTATTTGGAGAAGCAATAATCAACGACAAAGAAAAAGATTAGTTTGAATGAATTTTATATGAATTCATATCAAAGCTATTAGTCAAAACAAAAACCTTAGGCCATTTTGTTTGAAGTTCACCTTTCTATTAAAGACTAAGATGTCCTCAAAGACGAATTTAGAATTCCTAGAACTGCCTGACCTTTAATATTCATGTCATAACACAAGACTACTTCGGGGTCATTATCATATTATCATTGCTGTATTTCCATTATTCATCCTTCTCTGTTCATTAATCAAGCAAACATCCTGTAAACAGCTAAATTTATACAGAAATATAAATAGGATGGAGTTCATTCGTTATTCACCAAAATATCAAGAAATCCTTGGGGAAAAACTTATGTTACAAAAACTGTGGTTTGGTAGCAGCTTTCATGGTCAACTATCATTTGATCTCAAATTTTTTTTTCTTATGAACCATGAAACCAAGGGCTTGAAAAGAAAAATAAAGAGTTCCAAAGAAAAGTGAGTTGCTTCATGACATTAAAAAATCAAAGACTTTTGAGATGAATTAGGAAAAGTGGTGATACATGGTAATCTATTACCTGCCTTGTATGATTTGGCTTTGTTTGGATTATGTCTTAGTGCTTGCCATATGCTCAATCCTTTATAGATTAGACATTAGTTTGGATTCCCCAAAAACAGGTCCCAAGATAGAGATTCAAGGGCAAGTCGATAATTTGCAAGGTACACGGGAAATCAGGAAACAGGTAGAGAGATGGAACAGAGAAGGGAAGACAGCCCATGAGAGAACATTACCAGATAAGCTGCGGTTGTAGGAGGATGTAACTGGATCCCACATAAAACACAAGCCTCTGAGTTACCCAGCCTGAGGGGGAGGGAGCTGGGGCCTTAATACATCAGTTCCCCACAGTCATTATTTGGGAGGCACCTCTTGGACATTAATTGCCTAGCACCTCAGAGCTTCAGAGAAAGCCTCAGGCAAAGAAATACAGACAGAGGCTGCTGGAAGTCAACCTGCCGGCATGGAACAGGGAGACTGGAGCTTCAGTGGTTCCCATATGGCATCTGCTACAGTTGATCTAACTAGAATTCTCACAATAATCCCAGTGACTCTAGGAGTTATTATTGTCTTCATCTAAAGGTGAACACATTTAAGTGCAGAGGTGAGTAACTTGCTGGTAGCCATGCAGCAAGTCTGGGGGCAGAGCTCACTTAAAAAGAGCCAGTCTGCCTTCAGAGCCTGCCGTCTGAGATATGACTCAGTACTGTCTCCCAAAAGTAATCATCTAAGCGGTAACTCCCCCAAGAAAAGATATGTCTATATTCTGTTTCCCCGTTAAGATCTGGTGGAGATTCACTTTCAACACTTTCCATTATGAGAATTCTGGGTATTTTTTTAGAAATTTCTAGCATAATTTTATAGCATTCCACACATACTGAATAGAGAAAGAAAGAAAGAAAGAAAGAAAGAAAGAAAGAAAGAAAGAAAGAAAGAAAGAAAGAAAGAAAGAAAGAAAGAAAGAAAGAAAGAAAGAAAGAAAGAAAGAAAGAAAGAAAGAAAGAAAGAAAGAAAGAAAGAAAGAAAGAAAGAAAGAAAGACTCTATAAGCTAAATCAAGAATACACATGTAATAATTCATATTTTAAAAAAACTCTGCTAGATTCCTGTTTAAAATGAGGTCACACAAATTCTATCACTTTGTCACCTTTTGCTGGCTCTCTTTCCCTAGTGCAGGACCAAGCTTCCTACAGAAGACCCCTGAGTGTTACTAGAAACCTTAAGGGACTTCCTCAAGTGAACTCCCAGATATCCTGGTCACAGACTGTGACAGCCACCATTTTTCCTCCTCTCCATCCTTCTCTGTGGAATGCTTCATCACCCATCAGGTGCTGTGGTTTCTTCCAGGCACTTCCAATGCTTCCAAAGGCACCACTGAGGTAGGGCAGCTCCAAAGCACCGAGCCCCATGGTGTTCGTGTGGAAGGAGAAAAGCACAGAAGCTTCGCCGCCCTGTTGGCCGGTGTCTTGAATGACACAGTTAGTGGAAGAACTCCTCTGCATGTCTATTCTAGTTTTCTCTTTCCCCACTGGACACTGAGGCCAAGGGAAAGATACCTAGAGGGACTGTGATGACTGAGGTCCTCTTCCAGAACCACGCTTGGGCTGCTTACTCTCCCTGGCATGAATTCTCTCCCTGAGGCCCTCCATCCTTGTAAATTTTGGAAAGCTGAGCCAGCCAGTTCACTGTGGTCTAGTCCCAACTGTTTTTTGTTCTGTTGTATTAGAGCTTAACAGCTGAACATAATAGTTAGGTTCATCCCAACAAACTCATACCCAACTTTTCAATAATGTTCAGGCTGGGTTCCCTGGTATCTCCATTTATACTGGCTGAATGCATAGAACTAATATTTTATGGGTGATTTATATATGCAATCATATACAACCTTAGGAGTGTAATGATGTCCTATGAAGATGATATCTTCCTCCAGTGTCTAACCTAACTTGTCATTCACTGCAGCTAAATTATACTCAACACATAAATTTAAATCTTATTTTTAGAATTGGCCTATAACCCATATTATGAGGTCTGGCAAACCCACAGAACTTATTTTGTTACCAATTATCAGATACCAGTACATTCTAATGGAAGATATGAAGACAAAATTTAAGCCAAAGTAACGAATATTTAATCATGAAGTTTTAGGATTTGAGGCAAATAGATGAGGATGATTATTTTGGGAAGAAGATCTTTCCCTAACCTTTCTTAAATAGTATTATGTAGCTAAACTCTAACCATAAAGTAAACCTTAGCATGATTGGAGAATCCTGACTTAAATGTTGATCTTTTCAAGTAAAATGGCAACATGCTCTTTTGAGTGATGATCTTTAAGTGCCAAAAATTAAAGAACATTCACTAAAGTTTCAGATTTCAAAAAGATTATTCTCTCATAAAGTCTATCTAAGTGGATGAACACATATACAAATATAATTAAATTTGTATGTATGGACACATGTAAATTATAATTTAAATTTTAAAATGCCATTTTTAAAATGGCATTAGATTCTTATAATATCAGCATATAAAAGCTATATAGCTCAATCTTGTGAGAAAAGTATAGAGTTTCAATTTATGGCATTAGTTTAATCCTGTGCATGTAAGACAAATAAACAGTTAAGACAATCAAACTTTTAAAAAAGAAATCTCAAAGTAGCTTTGATAGGTATTTCCTTGATTAATAATGATGTACATTTTTTCATATATTTGTTATCTATTTCTTCTTTGTCATGGTTTGGAGGTGAAGTGTCCCCCACAAAGCTCATGTATGAAACAATGCAAGGAAGTCCAGAGGAGAAACAATTGGGTTGTGAAAGTCTTAACCCAATCAGTGAATGACTGCCCTGCTAGGGATTCACTGAGTGGTAACTGAAGTGGTGGGGTGTGGCTGGAGGAGGGGGGAATGGGGTGTGGGTTTGGGGTATATATTTGTATCTGGCAAGAGGAGTTTCTCTCAGTGCTTCCAGATCATCATGTGAGCAGCTTCTCTCTGCCACACTCTTTCACCATGATGTTCTTCCTCACCTCAAGCCTGGAGGAATGGAGCCTGTGGTCTATGGATTGAGACTTCTGAAACCATGAGTTCCTAAATAAGCCTTTCCTTCTCTACAATTGTTCTCAGGGGTCTTTTAACCACAGAGGCAAAAAAGGTGACTAAAACATTCTTCTAAGAAGTGTCTGTTTAGTTCATCTGCCCATGTATTGATTAATTTTTTGTTGTTGTTTTTGGTGTTAAAAATTTTTGATTTCTTTATGTATTCTGGACATCAATCTTCTGTTGGAACAATACCTGGCAAAGATTTTCCTCATTCCGTAGGCTCTCTCTTTGTGCTTTTAATTGTTTCTTTGGTTGTGTAAACTTTTAATTTGGTGCCATCCTATCTACTGATTCTTGTTTCATTTCTTGAGCTCTAGAAGTCTTGATTAGGAAGTTGATACCTGTACCTATAAGTTGGAGTGTTGACCATATGTTTTCTTTCTGTAGTTGCAGAGATTCTGGTCTAATTTCTAGATCTCTGATCTATTTTGAGATGACCTTTGTGCAGGGTGAAAGATAGGGAGCTAGTTTCTTTCGTCCACATAGAGATAATCCAGTTTACCCAGCATCATTGGTCAAAAAGACTATATTTTTCCTCCAACATAGTTTTTAGGCATCTTTGTCAAAGATCTGATGACTGGGTTTATCTCTGTGTCTTCTATCCTGTCCCACTGGTCTTCATGTCTGTTTTGATGTAAATGCTGTGCTGTTTTTGTTACTATAGCTCTGTGTATAATTTGAGATCTGGTATTGTGATGCCTCCAGCATTGTTCTTCTTGATCAGTAGTGCTTTGGCTATTCTGGGTATTTCATTCTTCCATGTGAATTTTAGGACTGTTTTTACTAGTTCTGTGAAGAATGTTATTGCTAATTTGATGAGAATGCATTGAATCTTTAGGATGCTTTTGGTAATATGGCCATTTTAACAATATGAATTATGCCTATCCAAGAACATAGGTCTTTCCACCTTCTAATGTCTCTGCGATTTCTTTCCTCGGTATTCTATGACTTTCCTTATACAGGTTATAAGGAAACTTAAACGATTTTCCTTATACACCTCTTTGGCTAGACTTGTGCCTAGGTTCTTTTTGTATATATGCTTTTGTTGTTTTTATTATTCATTTAGACAAGAAGAAAATGTTAGAGAAATCTGGAAAAACTTGTACCTTTACTGATTTTTTTTTTCATTTCTTTAGTTTATATAATGAATATGCTTCATAATTTTATCATTAGAAAAAATGGAATTACTCCATCATCACCTCACAGAATATGAAAGAGTTTTTCCTTTGAAACACTTTTAGTAAAAGCAATGGAAAATGCAAAAATAAAAAAGAAACCTTGGATATCAGTAGGCATCTCAGGATCACTACCAGGCAGATGGCAATTGTGATGAAACTATCATTGCATGTGTGACCAGCCAACCCTATGGTTTAGAAGGAAGTCCTGGGAGCATTAACCGAGTACCCTTCCAGAAATACTATATTATCAACACTCTTGTTGGCAATGAAACAAATTCAGACTTTCACAACTCTAAATTTGAAAAATGATTCCAAAGAACATTAACTGTCAGTATTGGAAAGGCTTTTGGCATATCTTAGCTAATTGACTTTACTTACATTTCTCTTTTCATGTATAAAAAATTAATTACTATAATTTAAAAGAACTATGTAAATAAATCTAAAAGCCCTCTTTTAATATGTTTGAATTAAAACCTGAGTCATAAAAATCATCATATCATCATTTAATTGGCATTTTTTTTCCTTTCCTAATGTTACATAAAATAGTGATATGTCTTATGTGCTTGGATTCAGTGAAATGTTGTACAGGACTGTTTAAGTATATCATCCCACGCAATATCATTCTTGATACAACTCAATGTTACTTAAGGTAACTGAACCAGAAATCCTTTGTTTGCAGGACCAAACTAATGGTCCCGAAGCCTTGACAGAACTCCAGTTGATATTGGCTTGAATAACAAAAGAAATCTAAAAATTCATTAACTCAACAATCTAGAATTAGTATGACCTTCCAGCAAGGCTTAATGCAATAGTTTAGACACTGCAGCTCAGAGACCTAGTTTCCTGCCTGTGTTCTGATACACCACCGAGCTCCATCCTCAGGTTGGTGAAATGGCTCCAGTAATTCCAGACTTTCCACCTTCAATGCACTAGCCACAGTCTTACGGGGTAAATGGTGTCCTTCTGAAACTCATGTGCTGGAAACCTAATCCCCAGTAATTCAGACTTGACTGCATTTTGAAATGGTTCTTTAAAGCGGTGACTAAGTGAAAGTGAGACCATTAGGATGGGCCCTGATCCAGGCTTACTGGTGTCTTTGTAATAAGGGAAAATAAGGCACCAGGGGCATACACACCAGTAAGAGCCACCGGAGGATGCATAGAGAAGGCATCTGTGAGGGAAGGAGAAGGACCTCAGGGAAACCACACCTGCCAACACCATGATCTTGAATTTCTGGCCTCCAGAACTGTAAGAAAAGAAAGAAAAAAAAATCTTATTTAAACCACACAGTCTATAGTATTTTCTAATGGAAGCCCCTAGAAAACTAAAACACAAGGCAAAAGAGAGCCTCTTCTGGTAGTTTCCACAAGAGGGAGGAAGAAAGACAGCAAATGTCTCCATCATATGCCATTGGCTCTGGTGAGTGAACAAGGGGCTTGGAATAGATGTGTTCGCTTTTGCTCATCAGAGGCCCCCTCCAGGGAAAGGAGGGGTCAACATCACCCAAGCCACAGTGTAGAATATGCTTTCCAGGTGGTTTCCCAAGGGAACTTTGTACTGGGTGTGGTTCCCAGAAAGAGGAGCTATAGATGCTGAGCACAAGCCTTAGCAAGACTGAGGAACCTTCCAGGTCCAGAGTCAGCAGCAGTTTTTCAACCGACCTTTGTTGACTGCACTGGTCCAGGTGCCCACGCCTCATACCACCTCCTTGGTCATTCAAAACATTCTCTACTCTCAGTGTATGAGTGTACCTTTCTCCCCACATCCTCACCAGCACTTATTGTTGTTTGTATGCATAATGGCTGCCATCAAACAACATATAACAATAAGTGTTGTATGCTATACAAACAACAATAAGTGTTGGCGAGGACGTGGGGAAAAAGGCACACGCATACACTGCTGATGGGACTGAAAATTGGTGCAGCCAATATGGAAAGCAGTATGGAGATTTCTTGGAAAATTGGGAATGGAACCACCATTTGACCCAGCTGTCCCTCTCCTTGGTCTATACCCAAAGGACTTAAAAACAGCATACTACAGGGACACAGCCACATCAATGTTTATAGCAGCACAATTCACAATAGCTAAACTGTGGAACCAACCTAGATGCCCTTCAGTAGATGAATGGATAAAGAAACTGTGGTACATATACACAATGGAATATTACTTAGCAATAAAAGAGAATAAAATCATGGCATTTGCAGGTAAACGGATGAAGTTAAAGAAGATAATGTTAAGTGAAGTTAGCCAATCCCCAAAAAACAAATGCCAAATGTTTTCTTTGATATAAGGAGGCTGATTCATAGTGGGATAGGGAGCAGGAGCATGGGAGGAATAGACGAACTCTGGATAGGGCAGAAGGGTGGGAGGGGAAGGGAGGGGGCATGGGGTTATTAATGATGGTGGAATGTGATGATCATTATTATCCAAAGTACAAGTATTGGTGTGAATGTACTATGTATACAACCAGAGAAATGAAAAATTGTGCTCTATATGTGTAATGAGAATTGTAATATATTCCACTGTCATATATAAATAAATAAATAAATAATAGAGAATTTAAAAAAAATTCTCTACTTTTCCCTGTGCTGCAGGAAGATCTCTCCATGAGAGACTGGCCTCAGGAGAAGACAGGCCTATGAATGGAGAAAGGACAGCGTTCCCTAGCAACACTCAATTTTAAAAATCCATATAAAATGTTGGGAAGAGAACAGTTACCTCACCCACGGATCACAATTGAGTTTGCACCCCACACACCCTTCTGTGGAAAGCCCCGTAGTATGCCACAGGATACAGAGCAAACGACACTGCAGACGTAATGTTCACAAGTGCTCCTGGGATCCACACAGCTTGTCCTGTATTTTCTTTGATTCCTTCTTTATATCCATCTGAAGAAGAAGAAAGGGCTTTGGGGGTAAGTTTGAGAGAGATAGGTGAATGCCTTTGTTTGTTTGTTGTGCGGTTTCTTTATTTGTTTATTTATTTTTTACCTACCCAGTACATCAAACATTTTTGGATCTATAATTTTCCCATGAAGTAAAACCTCTCATCTAATCTGTTCTAGTCCAATTACCAAGTACACTTTTTTCGGCATGATGTTACTGATGATAGCCTGGAACATTTGCTGGACCTAAAAAGTTAAGAATTATGAAAAACTAATTCTTGCCTCTCCTTCATGCTTGGATTGTGCAAAGGGTAACTCATAATGAGAACCCAGAATCGAGGCGTGCTGAGCTTCTTATGAGACCTCCGCCTAAGGGGGTAAGAAAGCTGACTTGCTTTTGTGGGAAGTGGCAATCCCCCTGCAGACATTGGGTGGGTCCCCTTGTGCTGTAGCTGCTTTTAGACAGCAATGTGTGTATAATTCAGTCTGTGTGTCCCTAATGAATGGAAATTTTCTTACCACTTCTCACAAGTGAAACAAGGCTTTGGTTTGATCCATTCTACTTTTAATAACACAGTTTGTCTTTGGACACAGCTGTTAACTGTCCATCAAATAGGTATCAGTAATGAGCGTTTTTCAGTCTCTCTGCAACTTCCCTTCAGATCTTTATGAGCCAAGTTATGAATCATTTTACCACTGTGAGAAGGGCAGGGGGAGTAGTCATTGAGGAAATGGGAACAGTAAGGATGTGGAAATGCCCAGTCTGTATGCCTAACAAGGTCTTTTGACTTTTTCTGTTGAAGACTTATAAACATTTTGGGGGAGAAACTTTTTTGTTGTTTTATGTTTTTACCCTTATACCCAAATACTGTCATGATATAAAGCAGCATGAAAGGACGACAAGAGATCTAAAATAGAAATCCAGAACTGTGATTCCAAGCAGCTGGACTCACACTCTTTATAGCAAAACCGGAAGGCCCATTCTGGCTTTTAATCTTTTGAGCAAATGTTTATGGAGTTCGTTCAGGTCAGATACCGTGTAAGGTATCCAGACCGAAAAAACATGCAGTGCTGAGCTCAAAAAGCACACAGCCTCGAAGGAGCAGGTAAGTAAACAGAGCCTGTAATATAGAGCCATGGCTTCTGTGATAGCACTTAGTACAGAGTTCTGGGTGACAGCCATCGTGAATTTTTAATATTATTATTAAAAAATTTTATACATAAATTAGACTTCACATATGCTGTTAACATCCTTATTTTAATTATAGATACACCTACTGTAGATTTTCAAGTTTATAGAGACCATTGGTTAAACACAAATATCTGCTACCTTAGAGCCACACAAAATCAAACTATCTAAAGACCTTTAAAATGTTAGAAAATATATTTAGAATTTATCAAAATGGAATGCTTACCAAATATAATTGAATATAATAAGGTAAAATAGAATAGCTAATTTAAAAAAATGAAAATCGCATAAGATATTTTTCTTTTAAACCATACCCAGGGAATATTAAGAACTTTTCAATAGATTCATACTAGTGCTAGAATAAGTCCTTATCTTAAAAGCCCCATATCTTAAAAGATAGCATGGTTTTTTTCAAAGATAACCTTTTAATTTAGTATAGTAGTCCCTCTAATCTGCAGAGATGCATTCCAAGATACCTGGTAGATGCTTGAAGCCACAGATAGTATTGAACTATATATATGCTACACTGATTCCTATATATAAAATACTTATAATAAAGTTAAATTCATAAATTAGGCACAGAAGATGTGTCAGTTTTCCATTACTGTAACAAATTTCTGAGATAATCAACTTATAAGGAGAAAAGGCTTATTTTAGCTATGGTTTTGGAGGTTTTAGTCCATAGTCAGCCAATGATCAAGCACTTAACATATGGGCCAAATTATAGATAAAATTATAGCAAATTATACCAAATTATAGCAAAAAGAAATTAACAGCAATAGCTAATGATAAAATAGGACAATTATAACAACATACTAATATATTAAATCTATAACATACTATATCATATGCTAAAATGTAAAAAACAATAACATGGATAAAAGGGGACTACTGAAACTTTTCAGTAAAATCATTTGTTTTGCAATTCATTTACCTAAAGCTTTAGCTAATTAGTTTTAATGCACGTATCTGACTCCAACATGAATTGAATATATCATGCCCCTAATTTTCAATTTTTCACTCAGTAGTAATTGTATTTACCACTCAGAGTAAAGCAGACTCATTCTCTTAATGTTAGGCAAATATTTTTCCAGGTTGTATTTTGCTGTGTTGAAGAGAAGAAGGTACTATCAGACTTTGAAAATTAAATTCATGTTGTGCTACCTCCCTCCAAATCCACAAATCTGTGATTCATGTTTTTTTGCAGAAAAAAAATAACCCTCCTGTCCTTCTAGAACCCAGGTTTTTGCTATTACATAAGATATTAAGCTTATTTTTTAAAAAAATAATTCAATCTGTAGTCCAAGCAGGAAGTCCTAGGCTTCCTACTCCAAGTTACATTTCACTTTTTGAGCTTTGTTTTCTGCCAGGCAGAAAAAGAAGGAGAAAGATGCTTTAAAGCAGTTCAGTGCATTTTTAGTTACCCAGCTGAGACATTTGGTGATACCCTGTCATCTAGTTAAAAAATAAAGCATATTCTATCAAACACTTCAAATACATTTCATATATGTGTGTGTATTCACACACACACACACACACACACACACACACACACACGTGGATTTTAATTGTTTATTTGGAAGGCTCATTTTCAATGGGACAGATTTTGAGACCATACATATGAACCACTAGCTTTTCCTTCTCAGATAACAAAAATCCTTTCATCTGCAAACCAGTACAAGCTAAAACAGAACTGCTTCTATGTCAGCCTCTACTCAGTGCTTTGTTTAAAACAGCGATGATTCTTCTACCTCTGGGCACTTTGTAGTCTAAGCTTACTGTGGAGATAGATAATATCTACCATTTTGATCTATTTCCAATTGCTCAAAATTTAAGGATGGGAAAGCGGAAGAGTTAATTTCAGTAAACGGACCTGCTCTGGGAAGAAATCTCTGCTCCATCTCCTGCAAGGTGGGCAGCCACGACTGGCCATGATTTCTGGGGGAGCCTGCTCAGTGCTGTGCTCTGACTGCTCACCACAATATGATGCAGACTGATCAGTGAATCCCTGCCATTCCCAGTGGTCAGAAATCTGGCACTCAGGAGCTAGGTACAGGGGTGATTTCAAATATGGAAGTAAAACATGGAATTTTCCAAGGCCTGCTGAGAGCTCACTTTCCTAGTGGCCAGGGTTCTCTGTGTGTTTACCATTATTACATTCCCATGGTGTGGCATTATGGGAGGAGTGGGGCATGTCCTTCTCTAGAGTGTGATGACTTGGTCTTTAGCTCTTGGAACATTTTTTTTAATATATAAATTTTCTTTTTCCCCTTCATAGTCTGTAATAAGTATACCTTACAACTCTCCTAAATAGCATTTAATTCTTACAACTCTCCAGATACAAAGACAATTGTAAGCAAAAGAGCAAGCTGAATAGCAGTTCTTGTAGTCTAATTTCAATTATGTAAAATTTTCAATAATACAGGGCAATATGTAGAGAAAAATGTAGCAAAACCACAAAAACATGTAGAGCAGTGATACAAAATAGAAAAAAAATACTGTAATTGGGAAATTATTCACAAGGGGCTTCAACTCTGTAGTATTTTTGTTCTTAATTGGGTGGTGTGTGTTACTCATGATTTTTTCTATATTACATTGTGTTTCTGATAAAATCTGTTTTCTTTTTTAAAGAAACAATTACAAAATTTTAAAAATTCCCTGAAAATTAAAAATAGAAAACAAACAACACATAAGAGCAAATAGAAAGATTAAACAATAAAGTCAAGATGACCACTCATAAAGTATGACAGGAAGATAAAAAATGATGCTGTTCTGAAGATTGAATGTATACACAAGAGTCAATCAATATCCAACAACAGGGATTCTAGAAAGGAATTTCAAGACAGAAATTAAGACAAGGAATTGACAGAGATATACTACAAACAAAACCCCCAAACCTTACACATTGAGGGACATGAACCTTCAGACTTCACAGGTCCACTGAGGTCGGTTCCAGAAAGGAAGGACAGGTGGCTCAGGAGAGAACAGGATTCAAATCAGAACTGAACTCCACACCAGCGCTGCTTGCTGTGAGACGGTGGAGTTCGGCTTTCACGTGATCTTCAACTACAGTTCTACGCCCCGTGTCTCCAGCCACGTGTATTGGTCCAGCAATATCTGCGACTGGGAAATTTATACAGAGCAGAGACTGGTTTCTCACGGTTCTGGAGGCGGCGAAGGCCAAGACCAACCTGCCTGGGCAGGGAAGAGACACTGTCCTCGCGTAGCAGAAGAGGGGAAGAGAGCGCCAGCTGAATACTGCTGAAGCCACCGAGGCCTGAGCCCATTCTTGAGGGACGGCTCCAGGGCTCACCACCTCTCCAAGGACCTCTCAATCCCCTCACACTGGCAGCACCTGAGTTTTGGAGGGGACATGTGTTCAAACTCCAGTTGAGCTTGGCCTTCAAACAATTTTCAACTGAACTTCTAACCCTGTCAATCAAACACCAAAGTAGAACCGCAAGGTCTCAAAAAAAAAAAAAAAAAAAACTAAGTTGAATGAAAAAAACCGAAAACTTAGGGAAGAAGCAATTATAGTAAAAAGGAACATAGTGTCACCAAAAAGTTGTAATATAGCTACAATGACAAGAGACGGGAAGGTAGACCAGGTTTGGGTGGCTTAAATGAAGATAAATCATCTTGAGGCAACATAAAAAGAATCCAATGGATAATTTTTAAAATTGAAAAAATAAAAAATAGAAAATTTAAGCACTTTATTTGTATACTCCAGGGTGGGGGGGATTAATAATGATTAGCTGAAAGGGTTGCAAACCATTGCCCTCAGGGAAGAAGTGAGGCAAGAAACTGCTAATTTTTTATCATAAACCTACTTAGCACTCTTTGATGATTGTGTTTTTTGTGCAGTGAACACTTACATACAAATTAAATTGAAATGAATTGCATCAAAAATTCATATAACTTTTTGTATACAATTTTAAAGACTTCACTCACAGCCTACAACACTCGTAGGTCACATGTAGGACCAAAGCCTCCAGGAAGGGGCGAAAGTCAATGAGGATCCCAAGGAAGCTGGGGGAGATGACATCCAGAACCCAACAGGAAGTGCGCCTTGGACAATGGCACAGATTCCAAGGTAGGAAGGAACAGGGAGGTGGGTGGGGATGTTCACAGAGGGCTGAGGTCTTAAGAGTCCAGAGGGAAATCTTAAAATTAGAACTCCCCTCCCTCTTTGGAAACTGTGTTGACAACTCCTTGCTCTGTTATGGTCAGTGGCTGCTGCACAGAGTGGGTGAATCGGGAGAAGGTAGGGTGGGACCAGGAGTGGGGAGTTAGCCCCCTCACCATAACCCCTCTCCAAAGTCATCCTACAGGAACAGTCCAGTAACCATCTGCAAATAAACCTTGAAAAACTGCAAGGCCTCTAGCCCTTCCTTTCAAAAAGACTTTCTGTAAGCCAATTCTTTTCAGAAATTTAGGGAATTCCCTGTATTATTAGAATCATAGATTGGCTATGTCTGATTAGAAAAGAAATGTGATTTTTTTTTTTTTGAGCATTGAGAATGATGTGAACTCTGGCTCATGCAGGGTGGTCCTCCTGTGCTCTCTATCCATCAGCTCCTACAGCCAACAAAACCCATTGCAACTGTGAGAAGGAGCCAGCAAGAACTTTGTTACTGGGCCACACTGGGCACAGGAATGGTCTCAGAACATGCCCCTCGTGTGCAGTAAGAAAGACTTCCTAGCTGGGTGCGGAGGTGCACACCTATAATCCCAGCAGCTCTGGAGGCTGAGGCAGGAGGATCTCGAATTCAAAGTCAGCCTCAGCAACTTAGCAAGGCCTTAAGCAACTCATCAAGACCCCATCACGCAATAAAATATAAAAATGAAAGGCCTGGGGGATATGGCTCGGTGGTTAAGCATCCCTGGGCTCAATCCCCAGTATCAAAAAAAAAAAAAAAGGCTTCCTATTAGAAGGAGGTGTTACATCAGCAGGGAGCCCCTGTGTAGATCAATTCATGGAAGAAAGCTGGCCCGGTCCTCTTGGGAGAACCCCCAGTCCTTCCTTTAATTGAAAACTCTTCAGCCTCCCAGAGGAGAGGAAGTTGGGTTCAATGTGTTACAAATGTTGTCACTTGCTGTACTGAGTAGGAAAATAGCATCATCACTGACCTTTGTTACAATCCTCAGTTGAGATGTTAGATGAGTTTAAAGTCAACTGAACGGGTTAGAGAAGAACTATGAAGATGAAGAGCTGTTCAACCCAGGCCATGTCATCTGAGAGCAGAGACCCCACTTTATTTTCATATTGTACCTCTGTGCCTTGCCCCATGACTTTTCTTCCTCAGTGGCTGAAACACCAAAAGGCTCACAGGGAAAACCGGTTGGTGACGAGTATTGGAGGAGGTGTCCTTTTTAAAATCGCTGCCTTGGCTGATGGAAATGCTCGAACTAAATAAAAACAGCCCTTAAAAACATTTGAACACCAGGAAGCCAAACAGTCTGCCTCCTGACTTCCAAAGGCAGCCGACCAGCTACAGTTCTCATAGTCTTATTTCACACGCTTCATCTTTCTGTTCTCCTTGTTGGGTCTTTTTAAAGAAACGATGAATTTTAATCAGCAAAATACAAGATGAATGATTTCAACTGGAGGTCTTGCAAAATCACAGGGAACATTAAAAAGACCAAGCTGAATTTCAAAGGCAGTGAGGAAAAAAATGTAAGAACAGGTGAATATGGATTTTCCCCAACATCTATCCATAGAATCTTAGTCTTCTCCTACCAAGCCCCAGGCACTGTGTTGGGCTCAGAAACTGTATTCATTTCCAGGTACAATGAAACACACTGAGTCTATTCTAGAAATGAGGCCAAGAGACCCACGGTAGAAATGTAAAAAAAATACTTACATTTCAGCTTCTTTGCAGTTGCTGTATGAACCCTGGTTGTACAAAGTCAGTAGCTTGGTGCTATACTGTACAGGCAACAATAAGACCCGTGGACTTTGATGAGCTCTTCTGGAAATGGAAAACTTTTAATCTTCATCTCAATATCTCCTGTAGTAAATCCCAAATTGTGAATTTAACTTTTTAATTGAACTGATCTTAGATGTGTTCTCCAGGCAACTCCCAGACACCCCCTACTTTCTGCTTCCCATTCTTGCTTGATTATAAGAATGAGCCCGGGAAAGTGGTGCAGGAGATGAGGCCAGCCTGGGGACCCAGGGGTACTCGTGCTCCACTGCTGCTCTTCCTCCTCCTCCTCCTCCTCAGTCACCTGATGAAATCCAGCCCTCTTCTTGCTTCTCCAAGAGATGGACCCCTCATTACTGGTCTGGCAGTAGTCTCTGGAGTCTGGTCCTTGGGGATCTTTGGGGACACTCAAGTACTGAAAAACAAGTGGAATTTTGGAGCCACACAGGCTTGTCTCGATGTCTGGCTCTTTGACTGACTGCCTGTGCAACTCTGGGCAAATCAGTTCACCTCTCTGATACTCAATGTCTTTGTCCATAAAATGTGGAAAATGCCCCTCTCGTAAGACTGCCGAGAACACGGGTAGATGAACACACGTAAGCGGCTGTGTCGGTGCTGAGCTCACAGGAGGTCCTCAGATGGTTCTGCCCCCTCCAATTCCCCACTTCTCCTTTCCCCTGAGACCAACGAGAGCACTTCCCACCGTGAGTCGGGCTCACCGGGTCTTCTGTACCCTCTGTAGCTCCTCTTAGCCCTCTCCTCTTCCTCCTGGAGCCTGGGTCAGTCCCTCCCAAACTCAATCTTTTTTTATTTAAGATATGTAACAGCTTGATTGAGGTATTACTCCCATGCCACACTGTTGATCCACTGAGCATGCCGATCAAGGGTTTTTATGAAGATATATGCAACCACCACCATAGCTGACTTTAAAATATTTACATTACTCAAAAAGAAGCCCTTGAGCAGTAACTCTTCCGTTTCACTCCAAGCTCCTTTGTCCTAGACAAGCACTAACTTATATTGCATTTTTATAGATTTAACCATTATGAATATTTCATATTAATGGTGTTATACAACAGGTAGCCTTTTCTGACTGGTTTGCTTCATTTAACATCGCCTTTCAATGTTCATCCAAGTTGGGCAAATATTATTTTTATGACCTAATAACCTTCCATTGTAGAGATGCATGTAGAGTTCTGTAGAGCCAATCATCATCTGGATTGTCTCTACTCTGGGCTATTACAAATAAAACTCCTGGGAACTTCCATGTGCAATATTTTGTATGGGCTTGTGTTCGTTTGTCTTGGGTGTACACCCAAGAGTAGAATGGTTGGGTCACACGATAACTCTGCTTAACTTTTTAAGGAACAACTAGACTGTTTCTCAAAACAATTGCACCATTTTACCTTTGCAGCAGCAGAGTTTGAGAGGCCAATTTTTTCCACATCTTTTCCAACACATATCACTCTTCTCTTTTATATTAGTCACCCTAATGAGTAAAAGTGCTATCTCATTATGATTTTGATTTGTACTTTTCTAATGAATAATGGTATTGAACAGCGGGTTATGGTTTAGATCTTAAATGTTTCCAGAGGCCCCTATTTACCAGCCTCTGGTGCTGTTGGAAAGTGGCAGAACCTATAAGAGACAAGGCCTAGTGGAGGAGAATTAGGTCATTGGGGGTGTGGCCTTGGAGGAGATATTGGAATCCTGGTGCGTTTCTCTCTCCTTCTCCCTCTCCCCACCCCTTGCCAAGAGGTGATCTACCTTCTCTGCTGTGTTCTCCTATCCACGGTCCATCTCTCCATAGGGCTAAAAGCAATGGAACCAGCTGATTATGAACTAAAACCTGTAAAACCATGAGCCAAAATAAATCTTTCCACGTTAAGGCTGTTAATCATAGACATGTACAGTGACTGAAAGTCAACTAACACAGATTCTTTTCATGGGCTTATTGGCTATTTATATATCTTCTTTGAATAATTGTTCAGATCCTTTGACCATTTTATTAGATTACTTATATTTTATTATTGAATTGTAAGTGTTCTTTATATATTGTAGATACAAGTCCCTTATCAGACATACGATTTTAGAATATATTCTCCCACTTCTGCTTTTTTTTATTTTCAAATTTTCGGTATGGTATCTTTTGAAGTTCCAAGGTTTTAAATTTTGAAGTCCAATTTATCCTTTTATTTTGTCATACTTTTGGCATCCTATTTAGGACGACTTGCCTGAACAGAAGTCATAAAGATTTACTCATATTTTAATTAAGAGCTTTATAGTTTTAGTTCTGATTCTAAAACTTGGTCTCTGATCCATTTCTCCGTTAAACTATGTTTGTATGTACAGCAATGATTGCGATCTGGATGTCTTTCCTAACTTTTTATTGTCTCGGTGTAAGGATGGCTAGAAGTGGCCCTCATGGACATCCTTGGACTGCTGCTGACCCTAAGGGAAAGCTTTCAATTTTTCACCATTAAGTGTGAAGTGAGTTGCACTTTTTCAATTGATGTTATTTATTGGATGGTTGAAGTTCCCTCCATTCCTAGCTTGTTTGGGGTTTTCATTGCACAAAGCTGTTGAACTTCTTCTAATGCTCTTCCTGTGCTACTAAAATTATAGTGCAGCTTTTTCCCTTAATTCTATTGATATTGTGTATTATATTCATTGATCATCAGATGTTAAAACAGCCTTCTACTTCTGCGGAAGTATACAATTTTTTTTTTAGTTATTTGATTTCCAGTATTTCAGTAAGGGTTTTTGTGTCTATACTCATAAAAAATAGTCAGTTTATTTTTTGTGATGTTTTTATCACAAATGACAGAAACATGAGGTAGAAATTATTCCTTCCTTTTCTATATTTTAGAGGTGTTTGGGAAGGATTGGTGTTAAATAGTTTTTAAGTGGTTGGTAGGATACAGCAGGCTGAGCTGTTCTTTGTGGAAAGTTTTTTGATTGCACTCAGTTTCTGAACTTGCATCCCTTCTGGAAGCTACTGCACCTCTCACGAGTGGGTGCCTTAAAACAGCAGAGATTTATTGGCTTAGAGTTTTTAGAGGTTAAAAGACTGAAATCAAAGTAGGCCAAGCCATGTGCCCAATGAAACCTGTAGGGAAAGGGATTTTTTTTTTTTTTTTTTTTGGTCTTTGCTAATTTCTGGTGTCTTCTGCATATCCTTGGCCCACCACAGCTTGTGCTAAGATGGACACTTGGACATCCTTCTGTCCTGTGTCTTCTTCACGTTGTCTGGGCATGACTCTCCTTTCCTCTTCTTGTAAGGCCTCCAGTCATGTTAGATTAGGCACCCAGTATGACCTCATCTTAACTAATTCTATCTGCAGTGACTCTTTCCAAATCAGGTCCCATCCTGGGTTCCTAGGCTTAGGACTTCCACAAGTGTTTGGAGGAATGTGATTCAACCTACAGTGTTTGGGGGCAGGAGGGAGGTCTACACACATGTTCTATTTCTTCCTGAAATTTAGTTTTGGCCATCTAGATCATTTTAAGAAATTTTCTATTTTAATCTAAATTATATGATTTACGTGCATTTACGTATTTCCTTCTAATTCTTTATATTTCTATAAAGTAGGTACTAATGCTGTTTCACTCCTGATTTTAAATTTGAATATTCTGTCCTTTTGTCTTCGTCAGTCTAGCTAAGAGTTTTGCTGATTTTACTAATAATTTCAAAGCAGAAATTTTTGGTGTTGCTGATTCTCTTTATTGGTTTTCCATTCACTATTTGGTGAATTTTCATTCTAATCCTTATTATTTCCTTCATGCTGTTTACTTTAGGTTAGTTTTTTTCTCTCTTTCTCATATGGTTTAAAGTAGAAATTGGGTTACCTGAGGATTTTTTTTTTTTAATAAAGGGCATTTACAACCTTCCCTCTAGCACTGCGTTAGCTGCCTTTTGTAAGTTTTATGGTGCATTTTTATTCTCATTCACCTCACAGAATCTTCTAGTTCCTCCGATGGCTTCTTCTTTCACCTTTGGTTATTTAGGTATACATGGTTTAATTTTGATTTTTTGTCAATATCCCAAATTTCTGCCTGTTTTAATTTCTAATTGTATTCCTTCATGGTTATAGGATATATTTCCTGTGACTTCAGTCCTCTTACTTTTATCTGCTTGTTTTATGGCCTAGTGGAAGGTCTGTTCTGAAGAGCGCTTACCCCCAGCAGTTCTGTCGACGTCCGTTGTGTCTTCCAGGTTTGTGTGGTTTGAGTCCTGTGCTTCCCCTGACTTCCTCAGGAGTCTACTCGTTATTGAACGTGGTACACTGGAATCTCCCTCTAGTATTGTTGAGTTGTCTATTTCTCCTTTTGTTCCAAGGATTGTTGTTTTGTGCATTTGAGGGGTTAGTTGTTAGGTGTACCTATGCATTTATAATTGTTATATCTTTTTGATGGATTAAACTTTGCATCACATAAAATGTCCCTTTAATATTTATAAACATAAGATAATAGACATAAGAATAGAATCTGATCTTAACCACTCTCCTCTCTTACTTTAAAGATTTCCATTTGTATATTTTGCAACATATTTTATATTATTGATATTTTCAGTAATAGACCTTATTATGAAATTATAAATATGTCTTTGTTATGGGTTGAATTGTGTCTCCCTCCCCAAATGCATATATGGAAGTCTTTATCCTCAATACCTCAGAATGTGACTCTACATGATGATAGGGTCTTCAAAGCAGGAATTAACTTAAAACGAGGTGATTACTGTGGGTGGACCCTAATCTAAGATGAACAGTGTCCTTTTCAGAAAAAGATATTAGAACACAGAGAGAAGGCCACATGAAGATACAGGGAGAAGGTGGACATCGAGAGAACTCAGAATTCAAACTTTTGACATCTCCATCCTGGGCTTCCAGCCTCCAGAACTGTGAGAGAATTAATTTCTGTAGTTTAAGCCGCCTGACCTGTGGCACTTCACTATGGCAGCCATAACTCGCCAGTACAGTCCCCTAAAGAGTGTGGCATTGTCACGATGGGCAAAAGTACGACTTACGCAGTCAAGGGGGAGAAACAAAGAATGTCCACACGCTTCTGCCCTTTTCAATGCTTTATTCACTCAAATCACTCAATACAGTTTCACTCTGTAGGTTCTTAATGAATAAAATGACAATCCTTAAAGCTAGGCACTGCGATAGACATGATCAACCCACAGTAAACATCCCCACCAGTGTTTAGATTAATTCTAAACAAACACTGCAGACACTCTCAGTCATGACAGGCTCATGACAGACATTCTCTCTGCATGCTAAGCTCAAGTGCCAGGTCTGAAATCTCAAGACTTAGGCTCCAAGTCCAGCAGATGCACACTCACTCAGACCGTGGTGATCAGTTCAGGGACTGAGGCTGGCTTCTCCTGGGGTGGAGCAGATAGATGGTTGAAGAGGGGGTCACAGGGAGAAGCTGCAGTTCTCACCAGGGTCAAGGTGTGGCTGTAGAGTTTGAGAGCGGTGAGAAAGATGCAGAGGATCAGGCAAATGATGAGAAGAGTTGGGATGTCAGTCCAGGTCCTCATCAGGCTCTCCGGCGTGAGGGCATCAGTGTCGGCTGGCTGGGTGTCTGTTCATTTCCTCCATCATTTATACTAAATTTTGGGGCTTCTGACCACCTTTCAATTCCTAACAGCTGCCACGGGATTTCTCAGTGACATCATTTGCCCTGAGGTTAAAGCATCTGGTCTGGTGGTCCCCATCCTGATTTTCTTGCCTCTCCCCCCTTATTGTGGTGAGGGCAACATAACAGAGACTTCACTCTGAGCTTGTCAAGGTGGGGAGAAGTGACTTGTTTATGTCAGGGCTATGCCTGATGATCATGTTGGAGGGCTCCATAGGCGTGCTGGTGAGACTGCAGGTTTTAAAGTGGAGTTTTAAAATGGAGTTGCTTAGGCTAAGGCCTAAGGCCATCCCTACAGGTGTCCATGAGGAATCCCCAAAGCTCAGCAGCAGAAGGTCACTAAAGGCAAAGGAAAGCTCTGCTTCTAAGTGAGATGAAAGTGCTGCAGCTGGTCCCTCAGGTGTCACAATGCATCATGGGCACCTTATGCCCACAGCCTGGGCTGAGAGCTGCTGCTGCTTCCCACCTCTGTCCCTGTCCTCCTGGGGCTGCCTCCTCCTCCTCCTTCCATCACGGGCCGTTTCCCATGGAATCCCTTTCCACAGAGGCCGTCCCCTGGCTCTCTCCCCCAGCCTACACTGCACACCTTAGAGCTGCCGTGAGAGCTCCAGGACACCCTACCTCCCCGTGGCCTCCAGACTCAGCACTGCCCAAGGACACAGAGGCAGCCCTCAGAAGCCAGGGTCAGAACTCCGTTGGTTCAAATGCTGACTTCATATTTTAATATGTGAATATATGACCTTTATAGCTTCATGATCTGTCATAGCAAGATCGATGATTCCACCTACCTCATTTGTTCAATTATTGAGAGATTCAAATGAAATTCAATGTCATAGGGCACTTAAGTTTCATGCTCATTAGAAGTTGGCAAATACAATAATTATTATTAGTATTTTTATTTAGACCATGTTCTCCTTCTTCTCCTCCTATTCCAAGTGGACCCATAGTACAATTTCCTATATTTTCTTATGCCACCACCACCACCTGAGAAACAAAAGGTCTGTCTGTGCCCTCCTGATTACTTGGCAGAATCCCCAGGGGGTGCTCATGAATAGGCATTCTTAGTCCAGATGTGGCAGGTGCCATTTTTCTCCCGCCCTGTGCAGGCCCTTTTGACTTATCTGTTCCTCTCTTCTCCAGGCTGATGGCTAAGGGTATCCATGACAAGGGCACTGTCTTCCTTTGTCCCCAGAGCTTCCAGACCTGTCAGCCTGCTCACACTGACACCAGTCTGTACCTGGGTGCTGCTGTCAGAGGCAGAGTGGGGCTGGTGCACTTGAACCCCTACAGTGCTGGTGACACTGCTCTGATTGTCTGGCTTCCTCATCTCCCAGGACTCCCCTAACCACTGAATTTTTCAGAAATCACTGGGAGAACTCACAAATCCCCTGGCACACACTATACCTGAAATGCAGGTTTCCTAAATCCCTTTTCCATAGTATGAGCAAAATTTGAAACCTGACCATATTAATAAAGACCATCTGGAAAAGAAGAGCCAAAGTCCTTGTTTATTTGGATGCTGTGTTATGAAGTGCCTTGTTGTTAGGTAAGGAAAGCTGACTTTGTGTCCTAGTGAACAGTTTCTGGGCTAGCTGACCAGCTGAAACCCAATCCCCAGGTTGTCTGTAACCTGCTTCTCCCCTGGTCTCCATCGTACAGAATACAGAGCCTGGGGTTGCCTTCCTCCCTTGCAGGTGCTTACAGTTGCTTCTTGAATGTCCTTTAACATAAAGAAAGGAAAAACTCCTTTCTTGACTAACTGCTTGACTACAGAGCCTGTTTTTATCTGACAGAAATGAAAACTATGTTTGAATAAATGTCACGTTCCTGAAGCATATTTGAATAATTGTGGGAAGTTGCAAAACATGTGATAAGTCATAAATTAAACCTGTTGCAATCCCTGCAGATATAACTGAACTGAAAGGAAAAACATTTTTTCCTCTTTTCTCATCTTAGACTGAATATTTTGCTTCTAACCCACTAAAAACTCAGTACAATGTCTAACATTTTTGAAATATTGGTTGATATTTTCCTGGCACCCTGCCATAATTCGGGGTAGCCTGTAGCTTGAATTACATAAAAGTGCCTCTGATGATTTCTAAGATTAAAAACAGAACTAAGACTCTTTCTTCTTCAATGTAGTTTTTTCCTAAGTTCTGAAAAATCTTTGACCTAAATATTTGAATTAAGAAACTAGAAAAAGAATAAGAAATTTTTTTAGAGGTAAAAGAGAGGACAAAAACACAATATCAGAAACCAATTAAATAGAAAACACACAAAGAAGTATGACTTTTTCAACTGTTTTGTTTTTTCAAAAAGATATAACATAGCAAAACCTCTAGTAATAGTGTTCTAGTGGGAAATGATACAAATAATATTTGGAAGGAAATTGAGTCAAAAATCAGACACAAGAAACAATTTTGTTAGGAAAAAAATCACACAATTCCAAAACAATCATTTTCTGTAAGTACTACACTCTCGTTTGACCCCTCTGTGTATGTACTATTTGGTGCTCGGGTCTTCAAATGCAAAGCACAATTTGAGATAATCTTGAATATTTCTGGTCTAAGAGTGTCTTCTGCAATGTGTAGGTTATTGCTGCCAATTTTTAAGTATGTGTAATAGGACATGGGCCACTTATCGTGTGGGGATGAAATGACAAAATACACGTGAGGGGATCTGCGACCTGCTGAGGCAGCATGAGGCTTTCCTTCCTGAACCCTGTTCTAGGTCTGGTGGCAAGGGGCATGCAGACCCTCACACCGAGATCCTGGAAATACTTCCTACGAGGCACATGGATTTTATCTGCAGAAAACATGTGCTTGATTGCTAAAGAAATAGTGTCACCCAGGGTTTTCATTTATGAAGTTTCTTCCTTTTCTGGCTAATAATTACCTGCTTTAGAATGAGGATGATACACTTATTCTCACTGGCTCATTTTCCCATTGGCTTCGGCCGTTAAAAAAATGGCCTTTCTATGTTGATATTTGAATGACTCGTCCATTTGTCTAATAAATGTACCAGATCATTTTAGGTGAGCAAACAAGAAACAATTTTGAAATAATGAGATTACTCTGAAAACCTGCAGTTTTGGTGCTTTACAAATATTAAATGAAAATAACTTTAAAACTAAGTAATGAGAGTGACTTGGAAAGAAACAGAAAACCCAATGAACCAAAATAATTAAAGACAACAGATTGGTAGTGAAAACCGATCCCCAAATGGAAGTAGGTCTTGAAGACTTGGAGAAGACTTTTCAACAAGGAGGAGAAAATTTCAATTGTATGCAAACTACACCCACAAACAGAAAAAGAGGAAGTATCCAAAACGTGTTTTATGTGGCTAATGTATTCTTCAATACAGAGAGAGAGAGAGAGAGAGAGAGAGAGAGAGAGAGAGAGAGACATACTGGACGGAGACAGATTGTCGATGCAGGATCTGTTAGAGGGAATGTATGGGCCTCAGTAAGCCAGCTCTATCTGTCAAGGGTTATGGGATAACAGACAAGGTTAGAAAAGAGAATTTTTCCTTTTAGTTACAATCTGGATTTCCATTCATTTCTTTGAGAACTCCAACTAAAACACTGAATTCATTTTTCATAACTTGGCTGCAGAAATGTGTTACTTACATGGGCCTGTATAAAAAGATTGGCTGTTGGAGAGACAGGAGGATTTAAACAGGTTATTTAATGATATGTTGTGAGAGAGATAGTGAGAATCCCTTGTCCCTTTATGAATTGCTCTTCATCTTGTCAAGCAGTGGTGCCAAGACCCAAGACTTACTGCGAAAATAATCTCATCATTTAAAGTTTTTAAATATAAAACACATTTAAGGAATATATGTAAATATATATATATATAAACACACACATACAAAAGGTGTATATATTACTAAATTTAAGAAAAAATATTGTACCAATACCTTGCAGGTGATGTATTTTTCCCCATACTACTCTTCCTCCACATTTTGTTTCATGCTTATTATCTCCAGCTCCACTATAGTTTACCATTCTCCCTAAATAACATGTTTGCAAGTTTTTCATATTTTTTGAACTTCTTATGAATTGAATTTCTCCCTTGTTTTTTTTCAATCTTTGTGTTTTTGAAACATAATTATATTAGTACAGTAGTCATGATTCACTAATTTTCATGGCTGTATAATGTTCTACTGCCTACATATCCTATGAGCTGTTATCTACATTCTAATGTTGAGGAACATTGATCATGTTTTCCATTTTTAGCTGTTCCTAATTATCCTGCCATAAACATTATCATGTATGTTTAGAAATGTTGTATAGCCCAAAAGCTCATGCGTGAGACGATGCAAGAAGGTTTACAGGTGAAATGATTGGGTACGAGACCCTTAAGCCAATCAGTGAATTAATGCCCCGTCAGGGATTAACCAAGTGGTAACTGAAGGCAGGTAGGGTGTGGCTGGGGGAGGTGGGTCACTGGGGGCTGATCTGTGGGGTATATATTTTGTCCCTGAAGAGTGGAACGCACCTTTCTCTCTCTCTCTCTCTCTCTCTCTCTCTCTCTCTCTCTCTTCTTGGTGGCCATGTCCTGACCTACTTTCCTCTGCCATATTGTTCTGCCATGATGTTCTGCCTCACCTTGAACCCTGAGGAATGGAGCTGGCTACCAACTGAGACCTCTGAAGCCATGAGCCCCCTAAATAAACTTTTACTCCTTTAAATGTTCTTGTCAGGTCTTTTGGCCACAGTGGCAATCACCACCATCACCATCATCATCATCATCATCATCATCATCATCTGACTAAAACAGTATCTGAAGTGCATGTGCATATATTTTTCTTGAGCCTAGAGACCTGAAGGATGAAATTTTGATTTTCACAAAACAAAGCCAAATTTTCTTCAAAGGCAATTTAACCAGTTCACACTCTCATCATCATTCGATGAGCTCCTTGGTTCTTCATGATGAGACATTTTAATTTTTGTGAACTTGATAGTTACAAAATTATGTATTTGGATTTCTAGTAAAATTAGAAAGCTTGGTGTATCTATCCATCGGTGTCCTCCAGAGAAAGAGAACCGAAAGAATGTGTGTAAATATAAAGAGATTTGTTGTGAGGAATTGTCTCGTGCAGTCTGCAGTAGAGCCAGGAAAAACTCTTATCAGAGATGAAGTCAGGGGTGGTCTGCTGGACAGTCTCTCCCGCCTGGGGAAGCTGGCCTTGTGGTTCTCTTCAGGCCTTCAGCTGACTGGAGGAGGCCCACCACATCATAGGTGCTTGGCTTTGCTCTTAGCTCACCAATTTAAATGTTAATCTTACCTAAAGACGGCTACACAAAAACACTCTGAATGTTTGGCCAAATGTCGGCCAACCCTGTGGCCCAGCCAGGTTGACACATAAAATTAACCATCACAGTTGGCATATTCTTCTCGTGTTTTCTTAACATTAAAACATCAAGATCTGGTTGGGCCAGGCGCAGCAACACACACCTATAATCCCAGCGGCTCTGGAGGCTGAGCAGGAAGATCTCAAGTTCAAAGCCAGCCTCAGCAACTTAGCAAGGCCCTGAGCAACTCAGTGAGACCCTGTTTCATAATAATAAATAAGTTAATAAATAAATAAATGGCTGGAGACGTGGTTTGGTGGTTGAGCGACCCTGGGTTCAAACACTGATACCAAAAAAGAAAATCTGACTGGAAAGAATTTCTCTGGAAGTGGCCTTCCCTAGAAATATGGGGCCACTCTGCAGTGTCCATCAAGAGAGAATGCTCAACCCAAGCTTTCGTACCCATCTTTGGCCTCCAACCAAGACTTATGAGGTTCCTCTGCCTGATGGACTCCCCAGAAGCCCCACTTCACTCCTGCGGAAACTTCTAACCTTCTCAACATCCAGCAGGAGCTGCTGTCCCCACACAAAAGCTACTGAAGAAACCACAGAGCTGGGGAAGTCCTCTGAGGATTGCCCTGACCCTGAACAAAAAAAAACGATCATCAGCAGATCCCTGCACACATCCGACTAAGGAAGAGTCACTGCACTCACTGCCTCGGTCTTAGACGGAGACTTTACAGAGAAGTTGGGGTTCAGAGTGGACCCATCAAACTGTGATCTCGTGTGTTTGTACCTCATGGAAGATAGTGTAATAAGTCAATATCTGTTTCCCAATGGAAACCCTGTTGTATTTCAAAAAATGACACCTTTACAGAATTAACATTTTTCTGTTCAAAGAAAACCTTTTCCACCTATTCAAAACTCGATTCACCAGCAATTTATTTGGCAAAGTGCTAATATTACCATATTCTCAGTGTTTTTTAAATTATTTTTCCTAATGCTGGTGATCTTGATGTTAGTGAGAGCAAGTTCTTTACAAAAGAAGAAAGAAAGCAAAAGCAAAAGAGAGAGAGCTAATACTGAAATAGTCTAAAAGCCTGTATGGGTTGGTTTTCACTCCCATGAATGGTGGCTCTGCATTCTCACAAGTCTTGATAGTGTTAGGCGCTTTTAGTTTTTAATTTATTTTTTATTTTCTCTTTTTTCCTTCTTTTTCCAGGTTTATTGAGGTATAATTGATAAAAATTGTGCATATTGAAGTGTACAGTGTGGTGCTTTACTAGACACACACATTGTGAACCGATTACCACAGTCAAGCAAGCTAACGTGTCCGTCACCTCACATAGTTACTCCCGGTGTTTGTGTGTGGTGAGAGTATGTGCAATCTTCACTCTTAGCAAATTTCAGGTATACAATACATTATCATGTCAGGTTTTATTTTTGCCCATCTAGCAGGTGAGGAACCCTTCATTGTGTTCCTAATCAGCATTTTCTTTATTACTAAGTCTGATGGTTTGCTTGTTGGTCTTTAGCTGTGTGTGTGTGTGTGTGTGTGTGTGTGTGTTCATGAAGTGCATGTTCAAGCCTCTGCCCATTTTTCCCTTGAGCAACTTAGCTTTTGTGTTGACTTACACACATCTTCTTTTGTCACTTGGAAATCTTGCAGATTTCCCCCTAATTTCCATCCTCTTTGTAGAGTTCATAAGTGAACAGGTGGCCTTTCTTTTAATGCAATATTACCCGTCCATCTTTCTCCTACATAGTTCGTACTTTTGTGTATTGTCCTCAAAAGCGTCCTCGGCCGGCAGGTCAGTCTGTCTCAGTACACACTGACGGCAGGCAGCCCTCCAGGGTCCCCGTTAGGCAGGAACCCCACGTTCCGCTCACTTGCCTTAAGCTTTCCCTGGGCCCTGACTTCCATCCCTGCAAGTGGTGCCATTCCGCCCTCCTCGCCCACCCACCCTCTGCGCAGGATCCTGGCGTGGCATCTGCTCCCAGGGCCTCTCTGTCGCTGTGTTCTCTTACCATCCTGGTTTGGTTTGTTAGCAGGCATACTTCTCGATTTTTCTTGTAGACTCAATTCAAGTGTCTATTGTAATTCATCCAGCAACTCGGAGTATTTATGGCAGGAGGACCTTTCAGGATATTTATTCTCCCAAAAGTGGATTCGACAAATAATTATTTCACTTAAAAAAAACAAACAAACAATGAAACTCTTAATTTCTGTGTAACTAGAACTCCAGTATGAGGTTTGATAGTCCAGGTATATTCCAAATGACAAAACGACTTCAAAGCACTGATTCCCCTCTGCAGGCCTTGGCAGTTTGACTGGATCAAGTCTTTGCTGACCACACATTAGGATGTGAGCTGTGGCTGTCACTGCTGCTGCTGTCTTGGGTGTGGCGTGCTGTGGTGTGGGGTGAGGGGTTCAATTTTGTTTCAGGTATTCCAACCCCTCCAGTGCACAAACTTTAGGTGACAATCTTGACCATCCATCTTGGTATCCTTGGACAAGTCCAAATCCTACAGTCTGGCTGGGCACAGTGGCGCACACCTGCAATCCCAGCACCCTCGGGGGCTGAGGCAGGAGGATCATGAGTTCAAAGCCAGCCTCAGTAAAAGCAAGGCACTTAGCAACTCAGTGAGACCCTGTCTCTAAATAAAATACAAAATAAGGCTGTGGATGTGGCTCAGTAGTCGAGTGTCCCTGAGTTCAATCCCCCTAAAAAAAATCCTACAGTGTGTACCTTTAGGATCAAACTGAGATCTTTTCCCTCATCCTCAACTGTACAGATGGTGAACTTTCCTCCTGAGAGGATTTTAAACACAATAAGCGCATGTCGCATCTTAGAAAATAAACCAACTGCATATATCATATTAGTGACTAAAGGAGTTTTTTTCCCTAAGTATTAAGGATCAAGAAATAACTAGCCCACAGGATTTCAACTTCCTCAGAGTTCTTTCTGTATATGCAGATCCTTTCAATCTCATCTCACATTCCTAAAATTCCTTGACAGATGGAAAAACATCATCAATACTGGTAAAGATAACACTCCCAAAGGAATAAAATAAAACCAAATCAGCCTTTAAAACTTTACAGAAACCATAAAAAAAATTCCACTAAAAATATTCCACGGCACAGTTTGGAAATTCTTCCTAATACCAAATATTTATTACACTAATATTTGGTTTCTAAGAACACTATTAAAATCCAAAATTTAAAACCTTGTTCCTTTTCCAAAGGAAAGTGCAAGTTCAGGCCGACTCTGGTGCCCTGGGACCTTAGCACCTCCTGCTGTGTCATGTTAAACCTGGAGAATATCTGTTATGGTTTAGACACGATGAGTTCCCCAAAGACTTGTGGTTTGAAGGTTTGGTCCTTAGTGCAGCAATGTTCAGAGATGGGCTTTAAGAGAATGAGTGGATTGTGAGGACTCGAACCTTATCAGCAGATTAATCCAGCAGATGGGTTAATAATTTGATTGGACTATTGGGAAGTGGTGGAAACTGTAGGACACGGGACCTAGTTGGAAGTAGGTCACTGGAGGCTGCCCTGGAAGGGTACTTCTTGTGCCTGGTCCCTTCATTCCTAGCACTCGCTCTTGCAATCCCTCTCTCCCTCCATCCCTCCCTCCCTCTCTCTCCTCCCCCACCTTCCCCCTCCCCCACCTTCCCCCTACCCCACCTTCCCCCTACCCCACCTCTGGCTGCCATAAGATGAGCAGTTTTCCTCCTCCATCCCCCTCCACCATGATGACATTCTGCCTCGCTTCAGGCCAAAACCAGTGGAGCCAGCTGAGGGTGGATGGTAACCTCTGAAACCATGACCCCAAATAGATCTTTCCTCCTTTAAAGATGTTTTTCTCAGGTGTTTGTCACAGCAAGGAAAAGCTGACCAACACATCTAAGCTACAAGTCTTCCAACCACATTGGCAAGAGGCCAGGATCCTCTAAGAAAATCAGAAGACAGAACCGTAGCCATTCATTGCTATTTAGGTGTGAGTCTTTAAGTTGTTTGGGTAAGCAGCCAACCCCGTTGCCCCAGTTTTACATTTTGTTGTAGGAGCTGAGTTACAGGGAGTCGAAAATGAAGTGCCATTTAAAGTGTAAAATCCCATAAAACAATAATGAAATTCCCCAACCCAGATATCTCGCATCTAACTTACAACATACAGAGAAACGTACAGGAAGACGTCTACGTAGAATCATATTTAGACTATTCAGCCAAGTCCTCCGTCACATTAGAGGGCATCTTTTTCATGAACGTCAGTACAGGTATGGGATTTAAATTCTGTGAGTCTCGCACTACGTGCTCTGGTAACTTCTCAGCCACAGCAGCCACCGATTTAACAAGAGCAAAAGACATAGGAGGTTTTTAAAAAGAAAAGGATAAAAACTTGATGTTAAGCAAGCACCAAGGATGTTTCGTGGCCAGGGGGTATGTTTGTGTCACTGTAGAAAGCCTGACAGAGCCCTGCAAGTGATATATACAAATCCTCCTCTTACCAGAAGAGGGAACTGACCTTCAAAAAGCTGAAGGACTGAGCCCATGGTCAGTGGTGGTCTCTGATTTTCTTTCTGCTGTTAGATTGGCTCTGACACTAAAGAGAATCCTGCCAAAATGTTTCCTCCCACAGTAAATCCTTAACACGATACAGCTGATAGTTGTAAAATGAATTGACATTCTTAAGGTAAAGAGGCCAAAACTCTTTTTCATATCTTGAAATTGAAGGTACAAGAAATAAGAAATTCTTTGCAAGAAGAAAACTAGAATTTAAAATTGAATGTTTCTCTGGTTGATTTCACACTAGACAGCAATCACAGAAAAATAAATTGCCCTGTGAAGCCATGTATGGTTAGATGTTTTTACAGATTTTCTTGCATTTGGAAGGCTTTGTTCAAGGGTCTAAATGCCCAGTTTGGGGAGTAATGGCCTCAGATAGTTCATTTAACCGATCGTAGGTGGTAGAGTGACATATTCTATGATAAATATTTTCTAAGGTATACAAAATCAATAAATGAAATAGCATAGCAATGAGTAGAGTAAGGCATTTAACATGCTACCGAATAAGAACATGCAGGTTCTAATCTTGCTGTGCAATTCTGATTTGTTATTACTCAAAAAAAATTCAAAAATGGGAAATCGTGTTTTTTAAAGCTCTTCATCTTTGAAGAAGAGCCGAGCAAACTGGGACTCTACAGCTTTCACAGCGATGGAGTTGGAAGATTTGCTTTGCAGCTTGTCCATTTCCCTACTGTGAACGTGACATGAGGCCACGGTTCACCTGATAGGAAGATAGGGATCCACGTCCTCAGGAATGGAGCTCTGGCGTTCATGCCTGAGGATTCGCTCATAGTTTTCATTACTTTTAGGATTTTCCCCTGTGTTTTAGTGCCTTTGTTCTTCAAATAATATTTTTACTTGTTGGTTTCTGGAAATGTGAAGATTACTAGAATCTACTGCCAGAATTTCTGATATTGACTGATTGTTTTGTTCAGATTTGATACATAAGTGACAAGAATACTTAAAATATTTACTGTAAAACCTCTAAATTTTGATATTTAACACACTAGTTTAAAACCCTCTATCTAAACAAAGTCTATTCTGAGTAAATCAGAAACTGAAATGTTAATTGAGTATGACCAAATCAAAGATTCATGGCTATCTGTTGAGAATTTACCTTAAATAATCCATAATTTTAAATTAAAGAAGAATCTGTTCAGAACCATGATAGCAATTATTAAGAAAACTTAATAATCAACTTTTCCTGCATCCCAACACACAGCAAAACCTATGCAAAGATTTATATCTGCATGGATCTTCCCCAGGCTCTCAAATAGAAGGCAAGCAGACCTATAAAGACAATAAAAATTATCAATCAAAATAATAATCAAAGTAAAAATATCAAATCAACTCATAATTACAGTATTTTTCCTAGAGAATAAGATATAATTTTTAAGTATAAGATATTTCATAAGTAAAAGTTATGCATACTTATTCCAGTGATACTGATGTGGATCAAAGTATATTAGACACACCTTTTTCAGATATCTTCACACATGGACTACACACATGCAAACACACACACACACAGATACACACTCATGCACACACATACACACATAAAGTTAATCTTAAAGTTAAGTTTTCTTACAGGGCTAGCTCCCTTTTGTCAAAATAAACAAACACAAAAAAACCCTACTAGCCAGCTTGATTTTTTACTTACCATTGGAATCAAGTCCAACACAAGTTTTTAAAAGTCTAATCCACTTCCCCCAAAAAACTAAAATAAAAATCTGTCTTGTTTTGATGGCAATTCCAAAAGGAAAAACTCAAAAAGTGTTTTCAAGTTTGGAAACAAACAGATTTTGGATCACAGGCATAAGTCTCTCAAAGTCTTACATTAAAGGAACACTTTTTGCTATTCAGAGGTTCAAGCAAGTCTCTGAACTTTTTAAAACAAGTTACAAGGCAGACATGTTAGGAGTTGAGAAAGACCACCATCTTTTTTGATAGAGTAGCGTGGGGAAGCTCCAGGAATCTTTTCTATGATATGTTAGGACTGAGGAGTCCACTGCCTGTGGGCACAAGGAGATCCCCTGGAATTTTTAAACATAAGCAATTCTAAGCATGATTACATGTCATACATGGCCGCACAAAAGACAATAAAAGGGAGGAGAGATTCCGGCAAGCAAAGGAGAGGTGCATGCATAGCTTCAACCATCGCTCAACTAAAGAGTGAATTCTGCAAGTCCTGTTCATTGCACTGTGTGTAGGGGAGAAACCAAATCTGAAGCTTCCTCGTGTTCATATGTTTTGACACCATAATAGTCTGCCTGGGCTGCCAAAACAAAGCACCACAGAGTTAGTGGTCTAAACTTCAAGTGTATTTTCCCATGATTCTGGAGGGTAGAAGTCCAAGATCAAGGTGCCACCACAGCAGGTTTCTGGTAGGGTGTCTTCCTTGGCTTGTCCATCTTCAGTGTCCTCCAGTGGCTTCTTCACTGGGCATACACATACACAGAGAAAGCTCCCTGGTGTCTCTTCCTCTTCTTTATAAGGCCATCAGTGTTGTCATACTAGGACCACACCCTTATGACCTCATTTAACTTAATTCCCCAAGGGCCTTATCTCCAAGACAGTCATATTGGGAGCTAGGGCTTCAAAATATGAAGTTCAAACAGTTATCACTGTTACCTTCTAGTACTTTCAGATGAGGTGAAGTGAGGTCTAAATTTCCTTTTATTTTAATGTAATCAGATGGCAGAATTTTCAATTCAGTATTCATTACACTGCATATTTTCTTAGAGCAAGAGTCCTTGGGCTCTAAGATCTTGGAGGAGGTAAAAGCCTCTGGGGACCCACCATATCAGACCCTCCAATGGCTCATGGGGTTGATCTCCAAGTGTCTACATAGCATATGCTTACCATGGTGAACTTCCCTAAGGTTAGGGAGATCCCCGGATTTGAAGCAGTGAAGGTCTATCTCACAGTCTCAGAAGAGGGTCCAGAGTTCCTGGCAGAACAGACACTAATCAAATACTTGCTGAGGGTTATCAGTGGGTCAGACGTTGTCCACTGAAAATTCTAAGAAGGCATCTCAAGATGTCTCTGCATTTTCAAGAATCTCTGTTATAATTAGGGCATAGTTTAAGAAAAATGAATTTTACTGGAAAAAAATGCCCTGCCCATATGTCACTCAGGACTCACTATGCTGCAAGTAAAAGAGGATAAGAAAAGAACATGGCAGATGAGGATTCTGTCTCCTCAACCATCAAAGTCCTGGGTTTGACTGTAATAGAACTGTCACAGGTCCATTCCCGTGCCAATCACTATGGCAAGGGGAGTGCCGCATGCTGAAGCCAAGGAAGGACCCTCCCTGTAGCCAAGGTGGTTACAGTCCCCCTCAGCTAAGAGCTAAGGGTTCAGGAGGACAGGTCTCAAATGGAAATTGTGGTCCTGATACAAAGGAGACCAAGATGGAAATGTGTAGGCAACAAAGAAGTCACCACAAAAATATTTATCTGCAATTTCTTCTTCCATATGGCTATATTCTAAAATGCTTATAATTTCGGGGCTTTTTGAAAGTTCCTTTGCTTGGATGAAACTGCTAAGTTAAAAACTAAGTCATCATTAGAGTTTTTGGTTTGGAATCAAACTTGAGAGGCGTGCTACGTAAAAACATAGTTTACATCTCAAAAGATGTTTACTATCAGTGAGCAATAAATCACTATTCCTTCTACCATGCAATTTCATGCAAAGAAGATGACAAAATTTCCTGAGTCTGTTACTGAAATTCTGCCTTTTTATTAAATTAATAGGCCATATTTCACTATTGCTTTGAGTAAATACCTGTGGGATTCAGACACTTATTCACCTCTCAGGGCTGAGGGTACTCCTGGATTCTAGCAAGTTCCAGGGCCCCTGACTACTCTAGGCACTACATGGAAAGGACCTCTTTCCTGTAAAAAAGACACCTGCGTCGTCAAGGGGTCTATGTGTCCACATCACCTGGAAAAATTGCCAAGGAACTTTGTAAGTTGTTCTTCCTAAGATTCTGAAATCCAGATGGGATGCCATCAGCAGGTGTCATCATTCTATATGCACTGAAGAGTTGGGGGACAGGGTCTGAGAGTGGGTTTTCTTACCGTTCTCATTTAAATAGAAAGAATGTAAATCTCCCGCCATTCAAATCAGCCCCGCCACCTTCCTAGATCTACACAATACAAAGCATCCCAAGGAATAAAGAGGGGGTGCCATAGACCTCACCCAGTAGAACCACCTCTGGGTGGTCCACCTACAAATTTCATTTGAAGACACAGAGATCGTTTCTGCCACTCAGAAAGCTTATTTCCCCCAAGAGAGTTTCTTAACAAATTCTTCAAATACTAGCTTAGTTTACCCTTACACAGCTTCTGTGGTCAGTAGATCATATTGGTGACCCTAGGAAGATTAGAGGAAAAGGACACAACAATGCTGTCATCGGTTTCTAGTTAGCTGGTCCACTCAATAGAACGAACTCTGATTGCAGCCAAAATCCCACTTACAAGGTCAAGATGCTTGTCTGGGTCTGTATCTAAATCCTCAGGAATAAAATCTAACCCTGTTTGGTCAAGTTTGAATATCAGAGATCCAAACACCATGATGCAGCCATAAAAATATGCAAAAAAAAATATGGCATCTCAGAACATCAAAGCCAAGCACTCTGAGATGACGTAAAGGAAGAAGAGAGGAGGAATTTGAGGCCTTCATAATCTGCCTGTTTTCTGGGCATAGCAGTCTCTATCATTTGCACCTTCAGGATTTCCCCATCAGAGAGAGAGCTTCATACACTATAAGAAAATTATATATGATGTACATATGCATGCATATGAGGTCTACAGGTGCATAAATAAATCACAATTCCCATGCCTCCATAAAGAAGGAATTCCATTTATCACCTTCTCCCAGGCTCCATTAATTTCAAGATTCTGAGTTCTGTTCCAGCCACAGCCAGTTGTGGGCCAGCTCACAGGGTGGCTTATCTTTCTGCCTCTCAGTTTTTCCACCCAAACTGAGAACACAAGGGATCCCATCAGTGCCTCTAGCTCTACTTAATCTCTGACATGTTTTGGGGTTACAAAACTCATTTCCCCAGCACAAAGTTGACCATATTAGCCCATTTACGTGTTCCTTCTCTATTTACCTATAATGTCAATAATCCCAGACGCTCCTCTGACTGGAGGAACAGCCCTTAATCCACATCTATTCTGCCATCCAAAGGCTTTAAAAAGCTAATAGCATGCTTGGCCGTGTGATTTATGGAGAGGACACAGCATATGAAAATTGAAATGTCTCCCCTTCCCCAAGATCCAGAGCACACACAGGCGGCCTCACTCTCCATTCCCCATACAGCTCCCTCGCCAGCGTGAGGCGCTCTTGCTCACTGCTTCCACTTCCTGCTCTGCAGCCTGTCCCCCTTCCACCACCCCCTGCTCCTGAGTGCCCCCTCACCGCGGAAGTCTTTCAGAGTTTGCTGGAGTTCCCTTTCACTTGACAACTAAGTCCTGAATTCTTATGTATTAAAATGTTCCAATTCTTCCAACCTTTGTAGACCTCCAATCATACGTCTGCATGGGGGCTCTGTGGGTGACCTGTCCCCAATGAAGCCCCTTTCACCTGTGAAGCTTCCAAGAGCAGGACTTACTCCCACTTCCCGAACCCAGGATGAGCTCAATGTGACAGAATTTACTAACTTACTGTAAAGCAATATTCCGAGTCCTGAACAAAGGAGCAAATTTTATCTGTTGGGACACAGAGGATTTAGTGTGAGTACTTTAATTTGTATCTTGTTTTTTGTTTTTTTGTTTTGTTTTGTTTTGTTTTTTTGATAAGATAAAATGCTACTCTCAAAATGGCCAACCCTGTCATACCTAAGGAAAAAATGCCTAAAAATGTGAGTCTGCATACCATAGGTGTCCTTCTGCACAGTTACCTCTCTGTGAGCTCTGTGAGCTTACCAATTTCTACTGGAATTCATCGGAAATTCCTTGAGACATACACTCATGTTTTAAAATGTCAGCAGCTTTTTATGTTGCTGGAGATTGAATTTCCTGACAAATTGAATTCAAGATGTTTGGGTATGCTCTCCTCTGCTTACCCAATTTTATTCTCTAATCCAAGTCTCTCACTTGGGGAAACTGGCTTCATCAAGGTGTCTTCTGGTTCTCAAGTTATTTCTAACTGTAAGAGTGTGATGCTAAAGCCAGGCTCAGTGACAACTCCTTGCAATCTCAGACACTCAGGAAGCTGAGGCAGGAGGATCCCAAGTTCAGGGCCAGGCTCAGCAACTTAGCAAGACTCTATCTCAAAATTCAAAAAGAAAAAAGAAAAAGGGGCTGGGGTCACAGCTCAGTGACAGAGTGCTTACCTAGCATGTGTGAAGCCCTGGTTCAATCCATGGTACTGCAAAAATAAATAGAAGAGTGTGTGTTGCTACAGATTTTCTTCTAATAGACCAGTGAGTGAAAAGCCTCAAGAAGTAGAGACAAAACAGACCTCCTTTCATTCAGTTCCGGGCCTGCTTTCTGGCATAGTCTTTAATCACTAAATATTTGCTTTGATGGGTCAATCTAATAACCCCATCAATGAACGCTTTCTTTCATTGACTCACATTTCATACTGTTAGTAAAGGTCAAACATGGGCAAAGGAGAAAGAAACCAAAGCCACTCAACTTAGACAAGGACCTTGTGCATCATTCGGGTTGCAAACTACACGTAAGATCAACGTCAGGCTTCGGGCAGAAATGGTCTCCTGCTCCCAAACCTCTCAGCTGCTGCCTGAGAAACTCCTGGAAGTCACAGACAACTGACTGTAGCAAACCTCTGGTGCAGCACTTGCTATGATGGCCTTCAGCTTCCTCAAGACTCAGAGCTGCCTCTGCCAAGGCCCTGCTGGTTAATGTGGCATTTCCCGGAAGGACAACAAGAGCTCACATATGAAAGGGTTTCCTTACCTCTAAGAAATACAACAGTATTTTTTTCTTAGAAGCATTTGATAAGGACACTTTTCTCCTGGATTATAGTATTATTATGATTTGGATATGAAGTCTCCCTGAATGCTCACGGGTGAGATAACAGGAGTGTTCAGAGGTTGATAGATTATGAGACCTGTAGCCTAATTGGTAGATGAATCCATTTGATGGATCAGTAATTTAGGTGGATTAATGGGTGGTAACTATAAGTAAGTAGGGGGGCTGGAGGAAGTAGGTTACTAGGAGCAAGACTTTGGGATTTATATTTTGTCTTTAGTGAGTGGAGCTCCCTCTCAGCCTCCTCACTATCATGAACGGAGCGTCTTTACTCTGCTACACCTTTCTGCCATGTTATGCCCACCTCAGGCCCAGGGCTATGGAGTCAGCTGACCATGGACTGAACCTCTGACACAGTGAGCCAAAATAACCTTTCCGTCCTCTTAGGTGTTTCTGCCAGGTATATTAGTCACAGCAACAAAATCTGACTAAAACAATTATCATCCTCAAAACAAATGGGAAAATAGTTTTTAAAGGGAAATTCTCATCCGGTCACAGACAGCTCAGTGAGTACCATGTCTGAGCACTGATTCGCAAGCTACTGTTTTGACATGTATGGATCAACTTCTCCAGGTCTTTATTTCTTTATTTAAAAAGGAGACTATTTATAACTTGTCTGGGATTTTCTTGATAATTTAACCAGGTGATGCAAATAAGTGTTTAATAAACCCATGGGGTCTCCTACAAACCTGAGCGGGCTGGTCTTCAGCTTTACTAACTCTGCATTTTGGTGAAAGTAAAGTCCAGAGCTCCCCTCTGCTAAGCCCCTTCTTCCTCCCAACATCAGGGAAGGATGCCGAGGGAGGAGGTGAGGGCCAGAGACAAGCAAGTCCTTCTAGCTCACAAGGTGGACTCGGCACATCCTTCCTGGAAACGTGATAAGTGGTGGTCCTGTCTTGGCTGTGTCTGCAGTGCCCTGGTGTGGGCTTCCCAGAGCCCCTTAGTGGGGGAGACCCTCATCCATCCGCTGCTGCAAGTGATGGCTGTGGATCCAAGAGGGGTTCCCGCATCACAGCCCAGCTTCTTCCTCTGCCCAGGCCTGCTTCCCCATTCCCTCACAGATGTTGCTGTGGAGCGCGTTCTCTAGTAAACTTGGTGCATGCTAATTTCAGCTTTCTCTGGAAACTCAATCTGAAGCACCATCCAAAACAGATGGGTGGTTGTCTAAAGTTAAGTGCTTCTTAGGGATCCTCAGTAAAATTCTGATGCCAGCATTAAAAAAAAAAAAAAATCATGTGCTTTACGTGTTCATTTAATAGACAGGGATCAGAAAATGCATTACATCCAGAATCTAGAAAGTCCCCAGCACATAGTAGGTTCTTAGTAAATACTAGTAGAATGCTTGCATTAAAACCATTTTTACCACAGCCCTGAGCTAAAGGATAAGCTGAAGTTAAAAATCAGAGAACCTTGGCCAAGGGCTTTTAACCTCCCTCCAAGTCCTCCTCAATCCCTCCCTGCCCCAGGGGAGTAGGTCAGAGCACAAAGCAGATCTCAGAATTGAACATTGAGGGAAACACCCACTGTTTAGGGACCCATCGAACCACCTACCCAGGGTCACTGTTGACCTCAGAAACAGACCTTTTTCAGAAAAGTAAAATAAATTTATTTAAAAAAAAACTTTTTATTTCCCCCAAATAAAAATATTAAATCTTTCTGAATGTGTTTAAATTCAGAAATATAAATCTGGTGATTTGGAGGGCAGGAAGAGGAAAGGGAGGAGAAATGGAGAAGAGGGTTTTGGTGGTGTGTGTCTCTTTTATTATTTGGTTTCAACAGGAAGTGCGTGCATCTAGTGATTGGAAGCAGCTGTGGACTGTGACATCTGGGACAAGAGTGGAGCAGAAGTTCCTGCCGATGCAGCTCTGGAAGCCACTCCCTTAGCTATCTATCCCCCTCCTACTGTAAACTCCTGACACTCGGTGTCCTCTGCCCCTTTCCTATTTGGGCTCCTCTTTTGAAGAGCAGCAACTATGCATGAGTAACGGGCCCGTGCAACACACGAATTGCACTTGAAAAAAGTTTCAAAAGGCAAATAAAATGGTTGAAGGGATGATTCTGGCTCAGTTGGGTCCTGAACAGGGTGGGCGCTTACCATGAAGTGACCTTGGGGACATCTGCCATGGCTCAGCTGCACAGAGGCTACAGTGCACACTAGTGTTCACCCAGCACTGTCTCAGTCAGCGGAGGGGAGTTTGTGTGACAGTAACAAACATTCCAAGATCTTGAGATTGTTTTCTTCTCTTGCATGTTCCATGGGCATCAGGTGTCACTCTGGCCTGTCCACGCCAAGCTGCCCATGTGTTCACTCCTGGATTGGAGTAGCCCAGAATGGAGACATTATTAGGCTCACAAAAGAGGAAAGACAGAGAGAGAGAGAGAGAGAGAGAGAGAGAGAGAGAGAGAGAAATGGTTGACCAAGAACTGACTCTTAAAAGCTTCCAAGTTGAAATCCTGTGTGCCACGTTTACCCACATTTTAGTGGTCACAGCAAATCACGTGGTAACTGCTGAGTTCAACAAGATGGGGGTGGATGAAATTCCCTTGGGCATAGGCAGCAAAGGTCACATGGCAAGCCCTGTCATGGATTAGCAAACAAGGACTAAGTCAAATGGTGAAGTGACTTGTCCAGACACTTGGACAAAAAGAAAGTGGCAGAGTGGGATTTCCCCAGGGTCTTCATCAGTCATCTGTGTCTGGCACCAGGTAGTCATTCAAAAAATACGGGTCTGAATGAATTAAATACACAAATGAGCGAACGAATTACTGAAGGACCTATGGAAACTTGGATTCTGCAAGGTTAATTTAAAGAAAGACCTATGGGCATAATGAAGTCGGAAAGGGTCATTATTTACACCGTAACCGAAATAAGCCAAAAAAAAAAAAAATTTGTGTCAAAGACTGAGGCTCCATTTCTTTGAAGGCACCAGAGAGGCTGGCCAGCCTACGTCCTGAGCGGGAGCCAAAACCCTCCTGCGGTAGCAGCATTAAGACTTTGTGTACTTTTCCATTGTGAGAGATGGAGCCTGTCCTTCCTGTGACAGCTCAACCAACATTTAGTAATTTGTAAGGAAAAATCTTCAATTATGCAGCCAATAGTATACAACACCCTCCAGCAATAGGCATCCCCCCACCTTAACTCCAATTAAAATCAATGGTGTAATCTTGCCACAGCACTAAATGAAAACAAGATGCCGGTGAGATACAAAGCCAGTTGATTTTTTGGTTTTGTCTGAAGCAATTGCTGTACTTGAGCAATTTCAACTTCTGAAGACAGTAGGAAAGTTTTAAAACCTTGAAAGAGTAAAATCAGATGAAAAATATTCTTTTATTTCCATGTTTCTTCTTTCTTGGAAGAGAAAGGCAGAAGCTCATTAGAATATTCTGTATGTTTTTATATTTGATGCTGTAACACATGAGCAGCAGGTAAAAGGGCCTAGAAGTCTGTTATAGGAAGTTTCTTGACTTTATGAAACTCTGAAAAAGGAGCCCAATGACTTTTATGCAAGCATATGAAATGAATTTGACTCATTACCATATTTATATGGTATAAATAAACGTTATAAGCTCCCTAACTGAGAAGCTTCCATCTCGTGTTTCTAATACCATCCACTGGCTCTCCCATGAGGCCCCTCAGCTAGCAGGTGCCCAGGGAAATTCATCAGCAGAAACATCCTAATCAGGGCAAATGTCATTGCAAATGTCCCTCCATTTTGTCTGTTCTCAAGACTCATTATTTATTCTAAGAACTTCCTCCAAGACTTAAGTATTTAATTTTCACAGATTCACCTTTCTCCTCTTGGGAGCTGGGTCATTACACCTCCTTTTGGAAGGTGATGTCACCAATCCACTTTCCAGTGCTTCCTTAAATAGAGAAGGAAGCTCAATTCACCACCAGATGACTGCTGCTAGGGCCAGAGATAAAGCTAGTCTTTGGCCAGAAAGGTTAGTGTATGAGCACTAAGATACCCTAAGTACACCTTCAGTGTTTGATCTAGTTTTCAGCCAAGTGCTATTAACTACATCAAAAACAACAACATTCACTCTGTGTCCTCTAGGTGCCTTGTAATCTTCTGAGCACTTTACATAGTTTAAAAAGTTTAATACAGACTATTCAGTGACCCACAGTCCTCAGCCTTGTTAGGCACATTAGAATTGACTAGGGAGCTTCTTAAACACCAAATGCCCAAGTCATCCTGTCCAGGTAAATCAAAATCTCACGGAGTGGGCCAGATGCCAGTAATTTGTAAACCTTCCCTAAGTGATTCAAATGTGTGTCAGTGTAGTTGTAGAATTTGAACTATTCAAAAACAACACAGATATGGTCATGCAGCTTTGGTTATCACTCAAGAAAAAAAAAAACAGGGTCTATTAGCAGAAAAATCTCAGTTCCTTCTTAACATAAACTCTTCCACCACATTTTCCGAGTAAATAGGGACTCATGTGGCCTAGATTTGGGAATGATTGGGAATCAGAATTCCCTGGCACCCATCAAATCTCACAGTCCCCTGGGTCCTGGCTTTCACTGCAACAGGGACCACTCCTGTGAGGGGGCCCCACAGCACAGATGGAGGCAGCTTGATTTTCTGTTGGCATTTTATCCTGCCAACTTGTTTAGGGTTCTTATTAGTTCTGCCAGTTTTTAGGGGAATCTTTAGGGTTTCTGTATATAAGATCATGTCATCCACAAATAGCAATACCAAGTATTGGAAAGCACGTGGAGGAAAGGGAACACTTGCACACTGTTGGTGGAAATGCAAATGAGGACCGGCATTACAAAAAACAGTATGGAGATCCTTAAAAATTAAAGAGGACCACCATATGATCCATTCAGCCTACTACTCGGAACATATCCAAAGAAAATGAAATCAGTATGCTAAAGAGATATCTGCACTGGTCACTGCAGCCCATTCATCATAGCCAAGACATGGGCCAACCTAAGTGCCCATCAAAGCATGAATGGATTAAAAAACAACCTCGTGCATACATACAATGGAATACAACTCAGCCTTAACAAAAGAAGGACTCTTGCCATTTGCGCCAACGTGGATGAACCTGGAGGACATTGTGTTAACATGACAGAAGTTAGGCACAGAGAGAAAAATAATAAATCATCTCACTCACTTGAAAAAAAATTGAAATTTTAGAAGCAAAAAAGGAAAATGGTCATTAGCAGAGGCTGAGAGGTGGAAGGGTTGGAGAGGAAAAAGGAAAGATACACAGGATGGGAGAGCTCTGCCTGGGATGATGTGGGAAGACAAAGGTGAGGATCAAAGGAGAAAAAACAAAGAACAGTGTGCTTCCGCCCAGGTCCTCACCTCTGAGACCCGGGAGCTGGGTGCTCCACTCTGCCAGCTAGTGCCAGGCCCACAATGAGGCTCTGAGGCACCCAGGGCTGGCACTGCTACATTCTTCTGAACTCTTAAGAGGGGTCCAGTTTACTTCCCACCTAGAATTTATCCCCACAGCATTTTCCTCAACAGATTCAACTCTGTTCTCATCCCCCCAAGCTCCATTTCTCTCCCTGTTATTTCTCCAGTGAGAACCAAGACTTTGGGTTTAGTGACAAAGAAGAGCTGAGTCCTAATTGTGCTATAATAGCCAGAAAGTCCAGCCATATGGACTCAAATGGCAATGATGTTGACCTCTAATTCTACCTGCTTCTGGCTAGATGAGGCTCTCTTCTCTGGTATAGATGAGTGTCCCCCAAAGGTCTCTTTGGAAGGCCTTGGTCCCTAGAGTGGCAGAGTTGGGAGGTGCCATGGGCCATTAAGAGGTATAGCATGGAGGGAGGTCCTTAGGTCAATGATGACAAGTCCTCAAAGGGTATCGTGAGACCCACTCACTCATGGGCTCCTCTCCCCCTCTCTCTTCTCCTCCTCCTCCTCCTCCTCCTCCTCTTCTTCTTCTTCTTCTCTCTCCAAATGTGCACACTCACTCCACTTTCTCTGGCACCTGTTTCTGCCATGGTGGACCACCTTTCTGGAGGCCCACCAGTGGCCTTCTCAGTCTTGGACTTGAAACTCCAGAACCTTGAGTGAAAACACTTCTCTACATAGGTAGCCTGTGTCGGCACCTCATTATAGTGATGCAAAGCTGAGGAATACTGTGTCTGAAAGATGTGGACAGGAATTCCCCTTAGCACGTCCAAGCCATACCCACACACCCTCCACATTACCATCCTGAAGTTACAGGGAACAAGAACTTGCTTCCACAGACCCTCGGGCAGGGAGCAGGACAACAGGGCTATGAATTGGATTCATATGTCTAAACATGGGTCCTGCACCAGCTCCCTCGTAATGAGTAAAATTGAGAAAAGTAACCCAGAAACACATCCATGACAGCTTAATAGGAGTTAGACAAGTCTGCCTCATTAACTTTGCAAGAGAACCCTGAAATCTCAGCCTCGTGCCAGGTTGACTGAAAGCAGTTATCTGTTACTGATGTCACCACACCTGCCCCAAACTCCAGAGACCCAGGCCACAGCTGCTTTGCACAAATGTGCTCTAGAATTTCTACAGGGCTGCCTGGCACTCAGAGAGCAGACCCTCTAGTCACGAAGGATACTCCTTTTGAAGGTGTGTGTGTGTGTGTGTGTGTGTGTGTGTGTGTCTGAGTAGCAAATAACCAGATTTTCTTCACACCATGCATTTATTTGGAGTAGGGCTGATGAAAATCCTGATGGGGCCAAAATCCTGCCATGCCATATTTGTTCCAACACTGGCATCTCCAAAATGAACTGAAACCCAATGGCTGAGAAAAAAGCCATCAGATGAATGCTCCCTCTATGGCAATGTGGGAAGCAGATTCTTTTTATGTTTCCCTCTTTCCTTTTTTTTTGGCAAAAGTAAAAAGATGGAAAAAAGGAAAGTGAATAAAAAATCTTGTATAATAAGACCTTTATAAAGAAAATCCCCAAATTCTTCAGTTGCTTAAATGTTGTGAAAGAGATTTATCAAGAAATTCAATCATTTTTTGAGTATTTCTCAGAATAGATACACTTTCAGAGAATTAAGAGACCTTTATTCCCCAAACTGTTCCATACCGATAAAGCATTTTCTGGAGGGGAAATTACCACAACCAGGAAAAGATCAACAGTTCCTGCCCATCTTTGACTTAGATGTAACCTTTTTGAGTGCCTAAGGATGAAAGGCAGTCCACACATCGTATCAACAAAGCATTTTATGAATGAAAGAAGTGTCTGCCTCTTGGGGAAGGATGAACACCCTCTGAGAAAGGGTTAATGCACCCATCTATGCTCAAGCTACTCTGAAGTAACCCTGTGGGAATGCTGGGAACCTGATGCAAGCTACCAAGTGGAGGGAGTCAAAGTGCACCTCCCCCAGAAGCCTTGGGTTGGGTTATTTGGCAACAAGAAAGAGCGCTGGCTATAGGATCGTCAGGGAGCAGGGGGCTGGAGTTTGCCAATTACCAGAAAGTCCTCTGGGGAGACCATACTGACCAGGGAGTCCAGTCTGACGAGCCTGTGTTTGCAGGTGAATCACTACATGCAATTGTTTCTTTTTGGAAGGACAGCAATCAGGAGACCTGGGGTGTCACTACTGCCTTCAATTTTCAGCTTTGAAATTTCCAACAGTATTCTCATCACCACATGGAAGTCCCAGTTTTGATTTTTTGAATGGTGCAAAGTAAAACAAAACAAACAAACAAACAAACAAAAAAACCTGATAAAAGGCCACTCACTAGCCTACCCTTGGAGGCTTGGTACAAGTTTCACCAGCTTCAGAAATCCTAAGACGCCCCCACTCCCTGAGCCCTGGGCTCCACACCTCCCCTCAGAGCATGCCCGTGGAGCCTAGGTTTCCCCCATCACAGCCAGCGTCACAGTGTGGAGGACTTGTCTGCCAGGCCATCTGCTTCTGGAAGATTCCCCAGGCCCAGGACTATTTGTCCTTCCTCTTTCCAAGCACGGTGCCTGGCACAAGGCAGGTTCTCTGCAACCGTATGTAGTTGAGCTCAAGTGAATTGAGACCTTTGGGGATGGGACTTCCCAGGCTCTCAGTGGGTTATTTTAACTCCTCTTCCTATGTGAAATAAAAGGGGGCTTTTCACGGCCATTAAGCTTCCTATGAGCCACTTCTCAAAACTAAAATATGTTTATATGTATTTTCGTCTCTGCTGACCCCTGGTGTTTTCCGGTTTTCTGTCAGAGCTGTTCTGCATGCTGTGACCCATTCCTTCTTTTCAAGTATCTTGCTACTTGTTTTTTTTTTTTTTCCCTCTCTCATCTCCATGATGTTTTTCCTTCTACAAATTATGTTTTCCTTTGGGCCCCTTTCCTCTGGCGGTGTTCAGGCCTGTGAAAGAAAGTTTGCATAGTGTTCCTGATTTCTACAGGAAGCTCTCAGGGGGGAAAAATAGAGGAATATTCTCCACGTTTTAAATAAGGTTCATGTATTTAGGGAGTGCCCACCATTTCAGTGTCCCCACCAAAATTCAAGAGAAGAAGTTTTGACAACAAGTTTAAATAAATGTCAGAAACACAATGAAGAAAATTTGGACTGATATTTTTAGTAAGTAATTTGCAGACTGAAAAGTAAATAAAGTATATAAAGGAAGATGTATATTAAACTCGTACTCCAAATTCAAGGGTTCCTTGCACTTGCAGATCTTAAAGACCCTTCTTAGCGTCATATGAACCTCCATGTGATATTATACTAGAACTGAAGTCCTATGAACCATGGCGTGTCTCTCTCTTAGCTACCATCTTCCCAGCATTCATCAAAGCTACTGACACATAGGACCCTCAATGTTTGTTAAGTTAATGAATATTTGTGAATAATTTATTAGGAAGGGCCAATAGAAGTGGGTCCAATGGCATGGAAATGCCACCTCCTCCCTTCATATACATGTACAGCCTCCAGAGGAGATGATTGTCTCAATCCAAATTGAACCTTTCAATAATTACTCTGAGATTGTGTAGAAGTTGCATATAAAATAAAGCTAAAATACCTGGTCCTTGTCCTCAGGGTAATTACTCTTCAGCTATGGACCCCAAAAATTAGCAAGAGGAAAGACAATAAGCTCTTCTGTCCTTCCATTTTAAACACTTAATCAGGAAAAGCTATATATGGCAATGTGCCTGGACTTCAGATTCCATGGATTTTCTTATAGAATGTCTATGAGGAAAAAGGAATATCTCTCCTATTTCCAGTTTTAAAAAGAGGAGAGCCATTAATGGCTAGGTCACTATGGATGTGAAGTGATCAGAAACCGGGAGCTCTAATTGAGGCACTCTAACTTTAAAACCTGAAATACAACACATAATGATAGGAGTTAATATTTATTGGGTTTAACATGAACTTTCTACTAATCCACATCGTATTTCCACCATTCCAAGCATGTTCTACTACTCAGCCCTCCAACAGCCCCAGGAAACAACCACCATGACTTTATTATCAGCGTGCTACAGATTTAAAACTCAAGCGCAGCATGGCTACCTTGCCAAAGGTTACACGATTTAACTTATCAAATTTATCTTGCCAAAGGTTATGTAACCACTGAGTGGCTGGCACAGGATCTGGCCACAGGTGACCAGATGACAGTGCACCCTGTGGCCACTGTGGACAGTGATAACTGAGGCTCCTACAGCTAGTCTGTGCTAATCGCTGCCGTCACCTCGGGTGCTCCATCACCCCTCCTGATAATTTAGGGAGGTATTGCTTTTATCCTCAGCTTCTAGACTAGAGCATGGAGGCTCAAGAAGGTGAAAGAACTTGTCCGAGTTACAAATTGCAATCCCTGTGACACTGGTGACTCCAAATCCTTCTTTCACTACCACCTGGTTTTCTGTACACGGTAATAAGTGCACGCCATCAAGCAGTGTCTCAGGGTACTACCAACAAGCATCAGAGACCACATTGTGCATTCCAATGACTGCCCCAAATGTGAAGGATTTTTGGTAACCTCCCCTCAGAGGTTTTAAGACCATAAGTAGATATTTCAGTAAAGAACAAAATCCATGTATGTGTTTAGTTTTTACATAAATCACATCATGAGGACCTGGTAACGTTCCAGTTACTTTTTGTAGTATCTCAAAAGAAATGAAGTCTCTTCTGAAATGCACTAGCAGGAGGGAATGTCACGTGCTGGTAAGGCCGGCTGACAGCTGCCACGTGATAGAAAGGATTTCCAATGAGCAGCTGATTCACCGATCTTTCATGTAATGATTTTAAATGATGGTAAGGTATCTGCTCACCCCCATCCAAAATGTGAAACTCTGATAAGCTCTTTTAAAATATGCACGTTAAACATGATTTAGTATCTGCACATCCTCCTGTTAATTTTGTTGTTGTTGTCATCATCAGCAACATTAAAAGAGTTTCCCACAATGTGGTAAAAGAGGGAAAGTGCAGATCAAGCGCCTGACCTCAAGGGGCTGATCCTACCACAGTCCTGAGTCCTGGGTCAGCTTCCCTCCCTGGGAAGGCTGTCCTAAAGGAGAAGCTCCAATGGCAGCTAAGAGGTCCCATTCAGCTTGAACCAAATTCTGCTGAGCGCCTCCTCTCTCTACTCTCCAGAATGCTGCAATCATAGAGTCTCTTATTTTTAGAAGTATTGAACGAGCAGGAATCTCAAAAGATCTTCAGCTCCAGATTCCTGCTTAATAGAAATAGATTTACCTAGTTTCTGGCAATCCCTAGACCCTGATCTACAGTTTTCTCTGGCTTGCTGGGTTACCAGGGGCTTCAAAATGTTCTCTCCTGAATCTCCCATTCTCCACCGTTGGAGGATCGTGTTAACTTTTTATATCTCAGGCCTTCACTGCATTTGCTTTTAGTGTTAGGGAAATTAGCTCCATATGCTAGTAATAGAAACTAATTTTAATTAAAGTTTCGTAAAACTTCACAAAGATTCATTATGAAGATATGAGGATATTACATACTATACAAGGAGAGTGGAGAAGTTGAAACTCAGGAAAGGGTGGGGAACCAAGGTGATGCCCCCATTAAGACAAACAGAGGGTCAGAACAGAGCCAAAGCCAGACTTCTCAGGGTCCAGGACAGGTTCCTCACAGTAGCTGCTCTCCAAGCAGAAGGGCCTCTGCCACAGCCAGCCTTCTCCCTTCATGGGGTTACTCCTTACAGAACCCTCTACAGGCTGAACTCTCCAAGAAGTACAGGACAGACTCCACAGACAGGCTGGGATAGAGAAGGGCCGTGTTCTTTGCACGTAGAGGTCAATACTTCCCACAGAATGAGAAGTGCTCAAGTTCAACCTGTATCTGTCATCATCACTAACAAATAACAGAACCACATGTTCCACAGTTGCTCAGCTTGGAAGAATTGAGAGTAAAGTCCTTTTGATTTTGAGGACTGTTTAGTTTGTGTCTTCAAGTACGTGATAGGGGATTTGCCTTAATTGAAATTTACACCCCTGTAGAGGGTCTAATATCTCCTTCTACGCTAGCACCAGGAGTTCTATGATGTCTTTCAGACTCAGCACCTCATTAATTTCACATCTTCTGGAAACTCAATAACCACATTCTTGATTTCATCCCTTGGGTGCCAATGCACCCAGGAGCTTGGTGGCCGATGGCATGTGTGGCAGAGTGGCGAACAAACAGAAGAGCCGTTCGGGTCAGCATTGTCCCTTATTCTCTTTTCTCCTCTGATTGAAAAACCCTGTGGTGATCTCCAGTGAGTCACAGCCTTGTATAATCTCCTCTCCTTGAGAGTGTGACTTGCTTCTAGCCAATAAAATATGGCAAAGATGTCATTCCCATGTTCTATGAATCCCTTGAGACTTAGTCTTAGCACACTGGAGAGATTTTCCTTCTGGCCTTGAATAAACTAAGCTGCCATGTTGTGAGAGTTTGTGAGAAAGACATGTGGCAAGACATGTGGGTGGGTGGCCTCTAGGAGCTGATAGTATCCCTGGCCACTGTCATCCAGCAAGAAAATAGGGTCCTCAGTCCTATAACTACAAGAAACTGAATTCTACCAATGCTCTCAAGAGTCCAAAAGAGTCCCTGGGCTCCAGAAAGAAAGGCAACCTAGCCAGCGATTTGATTTCTAACTTGTAAGACTCTGGGAGAAAACTCAGTTAAACTGTGGGAGACTCCTAGCCTATGGAAAAAGTAGAACATAAATAGATGTTATTTTAAATCATTAATTTTGTGATACATTGTTCTGCCATGAATAGAACTAATACACCATCCATCTCCTCTATCAATTTCTTGACCTCCCGTGACCCCTCTCAGCATGCTATAAGCCAATTTCTGCCTTAAATCAGTAAGACATAAAGAAGGCAGGTGATATTACTGAGTACCCATGATATACCAGACACTGTAAAACATGTTATCTCTTCTAATTCTGTGAAGGAGAAATTACTAACCTTTTTAATATTTATTTTTTTTATTTGAAAACTGGGGTTATGAGTAGAATTGTATCGCTACACACACACACACACACACACACACACTCAAATTCATAGGGTAAAGCCCTAAACCCCAGTGTGACTATATTTAGAAACAGGGCCTAGAAGGAGGTGATAAAGGTTAAATGATGCCATAGGATGAGGCCCTAATTCAGTAGGATTTGTGTCCTTAGAAGAAAAGGAAGAGACAACAGGGAGTTCTTTCTCCATGTGAGACAGTAAGACAGAGAAGACATCATCTGAAGCCAGGGAGATAGCCCTCACCAGTAATAGACCCTGAAGGCACTTTGATCATGGACTTCTAGCCTCCAAAGCTGTGAGAAAATAAATTTCTATTTAAACCGCCCAGTCTAGGATATTTTGTTATAGCAGCCTAAGCAAACTAATACACTAGGAATAAGTATGGATAAATATTTTGACCATGCTTAGTTATTAAGTAAGACAGACATGAATGCAAAGCATGCCACCATAGCTTACTACTTCTTTTTAATCTTTATATCAACAGATGTTAAACATGAGACTCGATAACATTGACTCTTGTTTCCCTATGTCACTTTCCTCCTGTGATCATACAACATCTTGATTATCAAACTATGTATTTCAAGTGGGGAGAGGAAAGAATGCTCTAGTTTATTACCAGGTAACTCCGGCCTTGCTCTGATCTTAAGAAACTGTCCACAAGATGCTCTGGACAGAGAATGCCTTTCCTGGAATTTTCCAGTCAGGTCCTCAACTTCTTTGCTCTTTAGTTGCAATGTGATATTCTGAAATTATTCTCAGAATCTTCTCTATGTCTCATTTTTTTATCTGTATTTGAGGAAACTTTTTATGCCTACTTCATAATGGTGATGACAAATAAGCTAATCTAAGTGAGGATCTACACTATATCACTGGTACATATTATGCACCAAATAGATGCTAGCTGCTCTTATCATTGTTTATGATAAAGGACACTTTATCTCTAAGCCATTCAGCTGTCAGAAGAGAGGGAGCTACAGCAATATCCCTTCTCATTAAATGATCATCCCAGAGCATCTGTAAGCTTCATATCCTCTCACCACAAAGCCATCCACCAAAACAGTACTCTGTATCCATATTGGTAGAATAATGGGCCCCAACCTACCATTGTATAAACTCACTGAAGTCTTCACAATTCCCTAAGCTCATCCCTAGTAGCCATTCCAGAGACAGTTTTCCGTTAAACTCTTATATTTCTGAACTGCTCTTTTATTCTGGATTATCTTGTCAAGGATGTTTATATAGTAAACAGCATTGTAACATAAAGATAGTGACGTCCTCCAGAGTAAAGGGAAGGCTTGCCTGCTATCCAGAAGAATAAAAAGAATGTCTTTCCTCAAGTCAAAGTTCAGGTTTGCTTGCAGACTATTATAAAAGATTCAGGTTCCCCAAGGCAAGAGTTTCTCAGGTGTGATTCAAACTCACTATCTGTACAGCTTTCACCTGGGTCTCTCTGCATATTTCCTGTAGAACATGGGGACAGGTTACCAATGCCAACATGGTGTTCAGGCTCCTTGCTCTGCCATGCGTGAATAATAAAGTTCCTTTCTCTGACCTCAGAGTCTCCTGTCTTCTGCCATTATCCATGAGGCGATAGCAGACTAATTTGTTTACTTGCAAGTATGGTAAAATCTCAGAACCCACTTATTCCTTGACGACCTATCAAGGACAAATCAACAAGACAGACACATATGTAATCTTCTTATCTCGATTTCGGCATCCTATGACCCCTGAAGGCTATTAGAAAAGCTGCATGCGAGTGATCATTCAGAAGGAAACTTCACCTAGCCGTAAAAGTAAAGAACTGTTGGAGATTAGGCAGTTTTCTGTTTGGGGGCCTCTTGAAAACTATCTCCTCTTGTTTTTGAGTGAAAGGCACAAGGGTGCAATTTTTTAGAATTTGGTCTGTGATTAATGCATAGTCATTTTTGTGTTCTTTTTTCTCTATTATTCAGAAGCTTTTCCATGATTTTTAAGAATCTTTGGTATTAACTAAATCTTTGGTATTAACTAAACTAATATACACCAACAACTAAAGTATCTTAATAAGTAGCTCAACGTTGGCAATATAAAACAAAGACAGATTTTTGAAAGCTTTCTTAAATACTAACCAATGTTAGCCATTCTAGCACCGCTTTGTATTTATTTAATGAATCAAAATACCTTCATCTCAGGTAACAAAAATAATGATCCCAATTATCTTAAACAATAGTAAAATTTATTAATACTCTCTCTCTCTCTCTCTCTCTCTCTCTCACACACACACACACACACACACACACACACATACACACACACACACGCCCAAGTCCCAAGCTAAGTGTGTGGGTAGGGGGTACCCCATTCCAATTTTCCGTGGTCAGGACTCTTGCTCTACTTTACTGTAACTTTCTTGGCTCGGCTCTTCACAAGCTGGTAAAAGATGGCTATAGGAATCTAAATAATTATATACAGTGACTTTATAGAGAGAAAAGGAAGAGAGCTTTTGTTTCAGGAGAAGAAAGACTTCTTCTCAGTCCAGAATTCAGCCACCCAATCTCCACACCACTCACAACAACACTATTCTTAAACTAATCACCGGGAAGAGGATGAGCTGCCTTTGGCTTAGATGTGTCATCATTTTATATTTGCCCCATTTTGGTTTTAAAAGAAAAACAAAAGAACAAAACTTAAAATTGAAGTTTGATTTTAAGAATTCTATGATCTTTGTCTGGGGAGGAGTAGCCGTCTGTTCATTCCCATTGTGTGTTCTCTTCATTCAGTCATCCAGCTAGCCACCCAAGCATCCATGCTTCCATCCAAGAAGTATGTAAAACTGAATATTGAGTACATGCCAGACACTGTTTTGATTTCTGAGAAACACATGTGAGAAAAATAGAGTCCCTGCTCCCAGGAAGGGGCAGGTATGTATACTCGTTCACCTTGTATTAGAGTCATTGTTTATTGCATCTGTCAGACCTCAGAGAAACAGAACCAATAGGAAAGAGGAAGATACAGAGAAGGAGAAGGAAGGGAGGGAGGGAGGGAGGAAGGAAGGAAGGAAGGAAGGAAGGAAGGAAGGAAGGAAGGAAGGAAGGAAGGAGAAAGAGTGGGGATGTTTATTTTAAAGAACTGGCCCATGCAATGTGGGAGCTGGCAAACCTGAAGTCTGTAGGGCAAGCCACAGTCTAGAAACCCAGATATTAGTTGATGTTGCAGACAGGAGGCAGAATTTCTTCTCATTCAAGAAACCTCAAGTTTTACTCTTGAAACCTTCAACTTATTTTATGAGCCCACTTGTGAAAGGTTGTTGCATTTACTTAAAGGTGAATTATTTTAGATTTTTACCCACGTCTATAAAATACCTTTATAACAACCCTGTGATTAGTGTTTGATTAAATCACTGTGTATTATAGTCTAACCAAGTTGATACATCAAACTAAGCATCACAGGTGCCTTGCTTATCTCCTTAACTTAACTGCCAGCTTGGGGGGGGGGTGATGGTATTATATACCTGTCAGTCTAGAATCTGCACAGAACATGCCATAGTGCCTTGCAGCTAGATGTCCAACAGGAATGCATGCTCTTGCTTCACTTAAGCTCGACTTTATGACACATGCTGTGTCTGCATGTTTTTGAATGAGAAGGAAAGTTCAGATCAAAGAGGATCACTCAGAACTGGAGCAAGATCATGAATCATGAAATACAGGGGCCAAGCTCCTCATTCACTTGGCCAGAGCTGAAGACTCTGCCCTTCTTCCTAGTCACACACCCCATCTTAACTCCGGAATACATCCCAGACCAGAACACCCATGTCAAGGAATTACATTTCCCTAAAAAATGCTACTAAGTACACCACATGCCTTTTTGGGGAAATAAACTTAAGCCTAGGGCTTAAGAGACTTCATTTTTTTTCCATCTGACTTGGATCTTTTCTTGGGCCATTTGATCTGCTTCTTTTCATGAAGCAGATGTTCAAAAGAGATTGCACAGGGAGCTCTGGGTCAAAGCCAGCCCTCTGATCTGCCTGTGTCTCCACTGGCCACCCATGGGGCGCTGGGCGAGCTGTGGCCCTGTGACTCAGAATCTGGCATTCCCAAGCATTCCATGCACCTGATATCTTCTGGGCCACACCTTACCACACAATACTTCAAGGGAAATATATTTGCAATAGTGTTCTCTTCATATACAGATGCCTTATCCCCAAAGTCCTTTGTATGAATTTATTTTCTCCATGGTGTTAATCTAGTCACACTCTCAAAGCTTGACCTTCTGCACCCAAAATTAGGAAAAGATAAAAGTCAATAAACTAATTAAACACCTACTCTAAGCCCAACACTAAACAAAGCATGCGCACACAACTAAGTGTTTATCAAACCGTAGGAAATGCATGTTGTTATGATATAAATGAGGACTTGGAGGACAGCTGTCATGTGCATTATGGTGAGGTCAAAGAAAGAGACAAAGCTAATCAAGTGTGGTCACAAACCTTGGCCCCTCACTGACTGAACAAATGCATCATGAGAAAACTACCATGACACACTAACCACATATGACATGGCTTAGGAATGAGGTGTCCCCCAGAAGCTCACGGAGAGACAACACAAGAATCTTTAGAGGTGACATGATTATATTATGAGAAGTGTAATTGAATCAGTGGATTAATCCACTGATGCGGATTAAGCAGATGGTAACTATAGGCAGGTAGGATGTGACTGAAGGAGGTGGGTTGCTGGGGGTGTGACTTGGGGGTTTACATTGGGCCCCTGGTGATCAGAGCTCTCTCTGATTCCTGTTGTCATGGCCTCAGCTGTTTTCCTCCTTCATGACCTCTGCCATGATGTTCTGCCTCACCTCAGAGCCATGGAGTCAGCCAAACATGAATGGAACTTTTGAAACCATGAGCCAAAATAAACATTCTACGTTGTTCTTGTCACGCCTTTGGACCAAGCAACAAAAAAAGTTGACTAAGACAGTATATAATGTGGTTTAACTTGGAGTATTCTAAAATAGCTCGACTTTTCCAAAGGAAATGGAGCAAGCTGATTTTTTTTTTTTTAAGAAGGAATCGATGAAGTATGTTCTGGATGGATAGAGAATATAAACATTTTAAATATAGTGCTTTTCTGAAAGTGTAGTGATCTGGTGTTGAAATGTCGACAATTCTAAAATCAGTATTTAAAAGAAAATAGATTTCTTGACATGTTTTCCGAAGCCACTTTTTCTTGCAAGGAATTGTCAAGTGTGTCTTCACATCTCAACACACAAGATCCCATTAAATAAGCTTTAAATTATTTAACCAGTAAAATGTGTCCTCATTTAAAGTTTTTTTCGCCTTGGTTGCTTCACACCACAGAAAATCCCCCTGCTCACAAATGAAGAAAGTGAATCAATCAAAGAGACAGAAATGTAAGTTACAGTGGTGGGAGCTGCCCAGAGGTGTTGAGAATCAGTGGTATCCATGTGAGCTCTTAAGAACCACCCAGTGTGGTGCTGCAAGACCAAGAATGAGACAAGAGCTTACCTGAACTTTGCTTCTCTGGCCTTCTCAACCAATGAGTCAATCTCTGTCTCCTTGCATTAAAATCCTTTTCCTTTTGGAAAAGGCAAAAAGGAAAACAAACTAATCAAACAAGGGATTCATCACATCAGTGAATTACTGGATGGATTGATGGATGGGTGAATGGATGGGTACATGGATGGGTGGAATGAATGAATTCTAAAATCATGGAGGCTACACAAACTCATAGGGTGCTGCAAAATACTATTAAGGAAATGTAAAGACAACCTACAGAATGAAATAAAATATTGGCAAAGAAAATATCTAATAAGGGATTTGTATTGAGAAAATAAAAAGAACCCCTAAAAATCAATAATAAAATGATAAAGAACTCAATTAAAAATAGGCAATTGATCAGGAGAGAACTTTCTCCAAAGATATATAAATGACCAGGAAGCACATAAAAAGAAACTCACCATCATTGGCCAATAAGGAAACTCAAATCAAAACCAGAATGAGATATCACTTCATATAATTAGGATGGTTGTAATCAGAGGACAGAGTAGTATTGTTGGTGAGGATATGGAAAAATGCCAGCCCCCTATACTGCTGGTGGGAATATGAAATGTCCATCCTAGAGGCAAGAGGAGCTAAGAAATGTGATCCTGGCTGGACTTCCATTTCCCTGGGAAAACCCTAAACAATAGAAGAAGAATCAGAAATCGTGCTAAACAGCTTAGCTGGCCACACCCCAGGCTAAGCCAAGGATTCTGGAAAGACAAGTCATTTTCTACAGTTAGAAGGGCTCTCTTGAAGGGATGTCATGGCATCTCACATGTTCTAAGGAAGGAAACCTGAGGAAGCGTCATTCCGTGGGAGACTACATCACCCTAAATGGCTATTTAAAAAATAAATAACCCCCCAAACCAAGTGTGCAATTATAGATTCTTCTAGTTGAAAGAAACCCCAGAGAACGTCTATTTATTACACAAAATAGTTTACCCAGAACAAATGCTCAAAGAGCTGGATAAGTGCTGCCTCCCCTTTGAGATGAGGTGGACTCACTGACTCCCTCTGGTTGCATTACGCATGGCTGTCTCACGGTCAGCAGCAAAAACAACCAGTGGCTTGTTTTTGAAGAAGGGAGAAATCACGAAACACCAGCTGCCTCATTTGGTGGTAAACTGTAAAAGGCACAGACAGCATTATTCTAAATCAATAAAGTGTTTTCAGATAATCCGTTACCCTCAGGAAGCTGGTCTTAGTGGAGGGCTCTTCCAGAGAAATCCACCCCTTTTATAACCAAAAGTTGCTTTGTTTTTTTGTTTGTTTGTTTAGTTAAAACATGAAGGAGTGTCCCTAAAATGTGTCCCAGGCTTCTTTTAAAACATCCAAGGCTGGAACAGGCTGCAGTCTTTTCTTGAGGACTCTGGGATTTTCAACCACATTCACAGGGTCCAGGTCCATTTGGACCTCACCCTGGGACTTGCCTATTGTAGTTTCAGAACCCTATGGGATCCATGTCCCCATGGTTAGCTACCCAGTTGCTCCTCGCTTCTCTTTGGCTGCTTGATGTGGCTCCTGCTTGTCTTACAATTGGCCTGTCTATTAAGTGTATTTTGACTTAATTGTCACTTAATCCTAAATACAATAGTCCTCCATTTATGATGCTTTAGATTTCCTGACTTCCTGATGGTACAAAAGCAACATGTGTTCACTGAAAACAGCACTTTGAATTTTGTCCTTTTCCCAGGCTTTCGATGTGCACTTCACTAACCTCTTGCTGTGTTGGGCAGCAGCCTCAGTAGCCAGTGGCCCTGTGATCCCAAGGGTGAACTACAGATGCCCTAGAGTGTGCGCTGGATTGCCAGAGAGTTTTGAGCATTGTGTTTCATGTTTTCACATCTATGTAACATCCTACGTGTCTCTGGTTCTGTACAGTGTAAGTCCCGTGAGATGAAGGCGTTTCTGGCTAATGCAGTGTTCTCAGGACACCCAGGTAGATGAGGCTAAGCTGTGATGCTCAGAGGATTGGGTGGGTTAATGCATTTCCAACTTAATGATATTTTCAACTTATGATGGACCTACTGAGACATAAACTTGTTATAAGTTGAGCAGTGCCTGTCAGAGATCTGCTTTGGGGTCCATCCCAACATATTTAGCATGTATGATATGATACTTTTTCCTCCTCTTCCAAGTCCCCTTGTACTTGGTTCATAGTTTTGTTGGCTCCACGTAAAGGAAGCTGTTGGACAATGAAGCTTCAAATAAATGATGTGGTTAATTATAATGTCATCATCTTTGAGTGAGGATTTTCATTTGCAAGTGACCCAAGGCCAATTCAAACTGGCTTCAGGAAAATTAGGAAAAAATTGGCTCATAATACTAAAAAAATCCATCCACTTCAGTTACAGCCTGGTCCCCGCGCTCAAGCATTGTGTCAAAAGTTTGCAACCCAATCCAGGCCAATCCATGTGATGGGATCACATGACCAGCCCTGAGCCAATCACAGTGACTAAATGGTATCACAGTTCAGGGGAGGTCATCGTTGTGGACGGGCCTCCTGAACTAGGCCCCCGCAGATCAGACCAAACCAGAATGTCATAGGTGCCCCATAACCAAACTGAACTTTGAAATGGGTCTGTTTCCAAAAACCAAGAGATTCCAGCCAACCCACATCAGTGTAATAGGGAAGTCCCCTCTGCTTTCACCCTAGGAGAAGTAACTACAAAATGCTTTTTATTCTGTTTTGGCTTTTCTCAGCCCTTTTCAGCTTTTAAAGCCGAACTCCTCTGCTCAGCTCATCAGAACTCATTCCATTTTATAAAATGAGGTGTTGCCTGATTTCAGGATCACAAACAAAAACCAGTTAAGATCATCAAGCCAAATTTCTTGTGATTTTCATCTTTCGACAGTGACCAGACTTTGATCATGGGCTCAAGCCTAGACCTCAATCCACTCAAAACAACACAGGCTGAGAAAGGGGGAGAGACATCAGCAGCAGAAGAGGAGAGAAGCGACTTTGGGCAGGCAAAGCTGTCCCACCACAAAGACAGGAAGGTCCCCGCAGGCTGCTTCATCCGGGGTTCTGAGGTGTAAATACAAGGCGGTCTTTGAACAATCATTCTGCTGTGGAGTCCTTCCTGTTAGTAACACTTCTAAAAAATTTTCCATACGCAGGCAGATAAACTTGGCATGGAAACCACCCCATATACAGTACCTCTCACATTAGGCCTTTTTAAGTAGAACATATTTCTGTTTCCTGATTACAGCATGTTTCAATCATCACCCTCATAATAATTTTCACACTTTTTCTCTCACTTGAAGTAAAAATTTTAGTGTGAAATTTCTCTCCTGTCTTCAGTGTCATTGTGTTAGCAGTTTCTCAGTCCTGGTAAGTCTTTCTGGAACATCATTTTCTCCCCAAACAGGAAGTAGGAGAGCCAAAAATAATCTTTCCTTTTAGCCTAGTAGCTCTCCAGCAAGTGTTGCTGGAAGATTTAATAAAAGGCAGCACTAGCAGCCAGGGCTCCCCAAGCTGGTGCTGAGCAGAGGCATCTTTTAAATGTCTTTGGGGATCAGTCTTCTAGGCAGATGTCCTTCTCTGTGTGTGGAGACCATATTTCCACAGGGGATAGGCCTGGTTCTGCCCTTAGCATCCAAAAGGGGCTTCCCACCCGCTGGAGGGCTGCCCTCATGCAGCCCTCCCCAGGTTCTGCGGCTGCCACACTCTTTTCACATGGTGCGGAATCAGCCAAGCACCCCCCCCCCACGCACACCCTGCCCACCCACCTCCATAAATCCTGCTGTGCAGTGTGGGCCAGGAAACTGATCTGTTCTCCATTCAAAGGCCACAGAGCCAAAGTTCTTGCGTCAGAGTCCCTACTCTCCCTGGGCTGGGTGTTCTTCCTTGACCCCACCTGGCAAGAGACCACGGCATGGCTTGTAATCATCCACCTCCCTGTGGTTCTCAGCAAGGAGACTGGGTTTGGAACTTGACCCTGACATTTACCAGCAGAGGGTGTCATTCCTATTCACCTCCACGGGGTCCTTTACCCCTTCCTGACCACAGTCACTGTCCTCTTTTAGGGCTGCTTCTCTTCCCCACCGCCCATGCATGGATCCAGGTAGGACTCGCCCCAAGCCTAAACCCGTGAGCACACCTGCACCCTGCAGGCCACGGGGATTGGTTCCTGGACAGGCCCTCGTCTAAGACAGTCAGTTCAGAGCAGGTCAGAACATTTTACAAGAGCAATTCAAAGAAGCATCCTATTTCCTGCGGGACTTGAAGCCAAGCCGCTGGTGGGGCCAACTTATCATAGTTTGCCTGGGACTTTCCTCTCTTTAAAACAGAAAGCCCCACATCTGGGGAACCCCCCTCAATCCCAGACAAACTGGAAATGTTGTTCACTCCAAGTGATGTGAGGGCTGGAGCTGCTACAGCCATATTATCATGAATGAAATCTGACAATCAAATCACACAAAGGAAGAGGATCTGAGAGCAGGAGAGAAGCCAGTTCCTAAACATGTCTTCAAACCCCTCATTCTCTTTTCTGCTTACGCCAACATAAATGGGATTTCCTGACACTTGTAACAAAAAGTTTGTTCGCTATTATACCCTCATGATCTGACAAGTCTCTTGGGTTCTCTGAGGCTCAACTGGTGCACCTGTCACCAGTGAAACCAGAATATTTTCTAAAGATTAAATAAGGCAACAATGTCAAGTGTCTGTCTCAATGCCTGGCATGTAGTAGCTGCCCAGTAAATTTTGTTTCCTTCCCTGAATAAGCTACAGCATTCATGAACTCTATAGAGAGTATGAGCTGGAGGGAAAACAGGAGATCTTGTTCTGATTGCTCATTATGTGAGTAAGGGGAACTAAGGTATAGTTAAAAAGCCCTCCAGCTAATGTCAAAGTCAAAGCAGGAGGCAGACACCCTGTGTGCTCGCTGGTATTCTTTCCACCGTGTTGTGAACTGCTTCTCTCTTTTGAGGATGCCAGTCTACTGAGGCAAAGAGGAGACTCCATTTAAACATGATGATTGTGACATGTCAGGGGCAGAGCCAGGAGCTGGCCAGAGCCAAGGCGCACTCAACCAGTCTGCCCCACAATGGGGCTTTTCCTCAGTCCCAGAGTCACCTGCTCCAAATCAGAGAAAGTCTCTCCCCTGCAAGCAGACTTGCATGCAGACTGAGGGACCCAGATCCAGCAACCACTTAGTGATAGTGCATGTGTCATGGCCTGCACGTTTGTGCTCCTTGGAATTCATACCCTGAAACTGAACCCCAGTGGGACAGTGTTAAAAGGTGGAGGTCTTTAGGTCAGAAAGGTGAAGCCCTTGCAGTGGGGTTGGGTCCTTATAAAAGACACAGCAAACTGGTTCTCTTAGGCTCTCTTCTTCTGTCTCTTCCTTTCTCCTCTCTGCCCCCTTTCCTCGTTCCCTTTCCATGTGGGATTCGATGAGGACAGCCATCACCACACCAGGACGAAAGCCCTCGTAAAACTCCACCACGCTGGCACCTTAATCTCAGATTTCCAATCTGCAAAACAGTGTGAGAGACATTTCTATCGGATTAGCCACCCAGTCTAAGGCGTTTGTTATAGTAGACAGGGCTAAGACAATATCAGTAAATAATTGCTAACTACAAATTTCAGACTAACTCTGTTTTCTTCTTAGGAAAGTAGAATTCATTTTCAAAGTGAAGCTCACAGCTGTATTCATAAATGATTTTACCAAAGGCAATGATACTGGGGGCAGGAGATGAAGAGGAGAGAACATAACAATTCTCCACCATTTTGGATTGGGTCACCTGAGGGATGCACCAGTGCTCAGCTGGTCTGCTCTCTCTTCTGGAGTTTGGATCCAGAGCCGCCGCCTCACCAGAGGATGAGGAGCTACAGCCTGCTGCCTGCTTACCAGTGAGTACGGCTATGTCCAGAGCCTCCTCCATCACAGCCTGGCGTGGTTTACTCTAAGTGGACTTGAGATCATAAGAGGAATATTCTCCTTGACTGCCACATGTTTGGGAAGGATACTTGGGACATAGAGGCCAAGTGATTCCCCCAGGACTCCTGGGCTTGAGCCCAGCTGCTTCATGAAATCTTGGAGGAATGTACAGTACTGACAGAGGGATTTTCCTCTCCATAGACCAGCACTGTCACCACCCAGTGTTCAGAGGCAGAAGCGGGAGCTGGAGACCTGTGAAGCACCAAAACAGGCCGGGAAGCCATGTTTGCCGAGGTAGGGACCATGACCGTGACCAAGACTGTGTGTCTGGCACACAGCAAACGTGATTAGTGTTCAAGGGCGCATTTCCTCACAGTGCTCAGACTACAGATTCTGGAACAGTTGACAAGTAGTCGAGAATGAGATCGTGATCCAAGCACCAGCTTTACCTTGTACGGCTGGACCTCCTGGCCTGCGGCAGAGGCCAAAAGAAACAGCCTTCTCCTTCCTGCCCTCTGCCCAGAGGAACGCACATTCATCAGGGAGGCAGAACAGCTGGACACCTGTGTCCCCACAGGTCAAAGAGCCCTCTCTCCAAAACTCCAGGTTCTTCTGGAAATAGACTCCCTACACATATAGAGCTCTCACTTTATTCCAAAGCCCTGATGAGAGCAAAAGTCCCACAGAAAACCTCTTAGCATGTCTTCCCTTGCCATACGCTTTAATTTCCCTGAGTTGAAAATAAACTAAAGTTTAATTAAAAAAAAAAAAAAAACTTAGAGATTAGTAGCCCTGTTGCAAACTACTTAGTAGCCAGCCCAATCTAGGCACCAAGAATCAGAGGAGAGATCCCTACTGGGACCAGATCTAGACCAAGCCTGGGGAAGGTAATAATGCCTATCTAAGCTGCAGGGTGTCTCATTTTTACAAGACCTGGGAGGTCCTGCATTTACGTGGTGGGAGCCTTCACTAGACTTATAGAGGTGAGTCCCACTGACTCCTGCCATGCCAATCCTCTCAGTCACACTTCTCAAGATGGGTGGTATTGGAGAAGCAGGGTATTAGAAGATCTGCTAAGGAAAAATTGATTTAGAAATACATTGGTTTAGGATTAGCAAAAAAACCTATACATAATTTGCAGTCACTTCTGTTTATAGTTAAGTTATTGTTGACTATTGTAGAGTAAAAGTAATTTTCTTTAATATTTTTATATACCTTTGATTGAAACTTTTATGGAGATAATCACAGATTTATATGCAGTTGTAAGAAATAATATTAAGATTCCTTATATACTTTGCCCATTTTCCCCAATAATAACATTGTGCAACATGATAGCATAATATCACAATTGGGTTATTTTTTTATAAAATTCATTTGCATCCAAATTTCTCAGTTTTACTTCTATGAGTGTGTGTGTGTGTGTGTGTGCACACGCATGCACATGCTTTATCTGTTTTTATCACCTGTGTGTATTGGTATGTCTATAACCAGAGTAAAATTACTGAACCATTGCCAAACCACAGGGATCCCCCAAGTTGCTTTCTTATAACTGTATTCATCTTGCTGCTTCCCTTATCCCTAATCCCAGGCAATCATTAATCTGTCCTTTATCTCTAAAACCTTAAAATGTCACATAAATGGAACCATACAGTAGACGGTCTGGGGACTGGCCTTTTCAGCGTAGTTCCCTGGAGATACATCCGAGTTGTTGTGTGTATCAATAGTGGGTTCTTTTCACAGAAGATTTGTGTTCCGTGGTATGGATATGCCACAGTTTGTTTAGTCACTGACCTGTCAAAAAAGGCATCTTGGCTGACGGCAGCTGCTATGAACATTTATGTTTTAGTTTTTATGTGAACTTGAGTCTTCATTTCTGTGAGATAAGCATCCAGGCACACCATTCCTGGGTCATATGGTAGTGCTTAGTGACATCTCCTTTGCAGAGTGGCTTTCCCAAAGAAGAACACATGCATACAGCTTAAGCTGAGACCTCCCGCCTAGCAAATTCTCAATAAAAGTAACTGCTCCTATTGTAAACCAGGTCTGGTACATTTCTAACCACCAGCAAAGAGGGAAATATGTTCAACATTGATATTCTGACATTTATTGTCTACAAAGTAAGAGAGACTTTCGGTCTTTGCTATCAAATGTTTACAATTATGGGACAAGATTATTGGGACTAGTAAAAATGCTTGAATTTGTATTTCTAGTTGCTGTTTCTCTTCAAAGTTTTCTCTGCATCAGAGAAATGACAATCTCTCACCTCCTTTCGTCTGCGTATGAGCAATTTTAGGGAATGATTAATTAAAAGGAAATAGACCATATTATGGAGCTCTCAAAAATGCAAAGATATATTCATAACTATGCAAATACTTTCTTAAAACATGAAATCAATATGGTTAGAGTACCCTGCACAGTATTTATGTAAAAAGCCAAGAGCAAACTGCAATACAGATAAGATTTGAAGGAAAAAGTTTCTACTTAAAATACTTCTAAGGATTTCAAAGCAACAGCATAATCTAGGTACTAATCGGAGCACATTGTTAATCTTTTTATTAAAGCAGACCAGAAAATATCGTTTGCCACTTTTAAGCTATTTTAGTTAAGAGTGATAAATCCTCAAGGAGAAAGTGGTTGTGGTACCTGGGAACAGAGTTCTGTTGTCTAAGAAATAGATTCTAATCTAGATTGAAGAACTCACTATAGTGCCTTTTAGGTTCTTGGATCCTTGCTTTTGTTATTTTTAAAATGGAGAGAACACCTCACATTAAAGTTGTTAGAAGACATTAAGGAGCTGGGAGCAGAGGCACGCTCCTATAATCCTGAGGCAGGATGATTGCAGTTAAAGCCTGTGCAACTTAGAGAGACCCCCCCATCTCAAAATGAAAAACAAAAGGACTGGGATACAGCTCAGAAGTAAAGTGCCCCGTGGTTCAAACTTCAGTAAGAAAAAAAAAAAAGAAAGAAAGAAAGAAATTAAGGGCCTAGTTCAGTAGCGTACATCTGTAAATCTGTAATCCCAAGTATGTGGGAGACTGAGGCAAGAGGATCACAAGTTCAAGGCCAGCCTGGGAAACTTGATGAGACCTTCTCTCAAAACTAAGGGCTAAGGACACAGTCAGTAATAGAGCACTTGCCTAGTACGTGCAAGCAACTGGGTTCAATCCCCAATTCCACTAAAAAAAAAGTCAAGAATGCAAACATTCCCTTGTTCAAATAATAATTGTTCTAAAAATATTTTTATTCTATATTCCATTCAACTAGACTTTTTCATATCAATTATATACCAATGAAAATTCTTATTTTATATAGTTAACATAGGACACATCATAATGACATGGGCAATATGTGCTACTAAAACCCTGGGAGAGTATAAATTTATTTGAAAAATGACTCTATTGAAGTATTTGGGCCACAGTTAGCTATTTTAAATTTGTCTGTTGAAAAAGTGTGTTTCCAGTTTGGTCTAAAAAATAGTTCCCTTGATAACTATAAACATTGTAACCCAACCTATATTTCTTGTGGAAGTAAAATTCCTGCCAATATCCCTGACAGCCTTTCCTACAGAAAGTCTAAAACATTCCGGCTGATATTGCTTTACAAGATTTTTTTTTCCATTTCATTTTATGAGTCCAGTAGGGTATGAGAGAAGGTAATAGAATGTTTTTTTTTAAAATAATGCATATAAGGATTTACATTTTAAATTTTTTTCTTAGGCAATTTGAAGGGGGTTCGGCTCATTCCAAACACTTTGAGCCTGTACCAATGACATATCAAAAACATCTAAGGCATCCATCCGTGTGGCTGCCAGTTTCCAATCCTCACACGATGATAAGACAATGGAATTTTTAAATAAACCAAATGAGTTTTTTGGCCAAGCCTTCTTGTGAGTCATGTGAAAATGTGTTTAATGCTATTGACCAAGGTGGCTTTGATTTCTCCTCACGTTCTCCAAGGACCGAGTGGGAAGCTGGTTTTGATGGCTGGCCAAGCAGGATTTTAAGAATGTGGTGTCCCCAGCAGGCAAGCTGGCACTGAGCCACCTTGTTAGTGATAGCCCCATGCGTCGGTCCCATGAGGCAGTCCTTCCAGTCAAGGGTGGAGTCAAAGAAGTCAGCAGCGCACAGTGGAAGCCAGATGGAAAATCACGGACTCAACAAAAGGACTGTTCATTTCTCAGGAACCAACATGGTACTACAGCACTCACAAGTTGGGGTTTTTTTGTTGTTTTGTTTTGTTTTGTTTTGTTTTCCTGAGATGAGCAACAGCCTCTGTGCTGCGAGGTGGGAACAGAGAGTGACTTTGAAGCAGATCCTGTTTGTTCCAGGAAGTGTACCAGAAATGGGCCTTCATAAATGTCTCTGAAAGCTAGGCCCTTTGGGCTCTTCTGGAGGACAGATTGAATTGCCAAGCTTTGCAGTGACCTTGGACCCAAATATTAATAGCAATCAAAATGGCCATGATCATCCCAGTTAACAAGTCTGCAGCTTTGAGTTTATTCGTGGGGTTAAGGAGCATTCTGTGGGGTATGCAATGGGCCCAGACACCTCCCTTTTAGATTCAAAGTTTAGATTCAATCTATTTAGATAGGGCCAAGAGTAAGAAAAGAAAACAGCCAATAGGAAAATGTCCAGAAGTACGAACGAGAGTCTAGTTGGCCTGGGTTCAACCTGAACTGAGAACTGGGAACATCTCCTGGTGGGTTGAAGTATAGGATTCTCCACACACTAGTCACCCCGACAACCTGGTAGCATCCTCAAGGCAGGGGTGGGGGCAATTTAAGATGTCCGGAGGCCTAAATACTGGGAAGAGTATGCTTCCCATCCAGTCATCATCCCTACCCAAAATGCCTTTCAAAACACTATTTATATTTAATCATAATATAAGGGTAAGACAAAGGACTTAAAATCAACATTACAGTGACACAGCCACATCAATGTTTATAGCAGCTCAATTCACAATAGCTAAACTATGGAACCAACCTAGGTGTCCTTCAACAGATGAATGGCTAAAGAAATTATGATATATATTCATAATATTCCATTATATATATAATGGAATATTCTCAGTCTTAAAGAAGAATGAATTATGGCCCTTGCTGGTACATGGATGGAACTGGAGAATATTATGCTAAGCCAAATAAGCCAATCCCAAGGAACCAAAGTCCAAATGTTTTCTCTGATATGCAAATGCTAATTCACAATAGGGGGGGGGGGGGAGAATAGAGGTATTTTGGACTAGACACAGGAGAGTGAAGGGAGGAGAGGGGGCAATGGGGTTGAAATGATAGTAGAATGAATCAGACATTATTACCCTCTGTGCACATTTGATTACATGACCTGTGTAACTCTACACCAGGTACCACCAGATGAATGAGAAGTTATACTCCATTTATATATGATGTGCCAAAATGCATTCTATTATCATGGATAACTAATTAGAACTAATTTTAAAAAGATTTCAATTCTTCATAAATAAATTAATTAAATAAGGGTAAGAAAATCCAAGATTAAAAATTAGCTTTTCCCATAATGCCTGTTTTGATGCTGCTTCTCCAGCCTCACATTTTCCGAAACAACTTTTTAGCCACAGTATTTTGTGGCCCATTTTAGTCTGAATTTAGTTATTCAGTCCTGCTTTGAGAGAATGGCCCAATGTTTGTAGAACACAAAAGTCTGTAGCTTTGGGACCATGGACCAGCTTTTGCCTGGAGACCACAGAGTCACAAGGACACTCAGTAAATAGGAGCTCTCTTACTCATGGGGCCTTCTGTAATCAAAGTGCTTTCTGGGTCTCCCAGACTTACCCTGGTCCTGTTGTCCACCACACCACGAAGGCAGACAGGACAGTCAGAGAACTGTGGCAATATTGCAGGCAGGAGAAAACATAGACGGTGGAGGAAAAGATGGCATTGGACAAAGAGATATTGAGAACAGAAAATCAAGAGAGGTTTGTGGTGAGACAGAGAGAGTGAGGGAGGAGAGGGTCACTCACTTGGTTACAAGGGTGAAGACAATTCTCCCAATCAAGACAGAAATTACAAGACGAGGAAGAGGAGGTGGGTAGTAATGGAGAGAGGAGGACTGGGAGCAACACGGTGGCTGGGGGCCTTGGCAGGTTCACTTACCGGCTGACACCCCACTCAAGCTGGCTCTCTGTATGAGAGGGCCCAGCGGTGGATCTAGAGCTTATGAGAAGCAGGACTGAGAGTCACAGGTGGTTGAAGATAAGCAACCTACAAGAACACCTTGGGCATAGGAACTACCCATGCAGAGGGAGCAACAGTCGGAGAGTAACCAGGAGATAAGATCAGAGTGCACACAACGCTCAACTGAGAGAAAAAGGAGACTTCCTTCTGCATCTGAGAAAGAGGAGAAAACCGAGACTGCTGACCATTTGAAGTGAAGAAGAGTTAAAGTTCATATCAAGGAGCCTTGACCTTCTCTGAAATCAGGAAATGACATCATTCCTGAGCATGCTAGGGCTGGAAGTAAATGAAAGACTCAAAAAGAAGAAAACAGTTAACTGGGGTTCATGGCAAGAAGGGAGTCAAGACCCTGTGTGACGGACGGGGAGACGAGCCTCTTTACCTGGGAAGGGTCTCAGAAGGAAAGACAACATCGGTGAAGAAACCGTATGAAAATTACCAAGTGAACATCTGCAGATGTCTCTTCTAATATTTTGGGTGAAGAATAGAAAAATAATTCTCAGTTAAACATAGATGATCTAAAACCTGACACTTTCCTAAGAAATAGGTTTCTGCCACATCTTAGCCATTTCACAAAACACAAACATAGTGACCTAAACCTTTTACCGGAGAAAAAACAAGGCCTCAAATCAAACATGGACAAAAAAATAATTAGGTATTTTTAAAGTCCTGCTTAAATAACATCAGTTTTCTATAAACCGAATAAGGAAACTGACCTCACACACAATCCTATGTAATAAGGTGACAGTTGGTTTGATGTGTCATCTTGAGCAGGCCACACAGTAGCCAGATATTGGTCAGACATTATTCTGGGTTGTCTGCAAGGATGTTTCCGGATGCATTTGAACTGGAGACTCAGTAACGCCTTTACCCTCTTTAAAGTGGGTGGGCCTCATTCAATCAGTCGAAGGCCTGAATAGAACAGAAACTTACCTTCCCTTGACTAAGGAGTAACTCCTACTGCTCAGCTACCTTCAGGCTTTTGTACTTGAACTGGAAATGACTCCACTATCAACTCCCCTGGGTCTCCAACATGCAGACTGCAGGTTTGGGGATTTGTCACCACCCATCATTGAGTGGGTCGATTCCTTCATGATAAATCTCCTTCTACACAGCTACATGCCCTGTTAGTTCTGTTTTTTGTAGAGAATTGACCATAAACATGTAACAACCTCCAAGTCAGTATTTCTAAAGAGTCATTTGGTCATCAGAATGTCATGCTGTCTTTAAGTTTGCTATGTATTTTTTTTCTTCAAAAGTCAATCTTAAAAAATAAAAAAAAGGAGTTGGCAAAAATTATGAACCTGAAATGTATTTTGTACTTCATGTTTCTTCCAACTCTGCCTTGGCGCTCGCTAGTTGTTCATACAGGTCCCCAGTCAGCACAAATCCCCAGCATAAATGGATGCTGCCCGTATCAGCTTTCCAACCTGTGATGAGATGGCAGAGGTCTCAAGAACATGCAACTCAGAAAAACAAACTGCAGCTGCGAGAAGGGTATGTGCAGCCGGGAAATAAGTTTCATCATTAGCAGGACAAATCATTTTGTCGATTAATGACGTCTCTCCTTTCTAAGCCAGACACATTTTAGGATACTGGCAGTTTTTCCTCTGAAGGCAATATTTTGCAATTTTCATGACACACAATTGTTCCAAGTACACTTCTTTCTTGTTTCTAACTTATGGTACCTGGACAGGGATTTCATCCCTCTGGGTTTATTTCCTCATTGCTGAAACACAAAGATGTTAGGGAAAGTGATTAGAGCACTGTTTGGTAATGATGTCCTGGTGTTGTAAGTCAGTGTCCAAAGGGCATCTCTTTGATAGCATTTTCACTATCCACTTAGAGTCTGCATTCCTTTTTTATATTTCTATGTAACCAAGACGTTAGGTGAAGCAGCCATATGTCTTGAGATCTGTACAAGATTGGATCAAATACCCAATTCCATCCTCCATGTCAGTCTAAACCCACCTCTCACAGTTTCTGAAAATTTCTGGTGGAATTTTTGTTCTTGTGATATGATAACATCTGGCACTACCTTGGCTTGATAGATCATGTTACCATTTCGTGTCTGTCCCCACCCACAGCCTTGGACCTAGATGTGAAATTCAATCCTTTCCTACATTTCCTCAATTTCTAAAGGATATTAATGAGTGCTGACTTTATTACAAATTTGAAAGGCGTCCAGAAATATAAGCAACCCATTTAAAAGTTTTCCTTCTTAAGGTCTGGCAGTGAAGCTCAGTGGTAGAGCACTCACCTAGCACGTGCAAGGCCCCGGATTCTATCCTCATTACCACACACACACACACACACAAAGTTGCTTCCTGCTCCTAACCTATCTAAACATTAGGCCACCTGCCTGTTGAGCATTTCCACTGGCCATTTCCCCCCTGCACTGTCCAGTCTTGCTCTGTTTCTCTGAGAGCAAAACTCTTTTTATTTTCTTGTTCTGAATACTTTTACTCTTTCCTTTATTGACGTCAGCCTTTCTCACCTGCTATACCAAATGTCTTCATGGAGTGTTATTGTAAACAAAGACACTCCTGTCCCTAAGAATCCAGGTGCCAACTGCTAAGAGAGTCTATTTCTCACACCCACCCTCCCCATACGCACCACCGTGATGGCAACCCTGCTGCTATATTAAGACAGATCATAGCTCTGCAGTCCCACACTCGTTCCAAGGCGCTCTCACCATCTGGTTCATAAAATAACACTGGCCAGATGGTCAGCATCAAAGACACAAGGGCCTTGGAAGCGCTAACAAGCCAGAAAGAGGTTGATGTTCCCTTTCGTAGGAGCCAGTCCCGGCCTTCAACAGCATAGACCTTTCCACTGATAGGCCACGTCTGGCTCATGTGCTGGGAGACCTTGTGCTAAAAGCTGTAGAATGTTGACCAATTAGAGGAGTTGCTTAGGACCATTTAACTATTTCCAACAGTTAAAGTCATATTTGAATAGTGTTTGTATGGCACTTTCTACAAATTTCTGATGTCAATAAATAGTATTTTGATGTGCACAGAAGCTAACCCAAGTAGTGTCTGCTCTCCAGCTTCCTGGCAAACCATCCCAGCTAAACTAGTAATGCTCGCAGTCCCATGTTATCACTGGTTATGAGTTCAGTTTGGGGAGTGCAGGCAAATGTTTTAACCGTATCTTCCACAGTTTCTTCTACAAATAACAGAGGTATGTCTGATTTTTCTTCTTGCAATTGTTATCTGGCAAATGTTGCTAAATAGAAAACGATGGTTTTGCGTATTTTCTTAATTGTTCGTGGTTTTTTTTTTAATTTATTCTTGGGTTTTAATAAGTAACTTATTCTGGCTTTTAACATCAAAAATTAGCAGAAGTTTGATTCTGGACCTAATGCCTTAAGTATTTTATAGAAATAAAAATGATGCTTACTTCTAAAAATAAATAATGTTTATAAATAATTTAAAGAAGTAGATTTTAAGGGGTATTATAGACTTTTATTGCTTCAAAATGCCAACTTTCAAAATCTATTTGAGCATACATAAATGCAAGCAAAATTGATATGAAATTTTAAATGCTGGTTGTAGAATTTAAAAGAAATTTATTTTAATATGTATTTTGTATACTATACTTGAATTTTCAATAATTTTTATAGAATTTAGTTTTTTTTTTTAATTTTTAGTTGTAAATGGACACAATACCTTCATTTTATTTATTCATTTTATGTGGTGCTGAGGATCGAGCCCAGTGCCTCACACATGCTAAGCAAATGTGCTACCACTGAGCTATAGCCCCACCCGGAATTAGTTTTTAATACTCTTCAAAATGCACTTGACTTTTATTTGAAAAGCCAGTTTCTTTTATTGGAGCATTATAACTGTACACAGGGTTTAGGTGCCTTTTGACAAAATCATTCATACAAGGAATTTTATTTCACTCTCCATCCCCTCCCTCTCCTGCCATCGACCCTCCCCCGCTTTTCTCTTCCTCTGTTCCATGATCTTCCTTTCACTCCTTTTGAAGCAGGCCAGAGACCCCCAGCCTGAAGACTCTCACCATAATAGTTCTTGTTAACCAAATATCAGCAAAGATTTCTGCAGAAGACTCAGTGTGGTTAGAACTTCCATTTCTTGTTGCTCTCACTTGTAAAAGCTAACTTTAACCACAGAATTGCTGATATTACTCCTGCTTTTGTGATAAAACATGTAAAAACCTCTGTTTTAAAAAATGGAACAAAAAGTACTTTCTGAGAACTCAAAGAAAAAAATGACTTTTATGTAGACTTTTGCAAAAATGTAAACCTCCAAACCCCCTCCACACACACTGGGTATAAAGTCCAAAGAACTTCTAGACTCTCGGTCCAGAGGAGGAAAGGCACAAGCCCCTCTGGACCAGCTGCAGACAATAAACCTGCTCCCTGCTGATTCCTTGGGCACCCAGCCTCATCTGCCCTACATCACTGTATTTATTTCTGATCGGTACTTTCTACATTGTTCCCTTTGGTACCTTTACGTATGTGTACAACATGCTCTGTGAGATTCATCTCCTGTTTCTTCCCCTTCCTTCCTCCCCCTCATTCCCCCACCCCTACCCCCCTGATTTTCCCTAGGTCTTTATGCTGTCTGGTCTCCTTCTGTTCGGGTACCAGAGATTAAACCCAGGGGTGCTTAACCACTGAGCCCCATCCCCAGTCTTTGGTATTTTTTTATTTAGAGACAGGGCCTCGTTAAGATGCTGAGGCTGGCTTTGAACCCTCAATCCTCTTGCCTTAGCCTCCAGAGCTGCTGGGATTTCAGGTGTGGACCATTATGCCTGGCTTTTTTTTTTTTCCCCTAGTGTTGGACCTTTATTAGGAAGTGAGGTGGGAAGGTGCTGCCCAGTGCCCACTTCCTGTTGGTGGCCTCCATCAAGAGTTAAGGCTCCACACAACAACAGAGTAAGGCACCCAGCTGGAGTGGCTGGGCCCTGGTCGTGACCCCCCAAACACCCACGGTTTAGGTGGTCTAGGTGAGGTTGGTGTTAGAGCTGCCACTGGCTCAGCCCTGCTTCTACAGGCAGTGCACAGAGCTGGGGACCTGGAGCCTGGGGTCCCCTGGAAGCCGCCACACCATACTGTGAACACAGGCAGCAGTGGCTGTGCGAACTTGGCCTTTTCCCTTATTTTGCTTTAGCTTCCACATGTGAGAGAAAACATTCGCCCTTGATTTTCTGAGTCTGGTTTATTTCACTTTGCATGATTTTCTCCACTTCCATCCATTTACAATCAAATGCCATTATTTCATTCTTTATCATTTTTATCATTTTTTAAATTTTTGGTCATAGGTGGACACAGTACCTTTATTTTATTTATTTATTTTTATGTGATACTTAGGATCAAACCAAGTCTCACATGTGCTGGGCAAGCATTCTACCACTGAACCACCACTCCAGCCCCCATTATTTCATTATTTATGGCTGAGTAAAACTCCATTGTGAATATGCATCATATTTTCTTGATGTTGATGAGCATCTAGGTTGATTCCTTAGTTTGGCTACTCCAAATTACTCTGCTGTAAACATTGTAGTGACTGTATTTCTATCAAATGCTGAGTTTAGTTCTTTTGGATAAATACCAAGAAGTCAGATAGCTGGGTCACACGGTGGTTCCATTCCTAGTTGTTTGAGGAGTCTACACTCTACTTTCCAAAGTGGCTGCATTAATTTGCAGTCCCACCGACAGTGCATGAGTCAATTTTTATGAAACCAAAGAAGGCTATGATTCACTTATGTATCTTGCATTTAAATAGATTTAAATTTTTCTGACGACATTTATTTTATAATGGTCAAGATTTTGAATAAAGCCAGAAGGCCATCAGACTCACAAAACAAATAGAGAAGTTTAAATAAAAGAAGAATTTTAAGGACCTATTTAGGCAATATAATGAATATTATCACATACTTGAATCTGTGAGATCAGTTTGTTCTTCTTTGCTGTCTAAAAAGCTAATTTGCAGGCTAAACTTATCAAGAGAAGCAACCGAACAAGAAAACCAAGCCCAGCACTTTACATAAAACATGTATTTCACAGAGAAAAAGGGTTAAACATTTCTAAATATTTCCAAGTGCAAAAAAAGCGGGGGAGTAGAGGAATTCCTGTAACAGGATTGGTTTTACTAGCACTAGACGAAATTCAAGATATACTACAGCTGTCCTTGGTTTCACAGGGAGTGGGTTCTAGGACCCCCTCAGGGTAAACTCAGGGCTACTTAAGTGCCTTATAAAAAATGATTTCATCTTTTCATATAACTTACAGATATCCTCTTCAATACTTTAAATCCTGTCTAGATCACTTGCAATACTACATATAATGACAATGCTATGTAAATAGTTGCTATCCTGTATTGTTCAGGGAATGATAGCAAGAAAAAAAAAGTCTGCACATGTCCATTACAGAGGAAATTTTTTTCCCCAAACATTGTCAATGTGGTTGAACATTTTCTGTGGTTGATTGGATCCATAGATGAGAACTCACAGATACAGAGAACCAAATGTGCACCTCCTGATTCACAGCAAAGGCAAAAATCCCTCCCAGTATTGCACATTACTCCTTCGACCAGCCTATGTGAACAACCTCCACACTGTGTTTAGGTAGCAATTCTAAGAGAAAACTCATTGACTTCCTGTCACACAACACAGGTAACCTTAAGCTAAAATAATTAAATGTGAAATTTTTCATTACAGAATGATGGATCTACCGGTGTTAATGACTGGGGATGTGAGATGGAAGGAGCTTGACATTGGAGTGAGGTTTTAAAGAATTGAAGATGAATAAGAAGCTACCAAACCTGCCCACAGTTTCATTAAGGAACCCCACAAAGAAGAGACATTCAACAGCCCAGCCGAGGCTCTGATTGAAGAAAAGGGGATCAGTGACCTCTTTCTGTCCCACCATTGGAGATAGCTCAGTGACTGGATCTACATATAAAATGGTCGTGATAGTAATACGCACTTCATATGGAGCTTACATGGGTTGAAGGAGCAACGGCCTGTCAATCACTTGCCACACGGTAAATATAATGAAAGGGAGGTCTTGAAGGAATGGGAGCAGGAGGAGAAGGTTGGATGGAGTTAAAAGTTCTGTCTGGATTTCTGAACATGGAGCACCATGCTGTTCTATGCCTACGGCTTGGATTTTGACCTCATCTGCTCAGGTGGGCAGGGGCATGAGGAATCAGAATCCCTTTCTCATAGGGTGCTTGGTGCACAGTGGCTATGCAAAAGACAGCCCAGACACAGGGAGGACGCCGGACAGCCCACGGCACCCCACCAGCACTTCTGGATGACCTCTTTTCTTTCTCTGGGCCCCAGCTGCCATACACTCTCGTGTCAACCTAAGATTCCAATGAGACACTCTGGCAAATATCAGCTCTGCCTTTACAAACTCTGCTGGCCTTTTTAAATCCCTGGATAACTGCCACTTTATCCACGAGAGAACCGAAGTGAAATTTATCCTCCAATAATTTTAGAAGAGGTTGGGAGAGGTTTCTGGCTAATTGTAATGCTTGGTGGCTCCTGTTACTGTGACCTTCCTGTCGTACATGTCAGCAGTAACGAGATACGGCCACTGTCAACGAGTTACCCAGTCTGAGCACGGCCAGGGAGCAAGGGCCAGCCGTCACTCAGTCTCCTGGCAGCTGCCCTTCCCTTCCCAGGATTCCCTCTGCAGAGGTGGACATGTTCTCAGCCTGCACGGGCTGGGCTTTCATGGATGGCAATCAGGAGGGAATCCGAGCAGCAGTGCAGAACAGTGTGGGTGGGGTGGGGAAGGGCACTGGGGATGTGACCTAGATTCAAATCATGCTTCTGCTCCTTATTAACTGAGTGACTTTGAGCCGTGTTTCACACTGAATTATTTCCTCTCCAAGTTCCTATGTTGAAGCCCCAACCTCCTGTGTGACTTTGGAGATCGGGACTTTAGGGAGGTGATTAAGGTCAGATGAGAACATAAAGATGGGGTCCTATCCAACAGGACTACTGATCTTATAACAAACAGAAGACACCAGGCATGCTCATGCACAGACAGAAGGGCGTCTGAGGACACAGAATGCTGGTGACTGGAAGTACACAAGAGAGGCAGGAGATCTTGAATTTCCAGTCTTCAGAACTGTGAGAAAATAAACCTTTGTTGCTTAAGTCACTGAGTATGTAGTGTTTTGTTATGGCAGCCCTCATATGCAAGAAGGATTTATGACCTATGCCCCAGGTCCTCTCTGCACATGGAGATAAGCAGAGACCCCTGGGTTTGGGAGTCAGAATCCTCAGGCCATGCAGGGGATGGCCAATATGTAATCATTATCTAACAGTCTCTTTCCTCGTAGCAGCTGCCTGTATCTCTCACTCCTTACAGCAGTATACAGTAGGAGCTAGGGACACAGGGTCAGGGCTTAAACTGAGTTCTGATCAAGGACAGCCATTGTTCCGTGTGAATAAGGCAGACGAGGTCTCTGCTGTCATGGAGCAAATGTTCTGCCAACAGAGACAGGTGTTGAATAAACAGAACAGAAGCACAATAATTTAAGAGAGTACTAACTAAGGTTCTGCACTAGAGAGTGACCACCAACAAGTTGACAGATAAGGACAAGATGTTCCAGCTGATACCTGAACTGAGAAAAAGAGTCAGGCATGACAAGGTCTAAGGAACAGGGTGTGCAAAGGCCCTGAGACAGGATCAAGGTGGGACTCTTTAGGAATCGGAAGTACGAATTACAATGATTAAATTATCTTTACCACAACTTCTACCTAGAAAACTAATTTACTTATGGATTAATGTCACAAGGACTTAGTCATTGTAATGGAAAACAAACTCATGCATCTTTTTCTAACAACTGAAATCAGAAATAAAGGCTTATTTCAAAAACATTCAAAAGAATGTTTAAAAGGAAGGTAGTGGCAGAGGTGGTTGAGGAAATTGATGAGAGACACAAACTGTGAGAACACACGTAGCATGTCAGAGCTGGGGAAGGACTTGGAAATAACCAGGTTTGACTGCTTCATTTTAAAGATGTAGAAACTGAGGCCATAAGGGTTAAAGGTCTTGTTAAAGGCAGACAGCAAGACACTAGCAGAACAGGACTAACACCCAAACCTCCCAACTCTTAGCCCAACACTTAGCCAAACAAGAAGATTAGTTCTCTCCTCCTTTTCAATACCTTTGGGGTGAGAAGAAGTCAGGGTACAGGCCCATATTCCAGGGTCCTGAGTGGTATTCCAGCTTACTAAGTGGGCACTATCTTGCCCATTTTTTATCATGATGAAACCAGGGTTTGGAGACACAAAGAGACATGCCCAAGGTTTCACGAGTAAAAATCAGAGAGAAGTACTTAAAACTACCATCTGTCTCCGTTCAACACCCAAGCTCTTAATTATGAGGTAGGGTTTTGACATCTGTCAATTATCCCACAAAGGTTTATTCCCATTGCTCACGAGATGTTCAATTCTGACTTAGACATTCCCCTCCCCACCCACCCGTGATTAGGACTGCTTCTCCCGCGCATCCTCCAGCACCCCACACCTGCCTTCATAGCATTTGTCTCCCCACACTTCAATCTTAGACTTCCTGCTCCATTTCCCTTTCTGCAACAAGAGTCTTTCTTTGAAGCAAAGAATTTCCCTCTTCTCTGTTACCCCAGCACAATGTGAATGCTCCATGGAAGCTATTTCAACAAGTGTAATAATAAATTATATCATGATTGAAAAAATACGTGGTCCACTTACTTATTTGGTGTTAAAGTCTCTGATGAAAAGACACCGGATCACAGAAGGCATTAAAACAGTGGTCCTGAATCAAATCAAGCAACCCATTCATGCATAATGTAACTTAATTACACATATAACTTTAAAAATTCAATACAATGCCCTAAGAGGAACATAAAGCAGAAATTAAATAAAAGCAATGTGTAATAAAATATCAGCTAATTCAATATGTAAACATCCCCAGTGTGGCTACACCAGAGACCAGGGACTCTGGGAGATGCTGTCTCTAGCACACACTCTGAGCTTCTGCACACAAGTCAGCTGCAAAGCAAAGCGTGTGTGGCATGGTGGCCCCGATCATACAGGGCTTTGCCATCTGTGATGACATTCACCACATCAGTTAAAACTCTGGGTGACATTGAACAAAATACTCTGACAATTACATACCTGTGATATCCACACACGAATGCCCAGGGGGACATTTGAATGGCAAGGGAAACAAAGTTGTTGCATGCATTTACATGGCCTGGCATCCCTGTCCCCCACTCACCAAGTAATAGTACAACAAAGAGTTCAGCAGTCCCAAAATAATCCCAGGGGACAGCGCCCTCCCTGCCGGAGGCCTATGCTCTAGACCAACCAGTGATTTTCCTCTCATGACATTTTCTGCTGGGAAAATTACCCTATTCCTCTCCCAATAACATATTAACTGCTTTTCTCCTCCTCCTTTTTCTTCTGTTATAAATTTAAAAACAATTTTGAATTAAAAATAAAGCAAAACATCTCTTCAAAATAATGAAGGCAACGAAAACTTGTGTTACGAAGTAAAAGCCAATGAACTCCACTTTCTGACACCTCTCCACCACAGGACACGATTGGGACTGATCCCTCCCGTTGCATATCCATACTTAACCACATTGAGGACCTATTTCTGCCCACCAGGATCAAGGTAAAAGGCTACCTACCGCAAAGTAAGGACTGAGGGGCATTGATAGCCCTGAGGCCAGGGGCTCTATTCAGACTGATCCACTCGTTGAACCCTTCAGTTCCCTATGGAAACAGAACAAGATCCAAATGAAGCAGCTTCACATTCATATTTCAGAATTCTCCAGAGCCATGCTCTGTTTCCACAGCTTTATTTTACATACTTATTTTATGAATCTCTTGATGGAAATCTAAACCTTCAATGTTCTTTCACAAACCATTTATCTTTAAAATACAATTTATGAAAGAGGGTATGTGGCAATCAAGTGTGAGCGTCCAGAATTGATGGAAAACAAAAGAGGCCCTGGATTCTTAAAAGCAATGCTTGTAGACTGGGGCTGGAGGAACAAGCTCCTCCTGTCACCATGGTAACATATGCAGAGGGAAGGCTCAGCCCCACGTCTTCTCATTTCTCCCCTGAAGCTGGAGACCACTTAAGGTTACCTCAAGGAATTAGAAGGAAGTAGGGAAGGAAAACAAGAAGGCGAATGCTGTTCCCTGAGTCAGAGAGGCACATCCAGAGACATTTATAACTTACTAAGAAAATTTTTCTCCTCTTTTGCAGGGATGTTCTCCAAGGTGAAAGGTCAATTACTTTTTTCATCCTTGCTCAACTTTATACCTCATGTACTAATATCAGTTTATCAGTATTTATTTGTTGAATGGGTGTTGTTACTAGGGCACTGTGGGAGAATATGAAAAAAGAGAAAATATATTATTTTATGGTTTAAGATACATGAAATCTAATTGAAAAATAAAACATATATTCTTGAAATAACCTAAGAATATTCATGCATTAGATAATCTCCTAAATTGGTTCCATCACTTCCTTCCTTTCAATGTGACTGCTGCTTCATTCTGTAAGAAGTGGAGTTTATTTTCTCTTCTCTTCTGTCTGGCCTGGACTTTGTGACTTGAGTTCGACTGATGCAGCAGAATTAACATGCTGAGATTTCTGAGATGAGGCCTTAGGAGGAAAATGTCCTTCTGCTTCCTCTCTATGGGAAGTCAGCTACCATGGAATAACCCCATCCACTCTGAAGCCGCCATACTATGAGGAAGCCCAAGACAGCCTCAGAGAGAGGGAGAACCTACCAGCCCCCAACTACTCCAGCCATTCCAATTCATAAGAGAGTAAAAGAGGCATATTGGATATTCCAGCCCTACAAGTACCACAAGAAGAAGACCTGGCAGAATCCAGTCCAGATTGCAGAAACATGAAGAATTTTTAAAAATTGTTATTGTTTAAAGAACAAAGTTTTGGAATGGTTTAGAAAAGAGTAATAGAAAACCAAAATAACTCCCAAAGCAAACAAAGACCTGATATTTGATAATGCATTGAAGTGTTGTGAAGGAGAACCACTGGAGTGGGATTTACTTACAGACTAAAGGCTTACTATGTGCCAATCAATGGTCTAAACAATCTACATGATCCAAATCATTTAATCTTCTTAATAACATATATGTAAGACCTACCCTTACTATCTCCAGGGAGGTGGCCCAACCAAATAGTTGGTAATAAGTCAAGCTTTACATGTGAATGCTAGCCAGTTCCAGGTCTATAGACATAATCAGTGCATAAATGCTCACAATATAGAGGAGATATAGGAGCTGATTTGTCAGATAATTCAGTATAAAACTTGACAAAGATGAGAGAGTCTCTACAGGTGTGCAGAATGGCCTAAGTCTTGAGTCAGAGGTAGGAATGTATGAAACATAGAGACAAAGTGAGACTGGTTTAAGACCAGAAATTCTACATAGGAAGGTAGGAAAAATCAACAGGTACAATCTGAAAGTCAGGCTAGGATTTTAGGTGAGATTTTGTCCAATGTGACTGGTCATCTCTTTGTAGGGAGGTTATTGAAGTTCTGCCTTCTACCTGTTTGGTGTTTTAAAGCCGTGGTTCTCAAAATCAGTTGTACACTCATAGTACTGAAGTAACTTTCCTAACTCTTAATATTCAGGCCTCATTCCAGACCAGTTAGATCAAAATCTCTAGGAGCAGACCCAGGGATCAGTATACTCTTAACCTCCTCAGATGATTCCAATAATGTAGGTAAGTCTTTAATCAGCTACACCTTTCAGCTTCAGGAATAAATAAGTCAAATTGCAGTGATCCCACCAGTCCCCTCTGGGATACTATGACTTACATATACTCCAGTCCAGATTTAAATCTTATCTATATCTTACAAGAAAATATGACAGTTTCTCTGGACAAATCCCTATAAACTACTGGTCCTTTGAAGTGGAGAAAAGTAATTAGACCTGGAAGAATAATCGGTTTAAATGTAGTTGAAATAAAGTTAAGCTTAGAATTCCCGTTCAAAAAAAAAAAAAAAGATCAATGTCAACACAAATCCATCCCCTCCCAAATTATTTAAGTTTCCTTATCTTTTCAGCCAGGCTTTTTCCTGAACTTTATAAGCAATATTCAATAAAATCACTGTACCATTTCCCTAAAATGTATTACAATTGATAGTCTTTTTGAGCTTTGGATTTTTAAGAAACTTTTTCCCTCTTCTCTTCTGTACTGTCTTCGGCGTGAATGAGAAAGTGTGCTCCATGACACTCCATCAGCTAGTCAGGGATGTGTCACTTTCAGCCTCTTTCCTGTAAGTTTCCTCATATCCTAAGTGTTTACCTGTCTCTGTATAGTTGGCTCCATAAAACAGTGCCTTCTTTTCCACCAAGTTTCTATAATCTTCACACAATGAAAAACCAGCAACATGCATACACATGCACACACATGCCTCATGGGGAAATTCAGCTACCTCTAAAACAAGACAATGAGCATAGTCCACAGAACAGTGAAGCCACCACCACACAAGACCAAAGGAGAAACAGCACAAATTAGAGGGACTCCTTGGAGACCCCTTTATGCCAGAATGTTCAGGGTAATTTGAAGAGGATATGTATATGCACTTGCAACTCTTTTATTGGGTCTGGGTACTAACAGCTGAATTTTAAATTTTCAGCTAAAACTTCTATTCCCTCCCACACTCCTAGACACCTTTCCAACCTCTCTACACCTTCATATTGGTTATCTCTTCTTCTCAACATTGTTGTTACTCTCTAGTTCAAGTCACCATGACCCATGCCTGCCCTATTTCAGTACTTGACAACGATTCCCAGTGAAGACTTTTTTCTTTATATTGACTGATTTCTGTTTTAGGAAGGACATTTTAATAGTGCAAAGATTATTTTTTGAAATATACAAGGAGTTGCCCAACCTGGCAGATTAAAGTGGAGAGAGCCAAATTCTCTGCGTACTTTCTCCTATAACTTTTCATTCTCAGAATAGAATTGGGTTTTCCAGGAATATTCAATTGGATTAACTTGGATTCATGTCAGTTCAGTCGATTTCGTGGAAATGATCTTTTTCCATCATCTGGGGAAACATTTGGGGTTTTGTAAAATGGATAAAGTTTCAAAGTGAGAACCCATGTGTGAACAACTATTTGATGGAAGCCATAAATATTTTTTCCAACTTGTTTGTTAACTTATCCCTAAAGATAATTTGGCAAGGAAGAAACTGGGACCTGAGATTTGGTGTGATTTTTTTTTTTGCATAATGTTAATATTCTGGCTCTTAAAGCAATAGAAAAATGAGATGTGTTAACACAACTAAACAAACTAACAGTAACCAGAATCACGAGTTGTGAATTTAATTACAAAAAGTGAAATTCAAGAAATGAACGTCTGAGTTGTCTCAGAATATCTCCAGCAAGGGAGGACCACCCAGGTCAATGCTGTAACCAATGAGACATAGCAACACTCATCAAGAAATTACAGTTTAATCCCTACAATGTATGCTCCCATCTGAAAACTGAATGTGGGGTGAGATGAGCTATTCCCTTTGGCACTACCAGCTGTAATTTTCTATGATTTCACAACATCTTTGAGATAGAGTTGATTATCATCCAAACATCCCTTGAAGATTTAGCTGAAATGTTTATATGGGTTCCAAAAAATACAATCCAGAAGACCCATAGCAGGCCTACCTGCTCAGTTAGGGTTTTGCCATGACAATGATAGATAATTAATCCAAAGTCTTAAAATCTTTATGAAATATGCCACTAAATCACAAGCACTCAATAAGTACTAGACCATGGAAAAACTATAAATCTGAAGAAAAACAAGATATTTATCAAAAAAAAAAAAAAGAATCAGTTGGCTTGTAAAGTTATTTGTATGGCTTGCCCGCAAGAAGATGCTAGGAAAGATCTCATAAAAAGGGGGAGTGGGGGGACTTGAAAATAATCAGCTAATTGAAAATTTCCAAGTTCAGGCAAACTTTCTGGAGAAAATCACTTATGGAATATAATTTATGGGATTCTGGGAAAGGTCAGCAGTACCAAAACACTACCTACCCCAATCAACCTTCCACAAGCCTTGAATTCTGACCATTTCTCACTCTGAGTTCAATCCTGCTCCTTAAACTGGGTACATTGAAACAAAGACGTTATCACTATTACCATATTAGCAGAAATTTCACTTCTGCTCACATATTCAGAGCAACTACAAACAAACACAAATAGAGAATGATGGAAAGGAGGTAGAACTGATCTAAGTGTAGAATCTCCAAGGAGTGGGAAACATAAAGTGCCATAATATAGAGAGACCCTGAAATCCTAAAAGAAAAGAAGAAATGAAGCAGATTTAGGGGTAGAGAGAAAGAACTTAATATTGACACACAACTACTATCAATCATGCAGGACATGCTTCTAGATTTTTACATTTATTTTCTCATTTTATCTTCAGAATAACTTACTGGTTAGATATTATTAATCCTATTTTTAGCTGATGAAATCATAGACTCAAAGGGGATAATAAATTTGTTCAAGTTTTCAGAGCTGACAAATGGTAAAATCTAATATAAACCCATATCCCTGGAGCCTGGACACATTTCTGTCTGTGACAAAGCTTTCTTGAATGCCTTATTTGCTGAACTCTGTGCTCCCCCAGAATGTTCAGCACAACACTCTCCTACTTACTGTGCAGACTGAAGAAAAGAGAAATAGAAACCCCAAGAGCCAAATTTGCCTCTTTCATGATTTTTATTTAAACCAATGGTTTTCATATTTTGCTTCTATCCATGGAGCTTGGTCTTCAAAATAACATTAAGCACAAACCCACTCTCCCCACCATGGTAGCCCAATGTACATTTACTGAACCACATGGGTGCCATGTTATCATTTCAAAACCACCGTAGAAAATATGTAAGCCAACACTCCACAAGAAAGAATATACCAACAGCCAATACACCAATATACCAAAACAAAATATTGCCCCAAATCATTACCATTAAGGAAATCCACACTAAAACACCCTTACAATACCACTTTACTCCTACTCTAATAGTTGAAATTGAAACTACTAGGTTAACAAGAAAGCTGAGCAATGGAAACTCTTAAACATGGCTAGTGGGAATGCAAAATGACTGCAACCACCTGAAAACAGTTGGGCATTTTCTTGTGAGTTTAAAACATATTTCAACCTGACCTGGCGATCTCACTCCTGATTAATTACCAAAGAGAAATGAAAATACATGTCAACATGAAGACTTGTACATGAATGTTCTTAGTGGTTTGAATCATAAGTGTCTAAAATTAGAAACATTCCAAGTGCCCATGAAGGAGTGAATGGTTAAACCAATTGTGGATTTCCATACAATGAAATGCCAGTCAACAATGGAAAGGAAAGAACACCTGATGTACCCAACAGCATGGATAGATCCCGAAAACACTGTGCTGAGTGATCCCAGTCGGATCACATGAGTGTCCAAACCCAATCTGAGGTGATTGAAGGCAGATCAATGGTTGTCTAGGGCTGGGGGTGCAGGCTGGGGATAACTGTGAGGGGATACAATGCTTAGGGGTGACGATGGATGGAATTTTTGTGGTGATGGTTATCTTGGTAACCAAAGCTCAAATAACAATGGCCATAAAATGTGTATTTTTACCTCAATAAGGTCAGTTTAAAAATGTGCCATGATTATCAAGGGATGGTTAAGGCAGGACTGAGTCCAGTTACACAAACACTCAGGAAACATTCTGGACTTTTTTTCTCATTCTACTTTTTATGACTTCTCTTCTCTAACTCAGCTCTGCTCTCCTCTAGAGCCCCATGAAGGATGGCAGCCCCATCTGTCCTGCAAACATTTAGCCGACTTCATTACAAAAATACCGCAGGACCAAAGCCAGAGCTAATGAGCATCTTAGACCACTTGGAAGAAGAAAGGATATTTTTGGCTCTGGATAATTGAACTTCACTTCAAATTAGAGTCTAAGCTATTATTTTCTCTGTACTGAATCCAAATCACTCAAATTCCTGAAATTCATCCACAGTTAGTGTCTACCTGATGCCAAATGTCCTGATGAAAAGTGAAATATTCAGCCAGTTCTGTGAATTCTTTGTCCTGAAATGTAAAAGCTCAGCTACTTGGCAGGGAGCAGAACAGCTGATCAGCCGACAGACACTCTCACTGTGGATTGAGAAGCCCTAGAATTATGGGGATAAGGTCGGCTGCAAAAAGCAAAATGTGAAGGCCTACTGCCCCTTACTACTGACCAAATGAAATCATTTGGCAGTAAAAGCATAGAAGTTTGGAGCCCAAAGGAATTCTGCCTAACTGCCTATGTTTACAGATGAATGAGTTGAGGCAACCCCTATTCTCCTTTAGAAACTTGAGCAAACACCTCTCCAAACTATTCTACTTTGGTTCCCATGAACTGATCGAAATGTTAACATGGAACCCATGCCCATGTAGTACAGTGAATGTGCCTTGGGGCTACCAAGGTGAGTAGACTAGGTTGTACTTGATGTTATTCTGAGGATCTACTCCAATACCTGATCACATGTTTATAGATCTGTCCCCTCTACTAATATTAGGAACTCCCTGAACACAAGACCAAGATTTCTGTACTCTTAAATTCTAGCACATGGAAGGTACTCCAAGAGTGATTATTGGTTGAGAATCTGAATAAATTTGTACACCAAATACATCCTTTTTACATAGTCCTGTTGAAATGGTATTGGTAACATTCCATAGATTTCAGACTTATTCACAATTAGTCCTAGGCACTAAAACTGAACATCTTAAGGTTTCTTAATTCTTGACAAAAAGAATTATTATGTCAATAGTAATACCAATACTGACCTTGGAATATAAAGGGAATATCGTAATATAGTGAAATTAAATATAATTATAAATGTTTGCTGTGTTAATATCAATTTAAACATAATCATAAAGCAGGAAGAATGTTTCTTAGCTGAGATGCTTGGAACCAGAAGTGTTTCAGATTTAATGTTTTTGAATTTTGGAATATTTTCATATACATCATGAAATATTTTGAGAATGGGATCCAAGTCCAAACCCCAAATTCATTTGTTTTATATATACTTGATACCTGTCACCTGAAGGTAATTTTATGTCACAGTTTTGATGTGCCTGCATTTTGACTTTGACCCATCACATGAGGGCAGGTATGGAATTTTCCACTTCTAGTGTCACGTGGACTTTGGAGCATTTCAGATTTCAAACTTTCAAATAAAGGATCCTGACTCCATAGTAGCAGGCATTTGAGTATTTACAATATATAAGGTACTATTCTAGGAATAATGTGTATACTAACTCTTAACATAATTGAAGGCATCTATTATGCTAATTGTTAAAACTACAACTATGGACTAGATTTTATATTTCAAAGCTTATCTTTACATCTCCTCCAGCTGTGCCTAAATGGAAAACAGAACAAATAATTTTTTTTAAATGGTAGTTGTCAAACTTTCCCTAGCAATCTTTGTTTTCAAATTTCTTGTCCATGGCCTTTCATGATGTTTCCATTTTTAAAAATTAGACTTACTTTAAAAACTTAAAATATTTCTAGATGTCAAATTTTTCTTTTATAATGACATTTTGATTAAAAGTTTAAGGAACTAAAAGCATGAGCGATACATTTCTTTGAAAGAAAATGTGTGTTTTAAATCTAGAAGAACTTTGTTCAGAGTGAACCAAGTGTTCCCAAAATTGGGCCAAAAATATTTTCCCTCCCTGTGTTGTCAGTCACCATGGAACTGGAAACAATTCAATAGATAAGGCAAGGTATGGACCTGACACAAAGAAATCCAATCAGGAGGAGGCTGAAAGTTTCCATAGAAATGAGAAGAAAAACAAAAGAATCCATTTTTCCATGAAAAGCTTAAACTCAAATGAATTTGTTTAATAATAAGTCCCTTGGAAAACAAAATAAAGGCAGTTTCTTGAATTTTTCAATTTAAAAAAAAATAACAGTTTCCAAGTATTTTGAAGGTGCCATCAAGTCATGGTTAGCCACCTAGGATTTCCAGCCCTACAAGAAGAATTATCTTGCTTTCCCTGAATCATTCAGAGCTCTAGAACAAAAAAGATTCAAGCAGCATAAAGATTGGAAAATGACTGTCTATTGAATAAATGAATTAAAATGATTTTGTTTCCTGTTTTGCAGTCACTCTTCGGCATCTACAGTAAGTACTGAGATGAGAATTCTCTGGGAAGCAGCAGCTGCCTTATTTCCCACCCTACCAGGGTCCCTGAGGCTCTGCTCAAACCACTCACAGTCACAGGTGACCATCTCAGAGCCTCCTCTTCTCTTCCCTCCATGGTGCACCTGCTCCCGACCCCTCAGGACCCTGGTGGCTGCTTGTGGTCATGGTCTTCCTTCCCACCACAGGAATTCCATCCCAGAGAACCACAGCTCAGGTCATGGCTAATTTTGTTCACAGTTTGCATTACAATAAAGCCCCCCCTTGCTCAGCTGACTGATGCTGAGAAGACAGTCAAGATCACTGAGTGGTGGTTAGAAAATGTGTCACAGCTTCCCTTCACAAATTTCCAAACTCAAAAAGAAATGTGAGTTTTAGATAAAACCTCATATGAATGCCCTCAAAACTAGATAGGAAAATAATTACAAAACTTTACTATCATTTTGTGGGAAACAAGAGAAAACTCTGTTATGTATAGTGGAAAAAATGATTTTGCACTGGGTAGATGCATAGTTAGGGCAAATCCTAGTGATGTGCCCCATTAGTGGTGTGACCTTGGACATTTCCTAGAGCCTCACTGTCTCCCATCTGAGGTGAACATCATAGAGCCACTGTAAGGACCTCATGAGATGACATATTGAAAGCACATAACAGGCATTCAGTATATGCTCATTGGCCACGTGTATAATTTAAGATGAAAAACGAGCCAGGCAAAGAGGTACATGCCTGAAATCCCAGAAGCTGGGAAGACTAAGGCAGGAGGACTGCAAGTTCAGAGTCAGCCTCAGCAATTTAACAAGGCCCTAAGCAACTCAGTGAGACCATGTCTAAATAATTAAAAAAAAAAAAAAAAAAAACAGGAAGGGGTGGGCTGGACATGGGGCTCAGTGGTAATGCACCCCTGGATTCAATCCCTGGTAGCTAAAAATAAAAATTTTTAAAAAGATGCAAAATGAGTGGCCATTGAAACTATAGACTCCAAATGTTTATGACATCTCTGATTGAGTCTGGGAAAATGTGCCTCAAAAAGTCATTTTGCTTTCTTCTGTATTGTGTTCTTGTCACAACTCTAGTCATTTTGCAGCTGATTTGTAGGACCTCAGGTGGCACAGACGGACGCAATAGGGATTGCTTTTAGGGAAGAAAACAGCCAAATACAGAGAAACAACTCATCTAATTTATAGCAATGTTCAAAATAGCCATACTGCATTTATGGGAATTCATATGTGATGTGAAAGGGAAAAAGAAACAGAGAAAGAGAGAGAGAGAATTCCCCTCTGCCTTTCCCCTTCCCTTACTCAAGTTTTCCACAAACTCTTCTACCCAGGGAAAGGGAGGCCACGATCAAAACACTCCAAAAAACCACAGAAGTTAATTCTTCATTTTCCAACTTAAAGTACTCAGGTCCTGGAATTTCGAGAGCAAGTAAAGGACTTTCAAGGATAAATTTGCCTTTTTTTTGCTCTGATTTCAGAATCTGATCCCAGAAGTAATTCAAAATGTGGATTCCAGTAGCAAATTGAAAGCATTTGAAATTCACATGGCAGTTCTGTTTTTTTTTTTCCCTATGCTTTTGTCTTGGTTTTAAAAGTATAACAATTTATCTGAAGAGCAATATTACATTCTATCTTTTTAATTGATCTACAGTAAGGTTTCTTGAGCCTTCTGCTTCTTGCCTGATTTTAAACTGTCAAAATGCTAATACTGAATTATTATTGCAGCAAAATTATGCCACTCATTCAATTATGAAATAATTATGAACAGCTTGATTTCATCTGCATAAGTTCTTGACACAGCATTGCTTCTCTGGAAAATAACATCTGCCTCTGGACAATCTGAAGTCAATCTTTGTTCCTATGTTGGGTAGGGTCTTACAATGTGTGTAGCTAATTTTTTATTAGTTATTTTTTAGATATATATATATATATAACAGTAGAGTGTATTTTGACATATTAGAAATATCATAGAGATTAACTTATTCTAATTTGGATCCCATCCTTATGATTGTGCATGGTGTGAAGTGTCACTGGTCTTGTATTCATATATGTACATAGGAAAATCATGTCAGATTCATTCCATTGTCTTTCCTTTTCCTGACCCCACTCCCTTCCCTACATTTCCCTTTGTCTAATCCAGTGAACTCTCAATATCAACCCCCCCCCACCCCGTTGTGTGTTAGCATCCATATATCAGAGAGAACATTCAACCTTTGGTTTGGGGGGATTTGCTTATTTCACTTAACATGATAGTCTCCATCCACCCATTTACTTCCAAACATCATAAAGTTTTTCTTCTCTATGACTGAGTGATATTCCATTGTGTATATATAGCACATTTTCTTTATTCATTCATCTCTTGAAGGGCATCTAGGTTGGATCCATAGCTTAGCAATTGTGAATTGATGTGGTTGTGTCACTATAGTATATTGGTTTTAACTTCCACCTAGGAGTGGTATAACTGGTTCAAATTGTGATTCCATTCCATTTTTTTGAGGAATCTCCATACTACTTACCAGAATGGTTGCACCAATTTGCAGTCCCGCCAGCAATGCATGAGTGAACCTTTTTCCTCTCTCATCCTCTCCAATATTTGTTGTTGCTTATATTCTTGATAAGTGTCATTCTGTCTGGAGTGAGCTGAAATCTCAGTGAATTTTTAATGTGCCTTTCTCTAATTGCTAGACATGTTGAACATGTTTTCTTATATTTGTCAACCATTCCTATTTCTTCTGTGAAGTGACTGTTCAGTTTCTTTGCCCATTTATTGATTGGGTTATTTGGTTTTCTTGATGTTAAGTTTTCTGAGTTCTTTGTATACTCTGGAGATTAATGCTCTATCGGAGATGCAGGTAGCAAAAATTTTCTCCCATTCTGTAGGCTCTCTCTTCACACTCTTAATTGTTTCCTTTTGCTTTGAAGAAACATTTTAGTTTGATACCATCCCACTTATTGATTCTTGATTTTACTTCTTGTGCTTTAGTAGTCTTATTGAGGAATTTGGTTCCTAATCCAACATGATAGAGATTTAAGCCTAATTTTTCTTCTAGTGGGCACAGGATCTTTGGTCGAATACCAAGGTCCTTGATCTAGTTTGAGTTGAATTTTGTGTAGGGTGAGAGATCGGGGTTTAGTTTCATTTTGCTCCATATGGATTTCCAGTTTTCCCATCACCACTGGTTAAAGATGCTATCTTTTCTATAATATATGTTTATGGCATCATTTTCTAGTATGAGATAACTGTTTTTGTATGAGTTTGTCTCTGTATCTTCTATTCTGTTCCATTGGTTTTCAAGTCTGTTTTGGTGCCAATACCATGTTATTTTTATTACTATAGCTCTGTAGGTCTGGAATTGTGATGTCTTCTCCTTCACTTTTCTCACTAAGAATAGTTTTGGCTATTCTGGGCCACTTATTTTTCCAAATGAATTTCATGACTGCTTCTTGTATTTCTAAGAAGAATGTCATTGGAATTTTAATAAAATTGCATTAAATATATATAGCTCTTTTGGTAGCATGGCCATTTTGACAATATTAATTCTGCCTTTCCAAGAACACGGGAGCTCTTTCCATCTTTTAAGGTGTTCTTTTATTTCTTTCTTTAGTGTTCTGTAGTTTTCATTGTAGAGGTCTTTCACCTCTTCTGATAGACTGACCTCCAAAGTGGTTTTATTGTTTGTTTGTTGTTGTTATTGTTGTTTGTTTTTGAGGCTATTGTGAATGGGATGCTCTTCCTAATTTCTCTTCCAGCTGACTCATCCTTGTTGTTAATTTTATAACCAGCTACTTTGTTGGATTCATTTATGAGTTCTAGACGTTTTTTGGGTCATCTAACTATAGAATAATGTCATAGGCAAATAGGGATAGTTTGAGCTCTTCTTTACCTATTCATAGCCCCTTAATTTCTTTATTTTGCCTAATTGCTCTGGGTAGCGTTTCAATGACTACTCTGAATAGAAATGGTAAAAGAGGGAATCCCTATGTTGTTCTAGTTTTTAGAGGGAATGCATTCAGTTTTTCTCCATTTAGAATGATGTTAGCCTTGGGTGTAACATATATAGTTTTTACAATGTTGAGATATGTTCCTACTAACCCTAGTTTTTCTAGTGTTTTGAACATGAATAATGCTGTATTTTGTTAAATGCTTTTTCTGGATCTATTGAGATAATCCTGTGATTCTTTCCTTAAGTCTATTGATGTGGTGAATTATATTTACTGATTTCCATATGTTAAACCAATCTTGCGTCCCTGGGATGAACCCCACTTGATCAATGTGTACTATCTATCTTTTTAATATGTTTATGTATGCAATTTGCCAATATTTTATTAAAATGTATGCATCTATGTTCGTTAAGGATATAGGTCTGAAGTTTTCTTTCCTTGATATGTTTGTCTGGTTTTGGTATCAGGGTGATATTATCTTCATAGAATAAGTTTGGAAGAAAATCCTCCTTTTCTATTTCATGAAATAATCTGAAGAGGATTGGAGTTAGTTCTTCTTTGAAGGTCTGATGATAGAACTTGGCTGCTAATCTGTCTGATCCTGGGCTTTTCTTTGTTGGTAGGCTTTTGATGGTGTCTTCAATTTCATTACTTGAAATTAATCTGTAAATTTTCTATGTCCTCCTGGTTCAATATGAGTAGGTCCAATGTCTCTAGGAATTTGTTGATGTCTTCAATATTTTCTATTTTATTGGAGTATAAATTTTCAAAATACTTGCTCATTTCCTCTGTATATTTCCTTTTTCATCATGAATTTTAATAATTTGGCTTTTTTCCCCTCTTTCTCTTGGTTAGTTTAGCTAAGGATTTATCAATTTTATTTATTTATTCAAAGAACCAACTTTTTGTTTTATTGATTTTTTAAATTCTTTTTCTGTTTGTTTGTTTCAATTTCATTGATTCTGGCTCTGATTTTAAATTATTTTCTGTCTTCTACTGCTTTTGGTGTTGATTAGGGCCTTGAAATGGAATATTAGGTTATTTATTTGGTGACTTTCTTTTTTTTTAATAAATGAGCTCAATGCAATGAACTTTCCTCATAGAACCACCTTCAGAGTGTCCCAGAGATTTTGATATGTTGTGTCACTACCCTTATTTACCTCTAAGTATATTTTTATTTCACCCCTGAGATCCTTTGTTCATTCAAAAACATATTATTTAGTCTCCAGATGTTAGGGTGGCTTCTATATTTTTATTTTATTGTTTATTTCTAATTTAATTCCATTGTGATCTTATAGAATGCAAGGTATTATCTATATTTTCTTCTATTTGCTAAGAGGTGCTTTGTGGCCAACGATATGGTCTATTTTAGAAAATGATCCATGTGCTGCTGAAAAGCAAGTGCATTGTTTTGTCAGCTCTGTAACTACTGTGATTGAAAGACCCAACCAGAACACTTTAAGAGGTGGACAATTTATTTGGGGTCTCACAGTTTCAGAGGTCTCAATCCATAGACAGCCAGCTCCATTCCTCAGAGATTGAGGTGAGGCAAAACATCCTGGCAGAAGAGTGTGGTAAAGAGAAGTAGCTCACATGGTCAGGCAGCAGAGAGACAGAGACTTCACTCACCAGATACAAAATATATACCCCAAAGGAACTCTCCCATGGACAGACCTCCTCCAGCCACACCCTACCTATCCTCAGTTAACACTTAGTTAATTCCACCAGGGGATTAATTCACTGATTTGGTTAAGGCTCTCATAACCTAATCATTTGTCCTCTAAACCCTCTTGCATTGTCTTATACATGACCTTTTGGGAGACATCTTACATCCAAACCATAACATGGATTCAGTCGTTCATGGAAGAAATATTCTATATATGTCTGTTAAGTCTAAATTATTAATTATATTTTTAGTCCTATAGCTTCTTTATTTAGTTTTTTGTTTGGAAGATCTATCCTGTGATGAGAGATTTGTGTTAAAGTCAGCCAGTATTATTGTTGTGATCTATTTGATTTTTGATCTTGATGAGGATTTGTTTGATGTAATAGATGTTGCATTGTTTGGGCACAAATATTTATGATTGTTATTTCTTGTTGTTGCATAGTTCCCTTAAGCAATGTGAAATAAAATTCTTTTTTCCTTCTGATTAAACTTAGCTTGAAGTACACTTTACCTGATATGAGGATAGAAACCCCTGCCTGTTTATGATATTCATGTAAATAATGCTTTTTCCCACCCTTTCACCTTCAGTCTGTGGATGTCTTTTCCTATGATATGAGTCTCTTGAAGATGGCATATTGTTGGGCCTTGTTTTTTTAATCCAATCTGCCAACTTATGTTTTTTGATTGATGAGTTTAGACCTTTTATATTCAATGTTATTATTGAGAAATGATTTTTATTTCCCGTCACTTTTATTTATTTCCGGTTTTTAATTTGTTTTAGTTTCTCTCTTGATTGACTATTCCTTTAGTGTAGTTTCTCCCTTTGCTGGTTTTCAATTCTATTCTTCATTTCTTCTTCATTAAATATTTCATTGAGCATGCTTTGTAGTACCAGCTTTCTAAGTGTGAATTCTTTTAACTTTTGTTTATCATGGAAGGTTTTTATTTCATCTTCAAATCTGAAGCTAACTTTTGCTGTACATAGTGTTCTTGGTTGGCATCCTTTTTTTTTCAGAGCTTGATATATATTATTTCAAGATCTCTGAGCTTTTAGGGTATGAGTGGAGAAATTAGCTGAAATCCAAATGGGTTTACCTTTAAATGTGACCTGCCATTTTTCTCCAGTAGCCTTTAAAATTCTATCCTTATCCTGTATGTTAGGCATTTTCATAATAATATGCTGAGATGTGGGTTTGTTGTAATTTTGTGTATTTGGAGTCCTGTATGCCTCCTATATTTGATTTTTCATTTCATTCTTAAGGTTTTGGAAATTTTCTGGTATTATTTCATTGAAAAGATTATGAATTTCTTTAGTTTATATTACAGAGCCTTTGTCTATCCCAATAAACCTTAAATTTGGTCTTCTCATGTTATTTCATATTTCCTGAAAGTTATATGGTATCTTAATATCTTTTCTCCATGGTCAACTTTATTTTCAACATTTGTTGACCATGTCTTCATTGCCTGAAATTCTTATCTTCCAAGTGCTCTTATCTTCCAAGTGATCTAGTCTGCTGGTGATCCTTTCCATTGAATTTTTAATTTGGTTTATTGATTCCTTCTGATTGATTCTTTTTCAGAATCTCTATTTCCTTATTGAAGTGATCTTTCACTTCTTGTATTTTCTCTCTGATTTCACTCCTTACTTTGTCTTGGGTCAGTTTAACTATGAACTTTCTAAATTCTGTCTCTGAAATTTCTTCCATGGTGGTGCCAATGGTTCTGTGATTGGGGTGTTTTGGTTTATTGGGGATGATATGTTCCCATGTCTTTTCATGTTGTTTGTGTGTCTACCTATCTAACAATATAAATCTGAGGCAGTAAAATTTCTACCCCATGAACTTATAGTGTCCCTAAAGTTTCCAGTACCTCAGTTTATTGGGAGACAAATAATAACAACAACCAATGCCAACAATATACAGTATTAATTATCACAATAAAAAGAAATATGATCAGATTAGCTATTGCCAATGTAAAACCAATAAATTTGTGAAAGTGTTTGCAATTTTGAAAGGTGAACAGGGAGAGTACAGAAAAGATGTAGGATATGATGATTACAAGGGAGGACAAAAGCAAATAGAAGTAAAAAATTAAAGGAAGAGTAAAAGAGAACAATAGAATTTAGGTATTGGCAGAAGAGGGAAAGAGAATCAAGGGAAACAGACAAGTGTGTGTGTGTGGGGAGGAAGGGGGTTATACAAAACCAAACCAAAATATACTAATCAAACTTCATAGCCTCCAAAGACTGAGCCATGAAAAAATAATTACCTTCAAAAAATGCTAGAATATGTATGAGTGTCCATAAACCATTCAGCTCACAATTAAACAGGAAAAGAGAGAGAGGGAGGGAAGGAGAGAGGGAGATAGGAAGAAAGAAATTGTGTATGAAACATTAAGAAACTCTTTTTGTTGCAGTGGTCAAAAGTTGTCAATGAGACTATATCTTTGTTGCTTATTCCCAAATGTCTGTCTTTCCATTTCCTCTTGAGGTATGTAGTATGTAGAAGAGGAGTGGCCACAAACTGTCAAATCCTTCCTCTTTTTGTGTTGATTGTCAAGTTGCTGATTGGCATTCAAAATTTCTCAGTTTCCCTTCTCAGCGGGGTGAGGTAGAGTGAGTTGGTGAGTGTTTTCTGCTCTACCTCAGGGCGGAGAGGTCATTGTAGTGTACCATGAGAGGAGTTCCCACAGGCAGAGCTCCTGAAGGTCGGGTTAGGTCTAGGTAGGCCCCAGTGCTTGGTTGAATAGCAATTGGTCTGAAGATCTTAAATCAGCATACCTTAAGGCCCCAGCAGCTGCTAATCCACTCTGGGAGACTGCACCCCAGGAGTCCTCCCCTGGGTTCCACTTCTGCAGTGGAGAAGCCAATCTTCTACCTCTCAGTCACCTGTGGACCCTGCTTTTGCTTGTCTCCTGGGTTCAGGACCCAAGCTCAGTCATACCCACAACCACCTGTTTAAATTCCAGGCCAAGTGCAGCCCTCCCAGCCAGTCCTGAGAGCCACTGGACTCAAAGGGAAGGAGAACTGAGTGAGTTTCCACAACCCAATTCCCCTGTGCAAAATCCTATTCACATCTGAATTTCTCCTGGTCTCCTAGGCAAGCTCTATGATGTGTAGCAGTCATCTTCCAGGCCCATTTTCGGACCCAGTTCAGATTTGCCAGGACTCAGCTCTCACACCCACAGGTTGCTACAGTACAGCTGCAAGATGGCACCTTCCATGGATCTCCACAGGCATCTGGGAGAGACGTGTCATCTTTCCCACGTGAGGATATTGTGCAGCACAACTTCTGGATCACTCAGTCTGGCAGTATCTTTGATCACTGACCTCTTTGTACCAAGACATGCTACAGGCCTCCTCAAAACGCAGATTCCCTTTATTCCCCTATTCCTCCTCTTTGCCCAGAGAGGGTAGGCTCTGGCAGACACCAGCAGCAGCAGTGATGGCATGGAGAATTTCTTCTTTATTTTATTATGTCCATCTTTCTGAGTCCCTGAGCTGCTTTGAATGTTCAGTATTAATTCCCCAAACTCCTATTTTTTTTCCAGCCACCTCACTGAGAAGCTGCCTACCTGCTTTCTTGGTTCATGTCCTGGAGCAGCCTGGAAAGCAATCTCTTCTACTCTGCCATCTTTCTGTCTCCTTGGTGTGTGTGGCTTTGTGGAACTTGTATATGATGCTTCATATGCAAGGAGGATTTTAAACCAGTTTATTGTTTGTATTCTTGTTTATTTTTTAAATCAGTAAGTTGTATTTCACATTGGATTTTATTAATGTGGAGACCCATGAAAGGATCATGAATCATGCAGTATCAACTACTCTCTATCAGAAAAATCTTTATCCACCCACTTATTCAGAAATTTGAATTTTAAGGGTAGTTTGAATTACAATCAATATATGTAAAACATACCTTAATCCATTTCTCGACACCCAGAAATTAAGCATAATCAGACATAATGACATCTTGACTTCATTATGGCATTTTCTATATTAAAAAAAACACTATTATAGAAAATCACACTCCCAATCAATTTTAAATCACCAAGAAAAAAAATGAGCTCCTGAATAAAAATCAGAGAGTATGAGGTTGATTTTACCTCCCTGCTTTCTGGTGCAACCCTATAGCACCTCTGCTCTGGGCAACTTGTCCCAGCTGACTCTATATTCTCCCTGGGTATCTTTCATGGTGATCTGTTATAAATCCAGGGAAATATCAGCTCCAACAGCAACACATGCAGGAAGGAACTAAGCATCTGCATACTAACAAAAGAAGTGAAACTGGATTCACAACATCAACCAAGCAGCAATGATAGTCAAGTAAGAAAGAATGAGACCTCTGAGTAATTCTGACTCTGAATTAGCCACATTATACTTTACTTTTCACAGTCAACTTTCCAAAAAGAGTTAGGTCACAAAGACAATCAAAAACTATTCCTTGGCATGCAACCAACTTTTGTACTTGTGATGGCTAAGCATTTCACAAAGCCCTAAGGTACTAACCACCCTCATGCTATCAAAAGAGTTCTCTACCCACCCCCCATCGCTAAGGCTGGCCATGTCCTCTTTCTGCAAACTCTCTGCTTATTTGGCTCCTGGGCATTCTTCCATCCTGATTTTACTTATTGAACTACTCCTGCTGTTTCTCCTGTGACTAGCACACCATTGGGATATAAGTTGGGGACTGGTTTTAGGGGAAAAATGATGAGTTCAAGTTTAGATTTAGGAAATTTTAGGAGTTTATAGACGTAAATGGATCTAGTCAAAGGCGCTGGCATTCATGAGAAAAACGTAAGGTACAGCTGACTGATTGTGGCTTAGAGATTGAGCAACTTTGTGGTGGGCGGTTGGGTACATCAACTCCAGAGCCAGATTGCCAGGTTCAAATTTCAGTTCTGCTAACTAGACTCATGACCTTGTTGGTACTCTTAACCTTTCAAGATCTCTGTCTTTTTATCTTTAAAATGGACTTAAAATTCCTGTCTCTTGTGAGAATTAAATGTCATGACAAGTGCCTGCCACCTAGTAAGTATCAGACAGGTGTTTGTTATAATTATTTACCTAATAGTTGAAGATTTGAATTTGGATAAGATCATCTAAGGGGAAAATGTAAAACAGGACTAAAAGAACATGCTGATAGGATGAATCAGACATAACTTCCCTGTGTTCACATAGGAATACATGACTAGCGTAACTCCACATCATGTACAACCACAGAAGGGAAGTTGTACTCCATGTATGTATAGTATATCAAAATACATTCTACTGCCATGTATAACTAAAAAAAATTAAAATTAAAATTAAAAATTAAAAAAAATAACATGCTGAAAGAGAACCCTGACGATACCAGCTCAAATATTATATTTAAATAAATAATTACAAAATAATTCCACATGGTGCTATATGGTGCTAGCTCCTGACAGGTTTATAGTCCTATGGAAAAGACACCATAACTCTGCAGTCATGAGTCATGAGGACAGTGTAATAAGAGTATAAAAATGGAGATTTTTAATAAAAAACAGAATCTGCCCAAGCATCGCGTTCAGTTCTTTAGCAGAAGTTCTGGGTGGAAAAGGACAATAAAAATGAGAATCAGCTCATCAGGCATAGGCATGTAAAAATAATGGTCAGAGGTGTGCCCATGAGCTTCTGCATCGTCCACATCCTCAGTCACGAGCTGAACCTCCAGTGCCTGTCTTAGCTGAACCACATCCTTAGCTGAACCTCCAGTGTCTGTCTTCAAGGGTCTCCATTCAGGGATATCAGACCCGAGAGCATTTGCACGAGGGATACAAGAGCATATGACCTCCTGTAGTGCTGGAACTGAGCAGAATAGGAAAGGGGGAGAGGAAAAGGGAGAGGGAGAGGGGGAGGGGGAGAGAGGGAGAGGGGGAGATAGGGAGGGGGAGGGGAGAGGGAGACAGAGAGAGAGAAAGGAAGGAAGCTAAAAGCCAGTAAGCTTTGTGCAGACAATTATGTCAAATCCTGTTTGAATATTTCCCTCCTCCTATATAGCTTCTCTACCTTTATTCAAAATCCCAGTGTGTCTCACTGCATGATTTTGGGAAATGTGTTGACTTTTACCCACTCAGATCCATCCCACAACAAGGGCAGTAAGTGTCCAATTTGACCAGGGGAAANATATATATATATATATATATATATATATGGCATCACAGTGTCCACTAACTATTGAAAGACAAAAGCCATGTATGCTTACGTCCTAGAGCCAGAGAGCGCTCAGTTAGCCAGAGACAGAGTTAATTTTAATAGGATTCATCCATATGCAGTCTATGCCATGACTGGGGGTCTGGCAGGTGCTACATTTTTTTCACCAGCACCTGGAAAAGGCCTAGAATGGGGTAGAAGCTCAATAAGTGCCAAATAAGTATTGTGCCAAATAATAAGTGCCAAATAAGTATTGTGCCTTGTGATTATGATTATTTTTGTTATTTCAGGGTAATAGAACAAAATGAGAGAAGAGGGGAGGGAGGTGGAACAAAGAGAAAAAAAGCGATGGGGACCCATTAAGAACAGGAAAGGAGCACACTTCTTGATGAGAAGAATTCTTTGATCAGGTTTCTTTGCAGGAAAGTATATTTCCAAGGATGGAAGAATAAGAGCTTAGCCCTGTCTTGGAATGGGACAGTCCTATATTGACGCCTACAAGGAGAGTGCAGGAAGAAAGAACAGCAGCGTGCAGGATAAAAGGGGGACACTGCCCCTGCACCCCCTACTCTGCCAGCAGTGGGCTCACAGCTCATCACCTGAGCCAAGGACCAAACCCCAACTTCATGAAATGGCCCTAGAGATCCAGTAGCAGTGGGCCCCAGGTTCCTGCAATCAAATGGCCTTGGCTGGTTGTCTCCATGGTAACAGCTTGCATCCCAAACTGTTCCTTCCTGTGTGGGAGGAAACATTTCATAAATGGGAAAGGCAGAATTAGACAGTGCTTTCTCTCTTATGACCCTTCTCCTTTGGCAAATCGTGTCCTCTCTCTGAACAGTGCAGTCTCCTGAGGAAACTGTCACAGAAGAGGATGTCTCTGTGGCTTTGTTTGCAGATGCGTGCCCAGGAAGCATTTTTAGAAGCCTGGCGCTGCTTCTTCTTGACTTTCACAGGGCCCTCGGTGTTTCTCGTCTCACTATTCTTTTTCATGGACAGCTCCCCAAAGAGGGAGGCCAGTGTGTTATCCGTGTTGAAAGAGAGAGGTCAGAGTTGGGTAGCTTCCCCAGAGCTGCAAAGCACACAGGGGAAGAGTCAGCTTAGAAAACCAGACATAACAAGGCTGAGCCCACCTTCCTCCCCTTGCACATGGCCTGCCCTCCTTCAGTTCATCTCCAGCTTCACCACCATCCGGGACACCCGGCTGACCTGTCTCCCTCCAAGCCCACGAGATGCCCTTGATTTTCTCCAGCACAAAGCCCGGAGTTTAGGGTAAATGTATGCCCTTCTTAAACTTTGAATTTAAATTTGACATTTTTAAACTCAGTGTTCTGCCTGTGCCACACTGTCTAGGGTTAGAACAGCATTTTACAGGATGATAAATGACCTTTCCTTGGCTGAGCCCTGGAAGTGCACGTCTGACCACAAACCATCCAATCACAGCTCTGAATGCACCACGGGGTCCACTTTCCAACCAGGACTGTGAGCCAAGAGCGTTCATTCCCTGGCACAACTTCAGCCCTTCCCGATAGTTTTGATCCCATGATTCTGTCCACGAAAGAAATCCTTGTCTCTGCAGCAACCCTGCCTGAAACTGACGTACAAAGGTGTAATTAGAACAGCATGGAGCAAGCCGGACAGGCCAGTGACCTCCCCCCTGGACTTTTAAGTGCTTTTTAAAATATGTTTCTAATGTCTTAGGTGCACGGTCCGAATTCCCTTCACAGTTTTTCACATGCATGAGTAAATCCACACAGACTAAACCCCTTGGGTCTTAGGTTCTCCTTAGAAGTTCTTTTTTTTTTTTTTTAAGAAAACAAATATTCCATTAAAACGACATAGTGTACTCTGCATATTTTTAGGACAATTAGAATTTAGAATTCCCTCTTCTTCCGCCCATGGTCAGAAAAAGTTTTTCTTAACTATTTCCTGACCACGAATGACATTAAGCTGGGATGAACTGAAGGGTTTTGTTACCTTTTAAAATAATCTCATTTACATTGACAAAGTACCAACTGGAGGATTGAGAGCTTTGATGGGATTTGGGAAGGATCTAATTTCCCTTGTACCACTTCCAGGTGAGCCTTTCAGGTACACAATTATTGAGAGCCCAACAGAACCCTTTACTTGAAATTAAAAGTCAAGTTCACAGTGGATTAAGAAACATAAAAATAAGGGGACTTTCTACCACCTGCTTGATTCGAAAATGAACCACAGGTCTTGGTAAGTTTTATTTTGCATAGACTATGTAAATAAATCAATAAAGCAGAGGTGGCAGCAGGCTAGCCATGCTTCAGCCTGTGGGGAAGAGATACAGCAAGACCCAAGGAGAAATCTGTCTTAGCAGGGAGGAGACTGGAAGAGAGTCAACCCCAACTTGTGGACTTTGTACTCCATTGTGTTCCTAAGTTTGTATACACAGCAACACCCTGACCGTTCGCCTGTGCTTCTGAGGCCACACATGTCAATAACACTTGCCAAGCCAGCATGCAAATCAAATGTTTTCTTGCAACCAGATCTGAAGCAACGTCTTAACAGCACTTGCCAAGTCAGTACACATTCAAGTCCAAAGGCTTCACCACCTTCAGAGAAGTTGATGGAAGACCATGCTCAGCCTGTTTTCTTTTTATTGCAAAGCAAATCAAAGCTTATCAAAAGCTGAAAAGCCATGCCTCACTCACTCCATGGCTCAGGCAGAAACAAGATATGCCTTTAGAAGAGTCTGACTTGGAAGATGAGCAAAATTTGGAGATGTCTTGGAGCACATTTCTGTGATGTCTGAGAAACTACAAATTATATTGAAGAAGCAAAGAAAAAACACATGACTTCCCGGGGGGGGAAATGTGTTTGTTTATTTAAATTAAAAAAAACTGTGAAAATTACAAACCATTAAATACAAAAGACAATTCTATACAACTCAATAGAATAAACAGGAAGTATATACATCACTTTTTAACAGGCGCAGATAGACTTGCACCAAACTTCAGGATTAAGCAATGGAAAATGTGACAAGGCACATGTCCGTCGCAGTGAAGTTTCAGAATTCAAGTGATTCCAGGCAAGAGGCCAAACTCAACTTGGCTTCTTTCAACTTAAATGGCCCCCTTTGGAGTAAATCCACACTCTGAGTTTTAAAGTGAACAGAGAGCCTTTCTCCCACCAACAAATTTCCTCTAGTTCTGTATCAAGGCAGACTGATGAACCAGCTCCTATACTGTTAACCCTTCCATGGGAACAGCAGTTATCACTGTACCTCCAATCCAGGGAGAGTATATATATATATATATATATATATATATATATAT
>NW_026000005.1:39637851-39710444 GCF_001458135.2 Marmota marmota marmota | reverse complement strand
TTTTTTTTTTTTAAGTTTTTTTTTTTTTTACTAGAATTAAATCTGATGTTTTGGTGTTGTCTCCAGTGGCTGAGAGATTCTGCTACAAAGCTACTGACCACAAGAATACATACTGACAAGCATTCCTGAGCATTTCCTTCCAGACTTCTCTTTCCCTCAGCTGGGAGTGTTCACAACCCACCATCCAGAGAACTGTGCAGAGGAAAATGTGGTATCTGCCTTTTTAGTTTAATCCTGGGAAAATGACAGCAGGGATAGCTGGTGATCAGCCCCAAATTCCCCAGTTACGCATACACAAGAGTCTCCAACTGCTCCTTTAAATCAGAAGATCCTTTTTCAGACTAACTGGCAAAAGGGGAAATATTTGGTCCAAGCTTCCTCACACCAGGCCATGGAGCATTTATCACAGAGTCCTGAAATCCTCCCAGCCCCCTGGGGTTGCACATCCTCAGGAGCCTCATGAAGGCAACAAGCCTCTTGAAGACATGCCCAGGACCACACAGCAGATGAGCGTCAGGGCTTGGGATCAGCAAACATAGACTTGGACCCCAGCTTTGTGCAATCTCTGCCTGAATATGCCCTTTTAGGTCTCAGCTACGTGACGAAATACCACGTTGTGAGTCCCGTAGTATGTCCTCTCCCAGCTCAGAAAACTAGGCTGGGAAAACAAGAAAACAGCTTGGCCTTGTTCAACTCCACCAACACTCCTTCTGGAAAGATCAGGAAGAGCCCCCTGCATGGCCAGAGTGCAGGATAGATTCTGGGGGAGCTCTCTGACCAAAAGAGCATCATGCCAGCATCTAATGTTGGACAGTCACAAGTTCAAGGTCATAGATGAGACAAAAGATCAAAATAGCAGATCATCTCTTATAACCCCAGCTAATGTTAACAGATTTAAAAAGTTGCTTTTTTCCCTTACATTGTGCAAACAGGTTGAGCTCAGATCTCCAGCTTTCTCCTATCTAAAATCATTCATTAAAATTTCCCCTCTTATCCAAAGACCTCCAAAAGCAGCTTGTAACCCTCTGTGAACTAATGCCACAGGTACATAGTAGAGATACTTACAGCCAATTAGATCTAGAAGAACAAAGCTCTAGGCAAATTAGCAAATCAAGACTAGTCCCTCAGCCTGCCCTAGGCATTTAGCAGCCCCAGCAAAAGGCAGATGCTGCACAAGTGACCCTGGACATCCAGTGAGACAATGACAAGCACATCATCAGACCAAAGGCTGAACAGGAACCCTGAAATCCAGACCCCAAAGTAAATGAACACACTGCACGTCTTTGGGGCTTTTCAGGTGGCAGGTCCCAATCGCAGGCACCTCCAGCTGAGCCTTGTCTCTCGCCCTCCCCTATTTCAGGGGCTATCTGAGGGCCTTTTCAAAGTGGCAGCTGCACTGCAAAAGTGAAACCGGACACTTGATGATGTCTTTTCTTTTTCTAAGGGTGCTGCTGGCTGGCAGAGCCACCTCAGGATCCCTGGGGGTGCTAGGAATTCTGATGGATGTTCTCAGAGGACCCTTCACTGCTTTCGTTGAGAGGCGTCTCTGAAGTCTCCTCCATCTCGTCGTCTGCCCCCTCCTCCTGGATGGTGAGATGCACATCTGGGGAAGAAGACTCGGAGCTCACGCTGTCCCCTTCCATGGAGCAGAGGGTGCAGGACAGCGCAGGGGCCACACTCTCTTGCAGCATGTTCAGCATCATGGGCACCTGCACTGACCTCAGGCCTGAAACCATGGGCAGCGGCTTCATGGCCTCTCCCCAGAGCCTCTCTTCATCTTTGTACAGCAGCAGGAGGCTGGACTTCTTCTCTCGCCTCTTGGATTTCATGTAACCCAGCATGATTCCAATCAAGAAAACGCCGTAGAAGGACATGACAACCAGAATGTAGAAATATTCATTGCCGTTGCCGCTGCCACTGCTGGGCACATGGGACTCCAGGGGGCTGCTGGAGGCTGCGGTGCTGGGGTGTGTGCTGTTCAGAGTCTCCATCTTCAGCATTGAAGCACGGCGCATGCAGCCGGGGTCTGGGGAGAAAGCCACAGATTAGAGCTCTCCTACCAGGACCCCCTAACGTGGAGGAGGGCAAGCACGAGGTTTATGGAGTCACAGTGTCAAAAAGTTTATAAATGCATGAGATAAAGAGCAGTAGGAAGTTCCACCAAAGAGTTAACAGGGTTTAGCTCTGAGGGCTTGGAGAGCAAGCGGGAAAGGAAGAACTTTCACTTTTTCGCGTCTTTGCTATATATCCATCTTCTGTGCATTTCATAAAGGAGCAGGCATTACTTTCATTCTTTCAAAAATTCCCTATGCCAGCAAGAGTAGAGAAAGCAAATAATACAAGTTAAAAAGTGGGACACATACTTGAACCCTTGGAGCAGAACCAAAAATTGGCATTTGGCTTCTAAAACTTCAACTTTTTTAAAATTCAAAGCAAAGTTCCTTAGAGCAAACAAAGGAAACAGAAAGAAAAGAGCGTGGTGTATTTGTACTTAGGCACGTTCCTCTTTCAAAGAAGCAAAGCAGCACTGTGACTTACCCAAGGCTGGCAGTTCCTCTGAATTCCTAAATCGTCAGGTCCAAGAGCGCTCCGCTTTTGCGTCCTGCGCGCACTCTGACAGCTCGGCTGCTGCAGTCGGGGATATATAGTCAAGAAATGCATCGTCACGTGTTCTGGGAGGAAAATTTACAACAGAGGTTGACCGTGGCAGAGTGAGCAGTGAACTCACAGCACAGCAGTTCAACTCCCTGAACTTCGCAGCTGGTGAAAAGAAAAAGGCTACAAAGTAGAAGCCGCTCCTCCTGCCCCTGCCTGAGCCAGAGTTTTCAGGTGGCTGTGAAAAGGAGGGGAGGGAGGAGAGAAGAAGGTGCTAGGTCGGAACCAGGACTCCAAAGTCCAGCCTCGCGCAAAATTAGTCCCTGCTTCAAAGCCCCCTTGGGAATACCCATTATGTCATCTGTAGGTTTCTGAGGCAGTCGAATCCCACAATCTGAATGAGAGACAGTTGGAAATAAGTACAGGATTTACAGTCAGGAAACTAGGGCTTAAGTTTCAGTTCTTCCACTTTCTCTGCAAATTAAATCCTTCCCTAAACTTCCTATACCTCAGATTCTTGATCCATAAAATTGCTGGGCATGGCAGGGAGGGCTTCAGAATGCAGAATTGTATAAACCATGTGGAATTTTAAGTTCCTTTTGGCTTAATCCCTTTAAAGCTTGAAATCTATTTGGTACAGGTTAGCCCTTTAGCAACCTGGAGAGACTCTACCTGTCTACCAAGCAATGAAATCTATTTTTATAGTCATTGTTTAATAAAAATCTTCCAGATTCTTTTCAGCAGTCTCTGTGTAGTGGAAAGAAGTTATGGTGAAGGGTTCTATGAGCAGGTTTGGCTCCGTGGTAGTGAATGGTGCAAAGTGGCTGTTGGGATCAACCGAGAGGCACCGAAGAGTATGAGGATTTCACTCCAGTCTCTGCTCCCCAGCATGCGCATTCTGAGAGGCTCCCATTTGAAGTCAAAGTGGAAGGAGTCCTCAGCCTCCAGTTGTCTGTGAATTGTAGTCAGATTACTTTTCCATCCAGCTCTAAAGGGAACATCACTTGTGGTCCTGCTGTTGTTAAGTAGAAGCTCAGGGAACACATGAAGACATTCTCTGACCCATCGGAACACACACGGCCGGGACTCTAGAACTTTCACTAGAAACCTGGCTATGTGCCTGGTCCTAATTCTAGGAGGATGCCTGTAGAAAGAGGGGGTTGCTGGACCGAGGCTGCTGCCTTTCCCACCGGACTCTCCTCTGCTCATCCCTTAAATTCCCCATCAGGAATGAAGTATCAACAGCCCACAATCCTAGCACTAAGATCATCCATACAATGGCCTTGGCTCACATCGATAAAGACACCCTCATATTCGTGTCGATCCTTAAAAAGCACCACAGCTGCCTCAGCCATGGTAGACGTGGCTTTGCCCACCCGAATCCACCCCAAGCACTGGCCACTGTATCCATACCGGAGCCTGCAGCGTTTGCCTGCTGATCACAGAGCCCAGTGCTGTGGATCACGTACCTTAAGGTATGCATGAAATTAGCAAACACCCAGGGTTTGTCAAGCACTATGAACTGGAAGCTCCCAGGAGGCGGAGAGGAGGTGGGGAGAAGGGTTATTACCAGGTTCAAAGGCAGGAAGCGCAAGGCCTGATGCCAGGAAGCCAGAGGCTGAAGTTTCCAAGGGAATAAATTCCCAGCCCTGAGCCAACAGCCTCAAGGCTCTAAAACCAAAGAAGACGTGTGTGAGGACAAATCTGAAATGGAGTCCAAATGACAGCAGGTCGGAGACACAGGAAGAGCAAAACCCACTGCAGGAGTCAGGGCGGGAGTCAAGGCGGGAAACTCCACTGGGTGACCACCGTGGTGCCCGCTGCCTCTGGTGCCGACTCCCCGCATGGGTGCCTCTACACTTCAGGGAAACCAGCAGGTAGAGCACTCATGCAGTCTGGCAGAAGGTGTGTTTTGTTGTCACTGTGGAGACCACCTCCGGGGCCTCCAGGGGCTTCTGGTCACTTCCCAATGTGCACGTTCCTCTCTGTTTTGTTTTGTTTTTTTCCTCTCTCTCTTTCTGGCCACCACTCCCAGGAATGGAACTTAAGACTTGGGCCTTGAGACCTCGTGTCACCTAGCTCTGTCTTCTCTGTAACCCTCCTTCATGACAGTATGGACAGTACGGTGACAGTAAATAATGGTGTGGATGCTGAAGAGGGAGAAGAGAGCACAGGGTCACGTGCACACTGCACCACAGGTTAAGGGATGGCAATGCTAAAAGATTAATCCACCCTGCAAATACGTTCTCCTCCTATCATCTGCATCTCCATTTCCTTAACAGGGGCTTTTGAAGAGCAAATACTTAATACTGATCAAGGCCTATTCATGAAATTTTTTTTAGGGTTGTGCTTCATGAATCCTATCTAAGAAACCTTTGTTTGACCTGAAGTCATAAAGACTTTCTTCTGTTTTCCTTCTAGAAGTTTTATAGCCGCTCATGCATTTCAAGTTGGTTTTATTGCAGTGCTATATAATAGAAAGTATCAGTCAAGGTTTTTTCTTTTATGTATATATATTTTTTTTTCATAAGTAGCTCCAATTGCCCCATGACTCTTTGCCAAACTTACTATCTTTTTCCTATCAAATTATCCTGAAAAATTTGTCAAAAATTAATTAACCTCCATGTACAGATCTGTTTCTAAACTCTTTATTCGCATTCCTTGTTCTAGCTAACAGCATATCACTATTACACTGTTTTGAGAAACCTATTTTAAACTGGTTATTTTTATTTATTTATTTATTTATTTATTTATTTATTTATTTATGTTAAAGGATTGAACCCAGGGGCACTTTAACACTGAGCTACATCTCCAGCACTTTTTATTTTTTTAAACATTTTTTATATGTAAATGAACACAATACCTTTATTTTGTTTATTTAGTTTGTTTTCTTTCTTGTGTGTATGTGTGTGTGTGTGTGTGTGTGTGTGGTGCTGGGGATCAAACCCAGTGCCTTACAACCCCAGCCCTTTATTTTTTATTTTGAGATAGGATCTCACCAAGTTGCTTAGGGCCTCACAAAGTTGCAGAGACAGCCCTCAAACTTGTGATCCTCCTGACTCAGTCTCCCTAGCTGCTGGGATTATAGATATGTTCCACGGTGCTCAGCTTAAACTGGCATTTTTAAATAAGTCCAAGATATGTTACAGTCAGTATCTAGCTGAGTGTCATCAGACACACATCAACCCTGTGAGGTATCACTATAACCATTTCATTGATAAAGACACCGAATTCAGAGAGACTAAGCAAACTTCTCATAGTTATGCCATTAGTAGTTGGCCTGGGCAACCCCAAAACCCATTCTGTTTTCACTACCTGTATCTCACTGAATGAGAGCCAAGAAAGGATCCAAGAAAGAGGAGAAAGTCAAAGACCCAGATCATTTTCAATTTGAGGGAAGGAATCTTCATAAACGTTTTTTTTCTAAAGCATGAAATCCCAGATGACCAGTTCCTCAAACATAGATGGAAGCATGTAGTTACAGATTGTATCTTCTGAACTCATGTTATCTTCATATTACACACCCAAATATTCTAGAAGCTGTAGGTGAAGCAGAATACCCTTACCCTGAATCTATGCAGCCCCTATTCCAGCAGTTTCCCTTTTGCCTATGTACAGTTCTCTTGTTTTGATGTGTTGAGTTGTTTACCTTCTTCTTGTGACTTTGCTGTTCCCTGCTCATACCCCCAGCTTGATCCCGACATACACTTTCTCCAGAGTTTTGAGTACTTTCATTTCCTGGTAACGTCATTTTTACAAGATGACCCAGGAGTCCCTGACCACACATCTCTGAAATTATGTTAACAGCTTCTGTGACTAAACAAAGTCCGTGCTGGGGTAATAGCACAGCCACAGATCTCATCAGATTAAACAGAAGTCTGGGGCCGGAGACCTGACCCAGCTCGGCCTCACCCGAGCTACGTGACTGGCTCCGTTGCATAATTTCTCTGCTTCTGTTTTCACCACCCGCAGGCATGTCAAGCATAGGATCACTAATTGTGCTGAGATCCCCAGAAATGTCCCATCATCCAACAGCTCCCCCCACCCTGAGCAGACCAGGCTACAGGTTTGACAGAGCCCTGCAAAACAAAACCCTGGGTGCGCACCACTCATCTTGCTTTTCCCAGAAACTCTGAAAAGTTGTGTCTGGGAACTCTTGAAATGGGACATCCCTTCTAAAGCCTTGAGTCACCCTCCCTGGTTGCATACTTTTGAGCGAGCATTCCTGGCACTCCGACTAAGACAGGGCCCGGGTATCTGCAAGGTACTTAAGACTTCCAGATCCCCTGCCCCCATAGCACCAGCTACATTTCAGGAGGATGTGGCTGTGACAAGGTCCCACCTGGACATCAAAGGCAAAAAGGGTGGAAGAACCCAGAACTCTGGAAATTAAAGAGTAAACCTGGCATTAACTCACCATTATGAATTATTATTCAAACGTTCTTTTCACCTCATTTTAATCGAGCAAATATTTGCATAGTGCCTAAAGTGTCTCATAACTGCTGTAAGCACTTTCTCAATTTCATATAAACTTCATAAAACCCCTATATTACCCCTACAAATATTGGGAAACTAAAGCACAGAGAGGTTGAGGTTTCCTGTCCTGGGTCACACAGCTAGTACACGGCTGAGCTGGGAACCCAGAGCTAAGAAAAGAGAAGAAAAAAAAAAAGAAAGAAAAAAGCATTGTCTCTGCCTCTATGGAGCTTACAGATACTGGGGGACACAAACAAAGATCCAAAAATCTTATGTGTAAAATAGCAAGAGTGGCAAATATTATGAAAAAGATAATACTAGGAAAGCCCGGATTGCTGTGACTTGAACTCCTTAGAAAAATCAGGGAGGACTTCCTTGAGGAAGTGACCACCAAGTTACGATCTGATGGTTGACTAGGAGCTGGACATAGGTATTGAGAAGGTAAGAGAATTTTGGCCAGTGGTAATCTGGAAGAGACTTTTTCAGGAAGAAAATAGGGAGCAAAGAAGGATGAGAAGAAGGAGGAACTGAAATGCCACAAGGAGAAGAGCTGCCGTGGCTGGCGTTGGCAGAGGTACATCACCTGGAGGGATGAGGACAAGAGAGCAAAGGGGCCGAAGCTAGACCCCTGCCTCGCGGAGCTCAGGATCCACCAGGGAGGTCCAGGTCTGGGGCAAATGTGTGCCAGCAGGGGACGGCTGAAGGCGTAGCCACTGAGGACTTGCAGAGTACAACCAGGGCGTGGAAGTCCGGAGCGCGCCTCGCCCAGTGGAGGAGCCAGGAAACCAGGGTGAGCAGTCGGCAGGCTCAATGTGCATGTGTGTGTGAAGAAACACCCGGAATGTGGACTTTGCCTCCAAAATTCATATCCAGAGTTTCAGATAATTTAAATAAAGCACAGGGAAGAAAATGTAACAAGTACCTCAACATCATTCTCAAGGGCCATTAGCAGTGGGTTTGAAAAAATTTCTAGTCAAAACTTGGACAAGGTGACACAGATCTCCCAGAAACAAGAAGACCAGATAAACAAGTCGGTATATGGAGTTTTGTGGATCGGAGGTCTAGGTGAAGCACCTGGAATGGTGGGAAGTGATGGCCCAACCAACAACAGCTTCCAGCTGCCCATAGCTCAAGCAGCAGAGGAGAGAACAGGAGGAGCTTTGACCCAGAGGAACTTGAGCCATTAGGACCATCACCTGGGACTGCACATACTAGTCATTGAACTGAGACTACTTCAGGATACCGGAGTTGCCATGGGATTTTTCTTATCTAAGAATGGCTAGAAAGTTATGGGAACTGCTCCCGATATCCATCACAGGGCAGGGAGATAATTGGCCCTAGAGAATGAGTCTGAGGAATATTAGGCTGCCAGATGATGACACCATGCAAACCCTGTTTGCCTATCTTACACATTACACCTGTAAAAGCTCAGAACAGTGTTAAGCACAGGATGAGCGTCCACATATCATAATATTGAGCAATGTTAGAAAATGCACAAAGACAATATTGGTTGCTGCATGCATTATCTACCTTAAATTTAAATTTAAGGACCACAGGCGATGGTTCACTGTTTTATCCCCAGCCTCTAGAATGATACCTGGCCCACAATAGATGTCCTTAAAACATTTGTTAACTGAATAACAGAAAGAATATGCTGAGTGCTGGTCACAGACTTTCTTATTAAAGTCTCACCAGGTCCCAGTGATAGCAATTATGAGAAAAACATTATAAAATAATGTGAACAACACAGTCTAAGGAGTAACTTGTCCCGTCACATAGCAGGAAGTAGCAATGCCGGGATGAACCAATTTGCCTCCTATGGAAACCATGCCAGACACATACTCCATTTCTGGGACACACAGTGCTCAGTGGTTGTTGGTCACTTCCTCTGGCCCCAGCTAATCAAGAGATAAGGATGGAAAGACGATGCTGATGAAGAGCTTTGGGGATTTCAGTTGTGGAGAACAGAACTGCCACTTTTATTAAGAAAATGTTTCACAACCTTTAAAAAGCTTTCCAGAACCTTCCAAGTACTCGATGATAACATAGCACCCAGTAAAAAACCAATCTCCATTTAGCTCTGACTCTTGCGCATACCAAAGGTAGTTGGTTCTGAGAAGGGACTTACACAGTGGATTTCAAGAGCATTTCATAGCTCGGGCTGCCCTTCTGAAAAACCAGACTAAACTATGGTTGACAGGAAATGAGGGTCCCCTTCCTCCAGGGACTGGCTTCCTGTTGCAACAATTTCCCATCACCTTCCTCCATGCATCTCCCTCAAGGGACAGAGCTGGGGTCTAAAGGGCAGGGCAGCCCAAGGCAGACAGGCCATGAAGAATCTCCATCTTTGCACAGCCATGCTCCTCTGGGTCAGCTCAGGTAGACAAGGAGAACCAGCACCATCCAGAGAGCCCACCCCCACAGCACCATGAAGCCAGCGACAGGTCACACCCAGGGCCTGATAACCAAAGCTAACTCTTTAGGCAGGGAAGAAAATGTAACAAGTGCTATACTGCTTCTCCCAAGTGACCAAGGACAAAAAGAGGCCTGGACATTAGAGAGCTGAGGCTGATGCCAGGTCCATGCTGAGTGTGCAAGCATTCCTTCTGAGCTCAAGAGATAACTCAGTCCTGCACACGAGCAGGAAAGGGGCATCAGCAATGCTCATCTATGCTGCGTAGTGAGGTGAGAGACAAATGGATCCCAGTTCTTCTGGGAGACTCGTGAGGCCTGAGGAAGACTCTCAGTGAGTGAGTGGTCATTGGTCATTAGTCAGGTAGATTCAGAGCTGGTGTCCCAGATAAATATTTCCAGGAATTTCATCATGGTTCTGGGCCCATCTTGCTCATGATAGCAATATTTTGGGGCCACTATCTGTTCATTTATTGGTTGGTTCACTTATTCAAAAAAAAAAAAAAAAACCTGTTTGCAACCTAAACCAATAGATATTTTGCAAAATTGAAGGATCAAATCTTTAAAAGATTCCAAGAAAGTAAGTCAAATACAAATAAATAAAATCAGTGTCACGCAAAGTTTGGGACTTGTCAGAGCCCAGGTTCACAGCTAAATAATACTAACTTCCTCTCTGACAGAACCAGACGTTTGTCTACCATGAATCACACTCAAACCCCAGTAACACAGAGCCAGGGCTGTCACCGAATCCTAGCACTGGATGACCATGGCGTTCCTCAGGACTCTAGCGATGGCTTCGCATGACAGCTGTTGTGCTCAACCTGCTCCGGGCTCAGCCTGCTCCAACTATGACGAAGAGCCCAGGCCCGACTCAGAGGAAGCCTGGCCCCTTGGGGCAGGTGTCCTGGGAAAGGAACATGCATGTGTCTATGGCTGTGTGTGTGTGTGTGTGTGTTGATGTGAAAATTAAATCTGAGGCTCTTTTGAAATTTACATATTCTATGCTTTTGCTCTTCTTTCTGTGTAAAGATGTAAGTTTTTCTTTTTAAGGAGTTGGGCAGCAAATTTTACCTCTTTAGTGTAGGAAAATTTTGATTACATTATCTAAGTCACTGAGGCATAAGAAGAAAAATAACAAGCCCCATGACAGTGAGGGGCAGGGAGAATAGGGAGTGGCTGGAAGGACGGGGTCCTCAGTAAAATGTCTGCACTCAGTTTTCACCTTCGGCCACTTGGCAGCTGTGGGGCATTGGGAAATTGACTGAGCGCATCTGTGCCTTGATGGAGGCTGTCAGGATTAAGTGGAATAAGGTGTCCACACTGCACACTGTCTGCCACCTGCTAGGCACTCCTTCATTTAGCTGTTACTGTGGGTTCTTATCCAGACCAGGTGAGGCTTAACAGTTTTAAATTGACATGGTATCATTTTTGCACACTAAAATGTCTGATTTTAAAGTGTATGATTCAGTGGAGGGTTTTATTTCCAGTTTATTCACAATGTTTTAAAACTATCAACACTATCTAGTTCCAAAACATTTTCATCATCCCACAGAAACACCCCCTACCCTTGAGCAGTCACCCCACCCCCACCCCCTGCTGCCCCTGGCAGCCATTACTTCACTTTCTATTTCTATGGACTTACCCATTCTGGAAACCTCATAGAAGTGAATCGTGTAATATGTGGGCCTTTGTGATTGTTTCTTTCACTTAGTAAAACGTCTCAAGGTTCCACCATTTTGAGGAACCATCTACACTAGTGGATGTGAAATAGAAGCTCGTCGTGGTTGGGACTTACTGTCTTAATCTGTTCATTCTTCTGTAACAAAACTCCATGGACTGTGTAGTTTATAAAGAATAGAAATTTAATCCTCACACTTCTGGAGGCTAGAAGTCCAAGATCAAAGTAATAGAAGGCTCAGTGTGGGATAAGGGCCCAGTCTCCTCTCCCAAGATGGCACCTTGATGATGTATCCTGTCCTGGCCAAAGGCAGAAGGGCAAAAGGGGTCCAGCTAGTTCCCTCGACCCTTTCACAGGACACTAATCCCAACCATGAGGCTCCACCCTCCTGGCCTGACGGCATTATAAAGGCTCCACCTCTTAATATCATTGTGTTGGGAGTCATGTTCCTTCATGAATTTTGGAGGGAACACAAACTTTCAAATCATAGCATATACGTTTCCCTAACGACTAAAGATGGTGAGCATCTTTCCGTGTACTTACTGGCCATTCGTATGTCTCTTTGAAGAAGTATCTATTCAAGACCTTTGACGATTTTTTAATTGAGCCATTTGTCATTCTGGATATTCAACCCTGATCAAATGTGTGATTTGAAAATCAATTTTTCTGCTCTCTGAGTTGCCTTTACATATTACTGATAGTGTCCATTGATGTACAAAAGTTTTACATTTTGGCAAAATACCATTTATCTCTTTTCTGTTTTGTTGCCTACAGTCTTGGTGTCATATCTAAGAAATTATTGCCCAGTCCATGTCACAAAGATTTAATACACTGCTTCCTTCTAAGGTTGTATTTTAGCTCTTCACTTTTAGTTTCTTGAATCACTTAAGCAAACTTTTGGTATGATATAGAGATCCAAATTTACTTTTATCCAGATAGATACCCAGTTGTCCCAGTAACATTTGTTAAAAACACTATCCCTTCCCACATTGAAAGCTCTTGGTAGAAATCTTTGTAGAAAACCAACTGATCATAGATGGATGGATTTATTTCTGGGCTTTCAATTCTATTCAATTAGTTAATATGTCTAGCTTTATGTGAATATCCTATCGTTTGAATTCTTTATTTTCATAATAAGATTTGAAATCAGGAAGTTTGTCATCCAATTTTGTTCCTCTTTTTCAAGATTATTTTGGTTATTCTGGGTTCTTTGCAGTCTTCTAAAAATTATAGCATCAGCATGTCTATTTGCTGGGGGCAGGGACAATACATATGCAATTCCAAATTTAATAGTGATTTTATTCGATGTCCAGATCAAATTGGAGAGTATTGCTATATTAATAATATCAAATCTTACAATTCATGAACATGAAATGTCTCTTATTTATTTATATTTTATTTTAGAAATATCTTGTATTTTTAATGTCTCAGCTTTGTATGCCATTTGGTAAATTTTATTCTTTTTAATGTTATAGTAAATAAAATTGCTTTCTTAATTTAATTTTCAGATTCTTAATTGCTAGTACATAAAAATACTTTTAATTTGTATATTGTTCTTATACCCTAAAACCATGGTGAAAACCATATTAGTTCTAATAATTTTTAGTATATTCCTTTAGAAATTCCTATATAAAACATTATGTCAGTGCAAATAGATTTCCTTTTCAATCTGGGTGACTTTTCTTTTTTGCAGGGTGGGGGGGACCAGGGATTGAACTCAGGGGTACTTGACCACTGAGCCATATCTCCAGCCTCACTTTGTATTTTATTTAGAGACAGGGTCTCACTAAGTTGCTTAGTGCCTCGCAGTTGCTGAGGCTGGCTTTGAACTCGAGATCCTCCTGTCTCATCCTCCCAAATTGCTGAGATTACAGGCGTGTGCCTTAGCGCCCAGCGCTGGGTGAGTTTTTTTTCCTTGCCTTGTCTCAATTATTTAAACAATTTTTTCTGAACTAATTCTGTACCCTCTGTATTCTTTGTCATGTGTGGCCACTGGTGTCTACTCAGTTAGTTTAATAACCAGATGATGACTGGACAGAGATTTATTTTACTTAAACTGCTAGAACTAATCAATTTCCTAGACTTCCAAGAAGCTCTACACATGTTTGGGAACTTCAACACTCAGATTATAACTCTGTATTAAACTTCACTTCACATTTGCATAGGGCCTCAAATTCAGCCATAAGTGACAGTTTAGGGCCTGTTCAGGTTTTTCCTGAACATGCACACACCTCTATGCATGTGTGGCTTTCTAGATTCCCAGGAAATTGTCAAAGATTTCAAAGTCCCAGCAACATACCATTCCTTAGTTGTTTTTTTTTTTTTTTAAGCTGCGTTTTTGTTTTCTTTGTAAGTCTACTGTTTGCCCCAACAACTATGCATTGCTTCAGACAACACCAAGTTAATCCATTACCTCTAATTGTTTTCAACAAACATTCCTGAGTAAAAGGCTTTTATCACTAGAAAAACGCTAAGTCAAGAAAATAAAGACAACCTTGAAAGCAGAGTCTTCCAGGGAATCATCATAAAACTAAAACAACTGCAATTCTTTGGGAATGATGCTTTATAGGAAACACAATCTTACTCAACTCCAGACTGTTAATTTCATTTTCCTTCTATAAATTTTCAAGACTACCATGGAGCTGGAGGCACCGTTGAGGATAAGGTAACTTACAACACCATATACTTCTATGTTCTTAATGCTATTGAGCCATTTTTCTTAAACACTCCCCAAATTGCTACAAGCCTTTGGTTAATTTCCAGAGTTTTTTTTTTTTTAAGTTAATTCTGATCTTTTTTGACTATACTTTTTCGCTTTTATGTAGAACAGGATTTTCTGAAGTTCTTATCCCTTATCCTACTCTTTTCACTGACATCATTTCTGCCTAGCATTTTGTATGGTCTGTAGCACTATGGTCAGAGTTTGGGCTCTGGCAGCCAAATTGCCTGGGTTCAAGACCTAGCTCTGCCAGTTTCTAGCCATGTCACCACGATCAAGTTCCTCAAATTCTCTGTGCTTTAGTTTTCTACAGTATACTGCCTAAGCTTATCATGTGGATTAAAATAGTAAATACATGTAAAAAATATACTTCAGTGCCTGGCATGTACTAACTACTCAATTAATACTGGTTACTACTGCTATTATTGTTATTATTATTATCTCATTTTTCTAAACATTGCTGTGGAAGGACTATTATTCTATCCATTGACAAATTAAGAAAGGGGTCATAAGGAGATTCAGAAATTCACCAGGGATCCATAGTTAGGAGTTTTGACTGTGTTGCTATAGAGCAGTATACAAGATGATCTTCCAGCTTTTTGCTGTCATAGTCACTTTCAAGACACAAAAGAAGTCAGAGCCTAGAAGAAAATGTAACAAAGATGAGTTCCATGCCGTGATGATTGTGATTTCCCAGAGGACAGGAGACTCCCACTGCACCTCCCTCTTCTCTATACACCCAGCAAAGAAGAAAGAGCAAAAGTCTATGCATGTAGGTAGTACAAAGAAAACCCGAGGGGCAGCTACCAAAGGGAAAAGGGCTCCTAAGAGTGTCAATCAGAAGAGAGAGCATGTCATTTTCTCCATTCGGATCTTCACATCACTTACCATTGGAAGGAAGAAGATTTCTTATTCAGTTCCCATTTATATTTGTATTTGTATCTATATTGCCTGATTTCTAGAGTCTGGTGGTATCCAGGTGACATGGCCAGCCCCTCCAAACTTCTCTCCCTTCTGGCCTCAATGAATCACCGTGCCAAGGAGTGCAAGCCCTTGTAGCAGGCCTACTCCCAACCTTTCACCCCCTCCCCCCACCTGCCCTAACAGCTCCATTTAAGAAGCAGACATTGAACATCGCCTCTGAGCCAAGGATCACACTCCCTCGGAGGGGCTCTTCGTCAGGAGGGGCGAGTCCAAACATAAGAAGCAGCCAACAGCTTCAAGAAACTAAAAACCAAAGATGGAAATAAGGAAAAGGCTTACGCAAGAAAAGGGCCATTAACTTCAAGGGGCAGCAATGAGATAGAAACCACGGGGCAGGGGGGTCTGAAGGAAATTGTACTTCAGCCTGGATGGGTGGAGTTGTAATGGCAGTTTAGTGGGGTGGTGGGGGTGTGGTCCAAGGAACTGGAGCAGAATCGGGGAGGGGAGAATATATAGTGTAGCCAGAGACCGTTGGGTACATGGCAGCAAGCACTCGGAGAATGGGAGCCGCATCATGCAGAGTCTTCATGCCAGATTGAATAATGTGGGCACAGTGTGGGTAAAGAGATACTCTGCAGAAATTGGAAAGGGGAACCCCACGTTAAGATGTAGGATCTAGATCATGGTGCTCACATGGCATGGCACTCTGCGCTACTCTCCACAGAGACTTGCTTCTCGGCTCAGCCACTTCAGGAGAAGACTGATGTAACCTGCAGCATTTGCACTTAGAAGAGAGGGGCAGACCTCAGGATAGCAAATAAGGAGACCAGCATCTCGATGCCTGGGCTCCATGTCTCCCTCTCCTGCTTTGAGGCTATGGCCAAAGGTTCAGGGCTTTTGGAGGAGGAGCTAGAGGGTGGGGACTGCTGCAAAGAGCAAGGTGAGGTGGGGGTTGGACACCCAGCAGAGGCAAGACTGCATGGGTCCCTACACTCAGGCTTCCATAGCCACTCACACATAATGGGTCAAAATGCCCTTGGGGCATGCATAGGTAGGAAAACTAGTGGGAATGGTCTGGGGTCATTCTGGAGCTGAGACACTTCTGATATTCAGTCTTTGGCAGAGATTGTGGCTCAGACCAGTAAGAAATTGAAAAGAGAAAAAGCTGGCAGACTCTTACTGTACTCTTAGGAGGAGAACTGCAGTGGCATCCATGAGACCAGAAAGAAGGGGCTAGAGGAGGGTGACACTGTGGGGCTATGCACTCTGTTTTCTTCCCTCTCTGACGTTATCTTTAGAGCACAGAAGGCCATTTCCTACCCACCACCCACTCATCTCCATCCCCCAAAGTGGCAAGAGTACATGAGACAATAGCAACCTCTTTACCTACCCCCAAAGAAGGGAGAAGACTGATGTAACCTGCAGCATTTGCACTTAGAGGGGAGGGGCAGACCTCAGGAGAGCAAATAAGGAGACCAGCCTCTAGATGCCTGGGCTCCATGTCTCCCTCTCCTACTCTGAGGCTATGGCCAAAGATTCAGAAAAGTGGCTGAGCAGAGAATCAAGTCACTGTGAAGAGTAGCGCAGAGTGCCATGCCATGTGAGCACCAACTCAAGTTGAGGACAGCACCATCATGGCTCAAGGACAGGCTGCCCTTTGCTTAAGGTGGACCACCACCTGGGCCATGATTTCAGATCCCACTGACACCTTGATGAGCATCCAAGGAGTAATTGGCACCTCCACCTCAAGAGCTTGTTCTCCAAATTGCTCATCCAGACAGAGGCCTCCACCAACGAGCCCTCCCCCAGTGCATACTACAGCTGGCTGCTGTGGCTCAGGGAACAGAAGAAACATCCACCAACCTGCCTGGAGCCTGCCTGGGGCACACTGGGACAGCCAAAAAGATGGTGGAGAGAGAGAGAGAGAGAGAGAGAGAGAGAGAGAGAGAGAGAGAGAGAAGGTCAAAGAAAACATTAATGTCTGAGTGAACAGAGAACTTAGAAAGACATCTCATTCGGAAGAGAAATGGCGTGTTCCCTTTGGGTACAGATACCCTGAAGCATACTATTGAAACCCACCCCGCACTGCCCAGAGAGCTTTTAAACAGTGCTGTTCCTCTGAGCTGTCATCTTCCTGGTCCCCAGACTGTTCCCTCTGGAACACTGTTTCCATCCCCCACCCAGTCCACACCCCACACCTGCACCTCTCTCTGTCTCCAAGGCCTAAATCTAGTGTCAGGACCTCATTTCTCCCTCACAACAACTTCTCCTTTTCCCTCTTCTGCTCTCTTAAGCGCTTTGCTATTGGCTGGCCTATAGCTCAGATGGGTATCTAAGTATTGTAAAGCAGAGCATGGTGTCTATCAGCCTGTAAGCTCCTGACTGTGGGCACAAAATCTTCTTCTTCTGACAGAACCAGCCCAGAGCCTGCCTATATGTAGATTATATAATTCTTGTACTGATCAGCTACTTAATATTCAAACACCTTCCTGGACAAAGAGCTCTCAAGATGGCTAGAATTGTCACAGAGTTCTTATATCGGCTCGAAGTTGCATCCTGTACTTTCTGACTTTTATTATTATCTTCCACCTTGTGACTACCCTCAACATGATAGACCAACAGATATTTGGAGACTGGATCCTCACCCCGCTACTCAATCCCCACCAAATCTCTCTTCCTCTCTTTAGCATTCTCTGAGCCTAAAGGAGACTGTGATCTTGACTCAGTAACTAGACACTAGAGAAAAGGCGGGGGGGGGCGGGCAGGAGGACTGAGCTCAGAGATGATGACTGGCTAGGACTGGCTTGAGTTTTGGAGAGGCTCCAGGTCCTTGACTGTGTGATTCACTCTCAAGGAAGAGTGACACGAGTCCTGGGAATGCTCAGGGAAAGCAGTGGAATTCTTCCACGTTCTCGGAAGACACCCAAGGAAGGATCTTCGGTAACTGGACCCAGCGTCGGGGGACGGCTACAGTCCCCAAGAGTTGAGTATAATTTTTGCAGACTCCTGTTCCCTTAAAGATACTGTCAGTGAAGCACAGGGCCTAACAGGGGCTTATATTTTCTGCAACAGACAGAAGTATCCTCAGACATCCTCTAACCCAGCCCTTTTCGTATGCTGATAGGAACACTGAGGCCCAGAGGGGAAGGGTATTAAACACTAACTGCCTAAATGCATCCTCACATGTCTAAGCTTCCAGTGTCATTCCCCGGGCCCACACACAGCCCTGCAACTAGAGTTTTCGGGCAAAAATAAAAACAAAAAATAAAATAAACTGCAGCCAAGACAGGCATGTGTCCCATGGGAGAACCCAGGTCTCCCGCTCTTAGGGAACTGTTTTTGTGCACCACAAATCTTTTCTCCTATTTTAACTCACATTAGTTGGCACCAAAACCTAAGAGCTCTCCTCCCTTGCAAACTGAAAAGTCCTATGCATAGTGACAGAGCAGGCCGAGCAGGCTTTTTTGAGGACAAGCTGCTTTCTTAGCTACAAAGCAAATGAGTGACTGCCCTGCTCCAAGGGCTCGGGAGGGAGCCCTGTTCCAGGCAGTGATTTGGTGGGAAACTTGACTATTCTGGTACCTCTGCAACTATTCGTCCTTTCAAAAGCCAATAAGGACATGAAGTAGTTAGCGGGAAAAGATTCATTCTTTAAAAGTTCAATCTGAGACTGAAGATCAATAGTAATTCTTAAAGTTCATATTCATTGAAATTTACAACCACAAGACTGGGATCCTTATTAAAATAAGATGTACCCCACGTTTGCATAAATAAGTCAAATTATACTCTACTGTCATGTATAACAAAAAAGAACAAAATTTTTTAAATGTACAAAAAAAAAGAAATTTAGGCTTATTGTTATTTGAAAACTGCACGTGTAGGTTGTTTGGAATAAATACACCATTTTACCACCTGCTTTTACGTGTTTGGTCTTAGCATTGAAGTTGTGGTTAAATAATACATATTTTGCATTTAAATATTTGGAAACATGGCCAAGATTCATTGAGAAAAGCAAACATTTAACTCCCCGTTTCCTCTGACTAGTTTTTGTCTGTCTTTCCCGTAGGAAAAAAAAAAAAATTATTCGCATCAAAGACATATGTGCTCATTTCAATGATTTCAATAGCATAGGAAATCAAACTCAAACTTTCAGAATATAGATCTTAGAGGCAATTTGTGAAGCAACTTCCTTTTACAGAAGAGAAAGTTGAAGCACAGGAGAAAGGAGGTTATTCTCCTGGATCTACATAGAGGGAGCTAAGCTTTGCCTTGGTACATTCTCCTGCTGGGCTCAGAAAGATTCGGTTTGTTCTAAGTAACACCAGGGTGGATGGATGGGACATTTCTCCAAGCCTCCAAAGTCACCATGAATGGCCTTAGGTACTTTTCTTCTGTTGCTTTAACTAAGGTCATCATTGCCATCAAAATGTTTGGGACGAACACAGTCAAAACTGCATGTTCATGTGATGATTGATTATTAGTGATGACAAAGATAACTGCCACCAGAGACTTTATGCAGTTCTGTTGTCCATCTAGGACAATATTCCTGGTCCCTTTTCACTTGGTAGGGTCAGGGACTAGCTTTCATCAATGGAACAGGAATAGATATGACAAGCGTCACATTTGGCTATCACGGGTAGAAAGCCAGTGTGCTCTATCGACATGGAGGAAGAAGGCTGGGTCTCTGAATCATTACCTGGAAGGCGAGAAGCCCAAACCCACTTTACATTTCAAATGAGTGAGAAATAACTAGTGTTAAACCATTGTGATATGGGATTATGCAAATGAGAAACATCTCAAAAAAATAAAATAAAACTACATCAGGAGCCGGTAAAAGACTTGAAGCTCCTGGCTACATTCTCTATTTGTTAATTAAATGATAAGACACATTCTCAAGGCTTTGACTTTGGTCCCTTAACCAAAGACACAGCAACAATCCAATTCCCCCTTGGGAATAGGGGGAGATACTCTGGAAGATTCTGCTGATTCACCCAAGACTCAGCACCCAGATTCTATCTGCACACTATCCCCAAAGTGATGTCTACCCTTTCTTAAGTGGATTAACCAATGTAGAGAATAGTATGACCCACAAATCATTGTGTCTTAAATTTTAAGAAATTCTTTAAACCCTCTGTTTAGCCCCACAAAATAATGGAAGACTTAAATAAAGAGGCCCTTCACAGGAAGCTTCTCTAGTTTTGCATATACAGACTTTTCAAGTGTTTCCATTGACTTAGCTGAACAGGTCACAATTTAAATCAGAAGGGAAAAAGTCAAAAAGCCATTTGAATTCATTTGGCACATAAACCACTGAGGAAATGGCTACGTAAATACAGCCCTTGCGAAGAGTCTAGTGTTTGCTCAGCTGTGTTTATTTAAATTAAATATCAGCCCTAACTAGGTCCCATATTTACTATTCAACCCCCAGTCTGCTCACCTGAACTTGGGCTTCTTTGTGGCAGAGAAGTAGCCAGTGAACTAAATGCCTATGATGTGCCCATCTGCAGCTTAATTCAGATGAATCACCAAAAGTTTATTCCAGGGGTTCCAGAGACACTAACTTCAGTGACCTGAAGTCTCAGCCTTCCTGGAAACAAAGACATAAAATACATGACTGATTTCAAAAAGAATTTTTTAAAAAGTTTAATGTGGTTATTTTTCAAAAGAACAGCAATAATCAATCATAGAAACCTACTTTTTACATGGAAGGGTATCTAAACACCAATGTTGCTTCGCCCTGGAGCCCATATTTTAGAGACCTCTCAAAGAACCCAAATAAGGCCAGGTGCAGTTTCACATGCCTGTAATTCCTATGCTCTGGAGGCTGAGGCAGGAGAATCACGAGTTCAAAGCCAGCCTCAGCAAGGGTGATGTGCTAAGCACCTCTGTAAGAACCTGTCTATAAATAAAATACAAAATAGGGCTGGGATGTGGATCAGTGGTTGAGAGCCCCTGAATTCAATCTCTGGTACTCCTCCCCCCACCCCAAAAAAAAATAAGTCAACTAAACAAAATCCAAGCTACTATACTTAAAACAGGTTTGGATATGAAAACACCCATCCACTGCCCCCTTCTCTATGGTATCCAAATCCTTAGGTTCCAAAGACCATACCATGAAAACTATCAATTTTAATCAGTTTTTTAAAGGCATTTTTTAGTGGCAAATGGACGTAATACCTTTATTTATTTATCTGTATGTGGTGCTGAGGATCGAAACCACTACCTCACCCGTGGTAGGTGAGTGCTGTACCACTGAGCCACAACCCCGGCCACTTAACCAGCTTTTTCGCTGCTGTGACTAAAAGATCTAACCAGAACAATTTTAGGGAAGGGAAGTTTCTTAGAGGGCTCACTGTTTCAGAGGTCCTAGTCTATAGATGGCTGGCTCCATTCCTTGGGGCTCCAGGTAAGGCAGGACATCATGGTGGAAGAGTGTGGCAGAGGGAAGCAGCTCACACACTGATTAGAAAGCAGAGAGAGATCTCTACTTGCCAGATACAAATATAGACCCCAAAGCTGTGCTCCCAATTCCCCCCTCCTCCAACCACACCCCACCACTTCAGTTACCACTCAGTTAATCCCTATCAGGGGATTAAATTACTGATTGAGTTAAGACTCTTGCAACCCAATCATTTCTCCTCTGAACCTTCTTGCACTGTCTCACACATGAGCTTTTGGGGGACATCTGACATCCAAACCATAACAGGTACCAAGAAATAAACTGAAGCACACAGCACGCTCCTATTCACTTAGCAAGTCAGAGGATGGCCCAGGTCTAGAAACCAGGTGTGCAGAGTCTCAACCCAGGATTCTTTCCAGACAAGGGGCCGCTAGAAGCATCTAGTTTCCTGCCCTTATCAGGAGCGTGTCCATGGACACTGATCTTCAGGGTCAAAGCACGCAGCTACCTCTGCCATAAATACCCAAGACACTAATGGAAGAAGACTTTTCCCCGGACAGCCAGAGCATCCTTAGAGTGTGTGCGGGGGTCTCCACATGGGGTGTCTACACTCTCTGCTGCCCAGTTCTCCTAAGTTCTTGAGTTCATTGGCATTTTTAATTTGAGAGATTTCACCTAAACTCCTGGGTGGGAAAAATTTTCTTTGAGAGAAATCAGGTCTGCCATCCCTGAATCCATTTTCCAGGCTGAGAGCAATTGCCTAGACCCAAACCTGTGTTGTGGCCCCTACATTTATACACTTACATAAATTTACACATGTTATAGGTTGAATTGTGGTGCCCAGAATCCATATGGTGAAGTCCTGGCCCCCAGTGCCTCACAACGCTACCTTCCTTGGAAGCAGGGTCACCGCAGATACTATTGGTTAAATGATAGAAAGGGGGGCACCTGCCCAGGGCACTCACCTAGCAGAATACCATGAACATGGCAGCAGAGGCCGGGCGATCTTCCTCAAGCCCAGGAGCACCAAGGACTGCCAGCAACAGCACAAGCTAGGGAAGGGGCCTGGAGCAGGTTCTCGCTCAGCCGCAGAAGGAACCAACCCTTCCGACACCTTCATCTGCAGCTCCAGCCTCCAACACTGAGAAAACACACTTGGGTGGTTTGAGGCCCTTCATTACAGCAGTCTTGGCAAACCAATGCTTTCACAGAATATATCATACTCATTAGGGGCAGTTTTACCAAAAGGGGACATTGAGCAATGTCTGGAGACACATTTGACTGTAGCAACCTGGAGAGTAGGGCTCCCCCTCTCATCTGATAGGCAAAGTCCATACTAAAATGCACACAATGACCTTGAGCTCAGATGTCAATGTGCTGAGATGAGAAACCCTGGTATAGAGGAATACCACAAAGTAGCTGTCCTGTGACAGGCCTTGGGCTTTGCATGCATAGATTCATTCAGTGCTCCTCAATTCCTGTAAGAAATGATGTTATTCTACCCATTTTGCAGATTAGAAAACTGAGGCTGGCATAAAGAGAGGATGACTTGCCAGTGAACCCTGGTGTTTTGACTCAACGTTCTTTATCCCACGCAGACATTCTGGCTGGTCAGTGGGAAGAACACCAGAACTAATGTCCCCTCTTTCCATCCTGTCATTTTATCCCAGGGTCATCTTCAAAAGCTCCCATTCTTTGGTGGAGAAACTCTGAAAATACTTAATATTGCCTTCTTTGCCACACTGATCTCAGTGTGTACTGTCTGGCAAAGAGGAATAGGACTAACTGGAACCAAAATCCTCTATTTCCATGAAATTTCCAGACTATTCACACACAGTACATGGAGCTGAGAACTGGGGAAATGATTCCCAGGCTTCTAGACTGATGCCTTCCTTCCCTATTCAAATTCTTCTTATAAAATACATGAGAAATTTAACAATCAACTGCAAATCCACACCATCTCCATCTCCACGAAGCTTCTCCTCGGTAGCCTAGGGCATTGCATAGGGAACATTGTGCAGGAGTCACTTTTATATGTAAATACCAACTGTGGATGCAGGATTTTCAAAGGCAATCAGCAGTCTGCCTCTCCAACATGGATGGAACTAAAGGACATGGTGCCAAGTGAAAAGAGCCAACACAAGTTAAAATGCTCATAGCAGGGCCCAGCACATGGTAAGTCCTCAGGAAGTGTCAGCCTCTATTAGTCACAATCAACTGCTTTGTCCTGGGTGACTGTGATTAGTCTTCTAATCTATAAATTGGAAACAATAGACCTTTTCCACCTATTGCAATAAACTGTTGTAAGACATAAGTAGAATTGACTCAAAATCAATTTGTAAATGGCAAATACTATACAAACATAAAAATACGAGTGTTCTGACTCTGTGGGGGTTGCAAACAATGGGTTGGCCCCACACATTCCCACTAGCAGGAAATACAGTACCCAGCTCCACCCTTCACTCCCAGGCTCACAGGATGCCAGGAGTCTGCCTGTTTTCTCTGTTCTCAATGCTACACTGCATAGCTTGGCCACGTCTCTTTCTACCTTCAGGATGATTTATCTCAGTGTTTTTCCTGCCACTGGGCACTGCCACACCCAGCTACCCTAAGGGATTTAAGTAACTGTGAGTATCAAGCAGGGCTTACTGAAAATCCTTTTCCTTTTCAGAAAGTCCCATGAAAATATTTACCTAACTTCCCCTACAGCTTGCAAACTGTAACGTTTTGAGTTGCTACATACCCTGCTTCACATTCCTCCCAGAGAAAAACAAATGTTTTTCAGAAATCAGTCTCTTGCAAATATTGCTACCTCCCTCCATTGGTCTAAAAATGGCTCCCTAGAAAATGGGGAACCAGCCACTTCTTAGTCGAGATACCCAAATTCTTTTCTAGAGCTGGGTTTTCTGGGAGATTAGCTCCTGTAAGAAAACCCTAGTGGGATTTTTAGTGTAAGGCCCTTCCCAGAACCCCAGAAATGGTGTAAGTGAACTGGAACCTCCAGTGATTCTATCAAAAGATTCATCATTTTTTAGAGAACTTCAACTCCAAGTTGGGGTTGTGACCTTAGTTATGACTTTGCCCTTGAGGAGGAAGAGATCATCTCAGAGATGCTACTTAAAGAGAATGTCAATGGAAGCTGAGATCAGAAAGTGCTCTAGCACCCACGGTTGTATTACTTGTGCACTCTGTCTTCCCGGTTAACCCTTCCAGAGAAGGCCACGCACGGCATCGGGATTAAGTCAGGGCTCACGGTGAGGCTGCCTATGTGCCAGGACTGTGTCTGCCCCTCTGGCTGCACTGGAAACAGTGACAACCTCTCTATTAACCTTTTGCTTTTGTCACATCTGTCAATTTGCAATGAAATTACTGGAGATGAAATTCCAGTTCTATCTGCCTAGACTGAGGCTGGTTGGCACATCATCCAGATGTGCCAGAAATTTGTCAGTTTAGGAAAAGAAAAAATTTAATCCTTTGGACATGCAGCGTGTTGAAATTTTTATGAACTAATTGGGAGGCAAAGAAAATATAAGTTTCTTGACTCCTGTGTCCTCTTCAGCAATGCAATCCTACAGTGGAGGCCTTTACCAGGATTTTCCTCTTCTGCAGCTTCCTCCACTGAGTCCTTTGACCATGGGGCCCTCCTCACCTTGGGGCCCAGAGCAATGGACTTGATCCAACTTGGACTGAACCTCTGAAACCATTACCTTCAAATAAACTTTTCCTCCTCTAAGTTGTTCCGATCAAGTAGAATAGACACAGCAACACAAAACTGACCTGGCACCAACAGAAATTGGTCGCCAAGAAGGAGGGTCATTGCTGTGACATTTGCTTGTGTCTCAGAAACCTTTGTAACTGGTTGGCAGGAGGAATTTGGAAAAGTTTAGAGATAGAAGTTGAAAAAGCCATAGAATATTGTAAGTGGAGCTTAATGGGTGGTTCTGGTGGGAATGCCCCTAGTCATACAGACCGTATTATAAGGTTTCAAAGAGAATTGTGTATTACATTAGGAATTGGACCAGAGGCCACTCATGTTATATTCCGACAAAGAACTCATCTTCATTCTGTCCATGTCCTGAGACTTGGTGTGAGGCTAAATTTTTAAATAATGGACTAATTAATCTGGTGGAAAAAATTTCAAGACAACGTAGCATTTAGTCAGTAGCATGAATATTGCCAACAGCTTTTAGCTAGGTTTACTCTGAGATTCAGGAACAAAAAGCAGAGCTGAAGGATTTTTAAAACTTTGAATTTGGCCAGAAAAGTACATGTAAAGATGGATCCAAGGAAGATATATTTGCTAAAGAGATTACAGTTTCTAAAGAGATGATAAGTACATTGCACAGAGACAATAGGAAAGATGCTTGGAGAGCCCCTGGGAATTTGCAAGGCCACGCCCACTAGGGGTTCCAAGCAGAGCTATGGGACCTGTTTGCCTGGCTGGGTTTTAGTCTGGGTTTCCATGCTCCCCATCCCAACTGCACTATGAATCAGTCTCCTTATATCAGAGAAAACATTCAGCATTTGGATTTTGGGGATTGGCTAACTTCACTTAGCATTATATTCTCCAAATCCATCCATTTGCCTGCAAATGTCATGATTTTATTCTCTTTTAATGCTGAGTAATATTCCATTACGTATATATACCACATTTTCTTTATTCATTCATCTACTGAAGGGCATCTAGGTTGGTTCCACAGTTTAGCACTGCTATAAACAATGATGTGGCTGTATCCCTGTAGTATGCTGTTTTAAAGTCCTTTGGATATAGTCCAAAGAGTGGAATAGCTGGGTCAAATGGTGGTTCCATTCCCAGCTTTCCAAGGAATCTCCATACTGCTTTTCATATTGGCTGCCCCATTTTGCAATCCCAGGAGCAATGTGTGAGTGTGCCTTTTTCCCCACATCCTCACCAACACTTTTTGTTGTTTGTGTTCTTAATAGCTGTCATTCTGACTGGAGTGAGATGAAATCTTAGAGTGGTTTTGATTTGCATTTCTCTAATTGCTAGCAATGATGAACATTTTTTTTCATATATTTGTTGATTGATTGTATATCATCTTCTGAGAAGTGTCTGTTCAGTTCCTTGGCCCATTTATTTATTGAGCTATTTGTTTGTTTGTTGCTATTTACCTTTTTGAGTTTTTTATTTTCCCTAGAGATTAGTGCTCTATCTGATATGCAAGTGGTAAAAGTTTGCTCCTAGGATGTAGGCTCTCTATTCACCTTACTGATTGTTTCTTTTGCTGAGAAGAAGCTTTTTAATTGAGTCCATCCCATTTATTGATTCTTGATTTTAATTCTTGCACTATAGGAGTCTTATTAAGGAAGCAGGGGCCTAATCTGATATGATGGATATTTGGGCCTGCTTCTTCTTCTATTAGATGCAGAGTCTCTGGTTTAATTCCTAGGTCCTTGATCCACTTTGATTTTACTTTTGTGCATGGTGAGAGAGAGGGGTTTAATCTCATTTTGTTGCATATGTATTTCCAGTTTTCCCAGCACCGTTTGTTGCAAAGGCTATCTTTTCTCCAATGTATGTTTTTGGCACCTTTGTCTAATATAAGATAATTATAACTTTGTGGGTTAGTCTTTGTGTCCGATATTCTGTACCATTGGTCTATCAGTCTTTTTTTGGTGCCAATACCATGCTGTTGTTGTGACTAGTGCTCTGTAGTATAGTTTAAGATCTGGTATAGTGAATCCACATGTTTCATTCCTATTGCTAAAGATTGTTATAGCTACTCTGGGTTTCTTATTTTTCCAGATGAATTTCATGACTGGTTTTTCTATTTCTATGAGGAATGTCATTGGGTTTTTGATTGGAATTGCTTTTATAAATCTGTATAATGCTTTATAAATCTTTTAAATAAATCTGTATAATGCTTTTGATAGAATGGTCATTTTGACAATATGAATTCTGCCTATCCAAGAACAAGGGAGATCTTTCCGGCTTCTAAGGGCTTCTTTAATTTGTTTCTTTAGCATTCTGTTGTTTTGTTGTTGTTGTTGTTGTAGAGGTATTTCACCTCTTTGTTAGGTTGATTCACAAGTATTTTATTTTTTTGAGGCTATTGTAAATGGGGTAGTTTTTTTCATTTCCCTTTCAGATGATTTGTCACTGATATATAAAAATGCCTTTGAATTATGGTTGTTGATTTTGTATCCTGCTACTTTGCTGAATTCATTTACTAGTTATAGAAGTTTTCTGGTGAAAATTTTTGGGTGTTCTAGATATAAAATCTTATCGTCAGCAAACAGTGCTAATTTAAGTTCTTCTTTACCTATCCATATCCCTTTAATTTCTTTTGTCTGTCTAATTGCTCTGGCCAGTGTTTCAAGAACTATGTTAAATAAAAGTGGTGAGAGAGGGCATTCCTGTCTTGTTCCAGTTCTTAGAGGGAATGCTTTCAATTTTTCTCCATTTAGAATGATGTTGGCCTGGGGCTTGGCATAGATAGCTTTTACAAAGTTGAGTTATGTTCCTGTTATCCCTAGTTTTTCTAGTGTTTTGAACATGAAGGGTTACTTTATTTGTTAAATGCTTTTTCTGCATCTATTGAGATGATCATATGGTTCTTATCTTTAAGTCTATTGATGTAATGAATAACATTTATTGATTTCTGTGTGTTGAACCAAACTTGCATCTCTAGGATGAACCCCACTTGATCGTGGTGCACTATCTTTTTGATATGATTTTACTTGATTTGCCAGAATTTTATTGAGAATTTTTGGATAAATGTTCATTAGAGATATGGTCTAAAGTTTTCTTTCTTTGATGTGTCTTTGCCTCATTTGGGAATTAGGGTGATATTGGCCTCATGGAATAAGTTTGGAAGTGCTCCCTCTTTTTCTATTTCCTGAAATAAATTGAAGAGTTTTGGTATTAGTTCTTCTTTAAAGGTCTTGTAGAACCATCTAGTCCTGGGTTGTTCTTGGTTGGTAGGCTTTTGAAGGCTTCTTCTTTTTCCTCACTTGATATTGATCTGTTTAAATTGTGTATATCATTCTCATTCAATTTGGGAAAATCATATGACTCTAGAAATTTTTCAATGCCTTCAATATTTCCTATTTTATTGGAGTATATGTTTTCAAAATAATTTCTAATTATTTCTGAGGTGTCTGTTATGATATTTATTTTTTCACCACGTATGTTAGTAATTTGAATTTTCTCTTTCCTTCTCTTCATTAGCATAGCTAAGGGTTTGTCAATTTTATTTTTTCAAAGAACCAACTTTCTGTTTTGTCAATTTTTTCAATTGTTTCTTTTATTTCAATTTCAGCTCTGATTTTAATTATTTCCTGTCTTCTACTGCTTTTGGTATTGATTTGTTCTTCTTTTTCTAGGGCTTTGAGATGTAATGTTAAGTCATTTATCTGTTGACTTTTTCTTCTTTTAAGGAATGAACTCCATGCAATGAACTTTCCTCTTAGTACTGCCTTCATAGTGTTCCAGAGATTTTGATATGTTGTATCTGTGTTCTCATTCACATCTAAGAATTTTTTAATCTCCTTCTTGATGTCTTTTACAACCCATTGTTCATTCAGTAGCATATTATTTAGTCTCCAGGTTGGTGTAGCTTTTATTTTTTATCTTATCATTGATTTCTAATTTCATTCCATTTTGATCTGAAAGAATGAAGGGTAGTATCTCTACTTTTTTATATTTGCTAAAGAGTTGCTTTGTGGCATAATATATGGTCTGTTTTAGAGAATAATCTATGTGCTTCTGAGAAGAAAGTATATTTGTTCATTAAAGGATGACATATTCTATATATGTCAGTTAAGTCTAAGTTATTGATTGACCTATAGTTTCTTTGTTAAGTTTTTTTTTTTTTTTTGGACTATCTATCTAGTGGTTAAAGGGGTGTGTTAATGTCACCTAGAATTATTGTGTTGTGGTCTATTTGACTCTTGAATTTGAGAAGAGTTTGTTTGATGAATGTAGATGCTCATTGTTTGGGGTATATAAATTTATTATTGTATGTCTTGTTGATGAATGGTCCTGTTAAGCAGAATTAAATCCTTCTATATCCCTTTTGATTGACTTTAGCTTGAAGTCTACTTTATTTGATATGAGGATGGAAACTTCTGCTTACTTCTGCAGTTCACGTGAGTGGTATGATTTTTCCCAACATTTCACCTTCAATCTGTAGATGTCTTTTCCTATGAGTCTCTTTGAGGCAGCATATGTTGGGTCTTTTTTTTTTAATTCAATCTGCCAGTCTGTGTCTTTTGAATGGTGAGTTTAGGCCATTAACATTCAGGGTTATTATTGAGACATGATTTGTATTCCCAACCATTTTTGTTTATTTTTTGTATTTAACTTGACTTGGTTTCCCCTTTAATTAGTTTTTCCTTTAGAGTAATACCTCCCTTTGCTGATTTTCATTGTTGCTTTTCCATCCCTCTTCATGGACTATTTTGCCGAGGGCGTTCTGTAGTATAGGCTTCAAGTTGTAAATTCCTTTAACTTTTGTTTATCATGGAAGGTTTTTATTTCATCATCAAATCTAAGGCTTAAATTGCTGGATTTAAGATTCTTTGTTGGCATCCACGTTCTTTCAGAGCTTGATATATGTTGTTCCAGGATCTCATAGCTTTCAGGGTCTGGGTTGAAAAATCTGCACATAATTTAATTGGTTTCCTCCTATATGTAATCTTATTCCTTTCTCTTGTGGCTTTTAATATTCTCTCCTGATTCTGCATGTTAGCCATTTTCATTATAATGTGCCTTAGTGTGGCTCTGTTGTGATGTTGTACATTTGGCGTCCTTTAAACCTCTTGAATTTGGTTTTCCAATTCATTCTTCATGTTTGGAAATTTTTCTGATATTATTTCATTGAATAGGTTGCTCATTCTTTTGATCTGGACCTCCATGCCTTCCTCTATCACAATAACTCTTAATTTTGGTCTTCTTATGCTATCCCTTATTTCTTGAATGTTTTGCTCATGGTTTCTTACCATTTTCACTGTGGGGTCTATATTCTTTTCAAGATTATATATTTTGTCTTCATTGTCTGAGGTCTTATCTTCCAAGTGGTCTAATCTGTTGGTGATGCTTTCAATTGAACTTTTAATTTGGCTTATTATTTCTTTCATTTCAAAGATTTCTGTTTGGTGTTTTTGTAGAAACTCTATATCCTCATTGAAGTAATCTTTTGCTTCCTGTATTTGTTTATGTAGCTCTTTGTCAAAATGATCTTTTGCTGCCTGTATTTGCTCTTATGTCATCCTTTAATTCGCAGAACATTTTAATTATATACAACCTGAACTCCTTATCTATAATTTCTTCTGCTGTGCTGCCCATGGATTCTCATAATGTGATCTCTTAATTTGTTTGGGGCATTTTCTTCCCTTGTCTTTTCATATTGCTTGTGTGTCTTCCCTTCTAGCTCTGTGGATCCAGGCATTAATGTTTTTGCCCTATAGGCTTATAGTGCCCCTGTAGGGATCCAATACCTCTCCTTTGAGGTGAAGGACAATGTTATCAGATCTCAGTATAGACAATATACACCCTAAAAACAAATGTTTGCTATTAAAACATTTACAGTTTGGTCACAATGTACAGAAATGGTGAATTCAATTATTATTTACAATATACTCAGTAGTTTTGTAAAAGAGTTTACAGTTTCTGATGGTATAAGTATTTGAATCCCTTTAACCATTAATTATTTTTATGTGTTGAGAACTTCATGATTTTCTAGCCATTTTGAAATATATCATAGATTGTTTAAGTCAGTAGTTACCCAGCTGTGCTAAAGAAGAACCAGAAGTAATTCCTCCACTCTAACTATGTTTGGTTTCCCTATGGAACTCTCATTACTCCCACCCCTACCCCTGCTCTCCTTCCCAGTCTCTAATGACCACTATTCCATTCTATTCTTTTACAAGATTGACTTATTAGTTTCCAAAAATGAGTAAGAACATGTGGTATTTGTCTTTCTGTGCCTGGCTTATTTCACTTAACATAATGACCTCCAGTCTTATCCATGTTACTGAAAATGACAGGATTTCATTCTTTTGTGGTTGAATAGTATTTGATTGTGTAAATATATCACATTTTATTTATCCATTCATTCCCCTTTGGGGCATCTTGGTTGATTCAATATTTTGGCTATTGTGAAAACTGTTGCAATAAACACAAGAGTGCAAGTACCAATTTGGTGTAATGATTGCATTCCCTCTGGATATACCTAAGTACCAATTTCTCAATAACATGAACTCAAATTTAAGAAACCCTGCTTTAGACTTATAAGAGGATTCCTGTTGAGCATGCAAAATAAAATCTACCTAAAATTTACCTCCAGTGATGCCAACCTAAAGCCCTGCCTCTCAACCTAAATATATTTTAAATGTCTTGTTTATGGAGCTGGGGCTATAGATCAGTGGCATAGTGCTTGCCTAGCATGTGTGAGGCATTGGGTTCAATCCTTAGCACTGCATAAAAAAAATAAACATATAAAGGCATGCTGTCAATCTACAACTATAAAAAAAATTAAATGTTTTGCTTATGTTCTAAATTAAAACTTATGGGTAATATAACTTGCTTATACACAAAATATTCAATAGATACCAATATTTTCACCTAAGTAATATTAAAGGTAAAGTACAGAAAGGTGATTTATAATCAAATACGTGAATGCCATGAGGCACATTTCCAGGAATAACAATACCACTCATAATTTAGTTAGATGTGCACAGTAGGTGTAGCATCACTATAGAGGCAGCAGTTGCAAATGCAAACTAACACAGATGCAATATGTTGGTGACGGAAATACAAAAAGCAGCTTTAACATCACTGTGTGATTTTTTCAAAAGTAAAGCAACTACATCAACTTCCTAAGGCTGGCATAATAAAATACAACAGACCAGGATGTTTAAGCAGCAGAAATGTGTTTCTCACGGTTCTGGGGGCTGGAAGTCCAAGATCAGGAGTTGGCAGCTTGGTTTCTTCTGCAGCCTCTGCTCGCCTTGCAGAGGGCTGCCTTCCTGCTCGTCCTCACGCGGTCATCTCACTGGGCATGATCTACTTGACGTCTCTGTCCTAATATTCTCTTCTTAAAAGGACACAAGTTACATTGGGTCAGGCCCTCTCAAATGACCTCATTTTAGCTCTGTTGTCTCTTTAAAGACCTTATTTCTCAATGCAGTTGCATTCCAGGGTATTGAGAATTAGGGATTCAATGTCTATAATTCAACTCATAGCAGCAACCAAATTGGGACAACTTTCTAAGAAACAAAATAGCAAAATGTTTGTAAGTAATAAAATAGGTCATTTTATTCCTAGAAAAAATTTTAAGTTATTAAAACCATGCTCTTGCCAAAAAAAAATTATATACATATATGTATACACGCAAACACACGCGCACACACACACACACACACACACACATATGTTTATAGGCATCTTAGTTAATTTGTGACTATAACAAAATACCACAGACTGGTTAATTTATAAACAACATAAATTTATTTCTCCAGTTCCAGAAGCTGAGAAGATGGAGAGTAAGGTGCCAGCAGGTTTTGTGTCTGGTGAGGGCTCCTCTCGGCTCGTAGGATGGTGCCTTCTTACTGAATCTTGTAGAATAAAGGAACGTTGTGTCCTCCCTCACATGGTGGAAGAGGCAGAAAGGCAACCCTGCACTCCCTTCAAACTTGGACTTTAAATAAGGCCTCCTTCATGAGACCAGAGGCCACGTGGCTTAACCACCTTCCAAGGGCATGTTAATTCTGTTGTATTGGAAATTAAGTATCAATGTGAATGTCCAAGGTGACATTATCATTCAAGCCAAAGAAACATGTTGAATGAAGTTGGATTCTAGCCTTAGCTCACTAAAAATGGCTTTTACACCTATGTGAATGTCCCACTGGACACCTGGGAGTGCAGGCTGAGAGGCAATGAATTCTGGGTATTGGGCAGCCAGGTACTACCATCTGCTCCTCACTAAATGTCAAGAGCACCACTTCAATTATTGTCACATCCAGATTGTTCCCTCAGGGGTGGGGATCAATTTAAAGGAACCCAGGGATAAATCATATTTTAATTATTTCTCTTGTCAGAGAAAATCATCATTCTCTATTTTATTTGTTGAGTAAATTTTAATTTTTGTTACTAGATTTTCTAAAATTGGGGCAAACTGTTTTATTTGATACTTAAGCTTGACCACAGGGCTATCTGACATGATGGAAATAACCCAGTGCACAGAGGCTTCCAAATAGAAGTTATTTTGTTTTTTATGCTGTTACAATTTAACCATACCAATGATTCTGTCAGTTGGTCTAATAAGTAGCCTAAAGTTGATCTTGTGCAATAGGGAGTAGAAATTTTACCTGCTGTTGCACATAGGAAAAAGCCAAAACTGAATTCACCATTGATCAAAACTCCTAAAAGTGTTTCAATGGTGAATTTTTACCATGAATTAAATGTGGGGTGTATATGTACCACCATATATATATATATATATATATATATATATATATATATATATATATAATATATATATATATATATTTAAAATATGTCAACTNATATATATAATATATATATTATATATATATATATATATATATATATATAAAAACAATATGGACAGTCAAGTGCACGCCTGTCATCCCAGCAGCTCAGAAGGCTGAGACAGGAGCTGATCACGACTTCAAAGCCAGCCTCAGTCACAGCAAGGTGCTAAGCAACTCAGTGAGACCCTGTCTCTAAACAAAATACAAAATAGGGCTAGGGATGTGGCTCAGTGGTAGAATGCCCCTGAGTTCAATCCCTGGTACCCCCCCCCAAAAAAAAAATATTTAAAAAAAAACAATATAAAGAAGTGGCATCGATGTTTAGCTAGTCCTACGTTGTACTCAGTGTCCCAGAACCAGCCCAGATGCATCTGCCACCAGAGGCCTGCTCTGCACCACCACTCGGAGGGGTATCCAGAGAAAGGCCCAAAATAAGCCCACGAGATCTTTCTTAGCAGACACAGCAGGTGGAGTGCTCCTTAATATTTGGTCAAGGCCCAGACTTTACTCATATTATCAATGTCTAAGTTCAGAAGAAAAAAAAATGTTCTAAAACATACATAATACAGAAAATTGGGCCAAACCTGAACTCTCATTTAAAATGTTGAATACATTATTGCTTTAATGGTTAGTTTGTTTTTGTTTGATCTTCATTTTATTTATTTTATTTGTTTTGGTACTGGGTAATGAACCCAGAAGCATTTAACCACGTAGCCATATCCCCAGCCCTCTTTATTTTTGATTCTGTGACAGGTTCTTGATAAGTTGCTTAGGGCAAGTTGCTGAGGCTGGCCTCAAACTTGCAATCCTCCTGCTTCAGCCTCCCAAGTCACTGGTATTACAGGCATGTGCACACCTGTAATTCAACTAGCGCATCCAGATTGCAAGGTAGATTCATCTAGGCCAAAGTTCTGACCAAAAATATCCAAAAAATATACAATTACAATCTGATCATTGTAGTCCCTATATATTCAGACTATTATGATAATTTTTAATAGCTAAAAAAATTTGAACAGGGCAAATAATCTTCCTTTCAGTTCATTTCTATTGTATACCACTCCATTGACCATTTAGAACTGATTTAAAGGAATTATTGAATATCGTCTTATAATTTTTCCAAAAGTGGTACTATTATTCCACATTTGTCTCTCCTTTCTCCATCTCTGTTGAGTGTTTTGAGAAATGTCAAGGTAATCCTAGTTTTGAACAGCTGGAGGCAATACTATCACACATGGCTGGATATTGTCCACCAGGTCCCCATCTGTTCCTGCTCTCAGCATCCAGAAGTTTCCTCCACAGACAGAGAAGGGAGCTAAAGCCTTATTGACATTGCCTCTTTGTAGTGGACTTTTCTTAACTTATAGCTATTGACTTTTGGCATGAGTGAAATAATTTATGATTATATCTATTATGCTGAAAAATAATAGACACTCTTTAAAATATTAAGTAGAATAGTTTCCATGGCCAATCTGAATCATACTGCAAGTGATTACAGTAATAGTTTAATATCCATGTTTGAATAAACAGATGGGTGGTATGATAGATTAAACCACATAGAGACCATGGAAAAGGCCAACTGACCTGGAAATGTAAATATTGGGCCAGACATGACTAGAGTCTCATCCAAATGTCATTTTCTGGTTCTGGTGGACAGAAACTGGCGGGGGGGGGGTGTATTTCAGCTGAAACATTCAAAACCATGTGTTTGGATAGTCTTTTAAAATACGATCATTATTTGTATTTTGAGCAATTAAATAATTCTCAAGGACTTTGTTCTGGCAAGAAAAGACCATGTTTATAGTACGTTAGATGCATGGGATTGTGCTTTGTACTCTGTAATTTCATCCTGAAATCCCAAGAGTCCCCACTGCAGACTCTGTTCCTGTGGTTTTGAGAAGGTTGGAATAGTGTAGGATGAAGGAACAGGCTCTTTGCCAATGGTGTGTGTCCACAGCTCTCAGAGGGTTCCTTGGTGACACCAATACCACAGGAGGACTTTGTCCCCATGTGAGGTCGTATACGGTGCAAATTCTATAGGAAATCAGAGAAGACCGCAATCAACTGTAATTGGATTTAACGAATCCCCTTCTCCCTCTCACTTCCACAGTTAGCAGTACCTCCCGTGACATCACGCCTGATGGTAGATTCATCTAGGCCAACGTCCTGACCAAAAATATCCAAAAAATATACAATTACAATCCTATCATTGTAGCCCCTAAGTATTCAGACTGTTATGATAATTTTATAATAGCTAAAAGAATTTGAACAGTGCTAATAATCTTCCTTTCAGGCTATTTCTATTATATACCAACCCACTGACCATTTGGAAACTGATTTAAGAAAATAATTGAATATCATTTTATAATTTTTCTAGAGACTACCAAGGGAATTTGATGAAAGAGGAAATAATAGTTTATTTATGGGTTCAACACTCAAGATTTCCAATATTTTTAAAACTATTCTTCTATTCAGTACACATCTATTCAGCTGTTATGATCCCAGCAATGGGATATATATTCATACATATCAGACATCCAAATAAGATTAATAAGATTTCCCTCAAAAAAATTGTACGTAAACTGAAAGAAAAGACAGTATCATAATGGCCTATGATATAATATTAACTGTAGAATACAGTAGCCTATAGACGTGTTACCACTGAGTGCCAGTAATGTAGCTAGTCCAGATAAAATGTGCTACCCAGAGAATACATACCAGTATTTCAAATAATTACTTAAAAATAGAATATACTATATCTCAGTAAGTTTCATTGATCACACATCCATGATGGCTAATTTTATGGGTCAACTGACTGGGCACGTGTTAGACATTTGATCAAACATTATTCTGAGTGTTTCTGAGAGAAGGTTTCAGAACAAAATGAACACTTCAATGGATACAATGAGCAAAGCAGATAGCCCTTCCTAGTGTTGGTGGGCCTTGTTAACAAGTCGCAGGCCTGACTAAGACACCAGGGCTGACCCTCTCCCATGAGAGGGAAGGCTTCTTGCCTGATAACCTTTGGGCCATTGAGGATTCTGTAACAGAACAGATGGACTAGGTGGTTAGTGAATAACAGAAATGTACTGCTTACAGTTCTGGAGGCTCAGTCCACAGAGTGGGTATCTGGTGGTGAGGGCCTGCTTCTTAGTTCACAGATGGCTGGCTTCTCACGTGGTAAAAGGGCTACAGCACTCTTCAAGTTCTCTTTTACGAGGGTGCTCCCCACCTAATCATCAACCAAAGGCCCCATCTCTTAATACGGTCACATCAGGGACTAGGAATTCAACATACAAAATTTGCATGATGAGAGAAACATTCAGGGTTTAGCAGTCATTGGAATGGAATATCAACTTTTTCCTGCTTTTGTACTAGAACTGAAACATTGGCTCCTCCCACGTGTCCAGACTGTGAGCATTTGGACTAGAACAACCCCCTTTACTCTTCTATTTCTTCAGCTTGCCAGAGCTCACACTGCAGATCTTGGAACTTGATCTGCATGATAATGTGAGATAATTACTATATATATATATATAACATATATATGTATATGTACATGTGTGCATACATATATACACATACATACATATATTGGTACGCAGGTAAGACATATATGTAAACATACACACACACACAGGGTTCTCTGGAGATTGAGTTACTAAAGCATACTCTTAAGTTTATCTTCATGTGTTTATTCTTACCTTCTTTAATGTGGCTACTGGAAGATTCTAACTAATATCCATGGATTGTATTATATGTCTTTTCTGATGAATTTCACTGACATAACATGTGCACAGATAGAAAGTCAGTTGTGCCGAGGGAAAGTCAATTGGTTCTGCAGGCAGAGGTTTTGACAGTTAACATTGGTCTCTCAGAGATTTCCCTGGGGAGAGTTTGAGGGGAAACACCAAAATGGAAGACACATGAGCAAGTCACAGAGGCTTTAAAATTCTTGTCCTGTTTGCAAAACAGCAAGTAGATCCATGTTGGGGAGGAAGGGAAGCAAGTAGTAAGAGATGAGGCCAAGAAGGTACATGGAGGCCCCAGGGAGAGGGTCTTGGTTGCCACTGTAAAGAGTCCAGATTGGTCCTGTGGACTAAGGAACAGCACCAAAGGTTTTCAACCAAAGTGTTGACATGACCAGGTCTTGCTTATTCTGGGAACAGAGAGTAAGACTGAATAAGAGAAAACGATAAAGAAAAGGACAGTTAGAAACTCAGGTCAGGAAATAAGAATCTGTCATGGTTTAAATGAGTCATGTAGCTCAAAGGTTCATCTGTGAGACAATAAGGTTTAGAGGTGAGATGATTAGATTATGAGAACCTTAACCCAGTCAGTGAATAAATCCCTGATAGGGATTAACTGAGTGGTAACTGAAGGCTGGTAGGGTGTGGCTGGAGGAAGTGGGCATTGGGGGTGAGCTTTGGGAGTATATATTTTGTATCTGGTGAGTGGACTCTTCTGCCATGAAGTTCTGCCCCACCTCCAGCCCTGAGAAATGGAGTCAGCCATCTGTGAACAAAGACCTTTGAAATCATGAGCCCCAAACTGAACTTTTCCTCCTCTAATTGTTCTTTTCAGGTCTTTTGGTCGCCGAAATGAAAAATCTGACTAAAACAGAATGCAAATTAGATCAATGATAGGGAGAGTAGACAATAATGAAAAACATAGATACTTCTTAAAGCACCAAAGAATAAAATGCTTACCTTGACATCAGAGGGGCTGAGGATGTGTTTATGCCTTTGTTTAGGGTCAGTTAGTCATAGAAAAGGACATACATCCTAGAGTACCTACTTAGAACATCAAAGGTAGTACACATAGTACACCAAAGGTAGAACAACAAACAGTAGTACATTTCTCAGTTATACCTAATGGTGTTTTCTTCTTTCTAAGACCTGCCAATTCACCCCCTCTCCCAAAACCACCACTAAATCTTATCATAAAAGCAATAAAAATTAATAAAGCAGATTTGGAGAAGTTACTATAATTAATTCAGAAATTATATCTTAAAGATGATATGGTTATTACAATTATTATTATCACTTCTATGTGGTAACTCTTTTAAGGTTTTGCTTGCCCAGTTATCTCTCATTTTTGGTTATACGGTAATCAAAAGACCCATGATGGCTGAGTTTTGAATTTCCTGACAACTCCTTTGCATCAGGGTCTATGCCCAAAATGATTACCAGTGACAAATATAGAACAATGGATCCCACCAGTGTGTACAATTACAATGCACCCATAAAAACAGATAATTTTTTTTAAAAGAAGGGCAGGTTTTCTTCCCCAAGCTAACCATGTTTTCTATCTACTAAGTGCATTTACAATCACATCAATCAATGACAAATAATAAAACTGTGGAGAATCCCATTTATCTGCAGGTTCTCATCCTAGGTGCAATTCTTGGGGCTCTTCCTCGTTCCTCCTGGACTCCATTGAGGTCGGGAGAGCAGGACTTGCACAGCCTGCGCTGCAGCTCTGGCTCCAGAGAGGCCATCTGTTTTCTCATGCACATGTCGTGCTAGAGCCAGAGCCACGGGGCCAGGCCTGGGCTTATTGCTCATCTTCTTTCCACGTTCCTTTTGCACAAAGGCCACCGAATTCTGTTCTATGATTCCTATCTTGTTTACATAATAGCTTCTTCAGTCCTGTGTCACGTTTTCATTTTCCCCTTGGGGAGAAAAAATGCTACTTTCCTCAGGATTCATGAGAAAAACTGAGGACTACAGTCTGATGAGCACTCACCACGCACAAACACGGAAGCATTCCGAGTAAGGGACAGAGATGAAGCTGGCAGAGGCCTGAGGCGAAGCTCAGAAAGGAGTGTGGAGAACAGGCCCGTAATAATAATAATGCAGTCCAGTAAAGGAGCCTGCAGGGAGAAAGGAGAACACCGACTCTTTGGGCACATAAATGTGTAAATGAAAACCTTATATAGCTATTGGCTGTGTAAAGCAAAACAAAAACCATATATAGTCACGGGCTGCAGCTGTGAAATTAAGAATCCTCTTTGGTTTTTTGTTTTTTCATCAGATGGCATCGTGGCTGTCAAGGGTCTGCAGGGTGTTGGGTATTATCTGCAACCTTCACAGCAGCACTTGAAGCAGAACCTCTTGGGGAGTCCTGCGTAGTAAACGGTGAAACCAGATCACAAAAGAAACAGTCCTCTTCCAGACATCTCACCAGGACTCAAGGAGCAAGACAATGTGGTCTGCTCATAAGGAAAGAGCAGGGATTCCACTCTCAAAAGTATCCAATAATCAGCTACTGACCAACCAGCACATCCTAAAGAGACTAGTCGGGGATGGGAAACTGGAAACCGCCTAAGTCTGTCAGAGTTTGTTGGTTGTAAGCAACAGAAATCGGTTCTGGCTATATTAAGTAAAAACAGAAAAGTATTGAGAGGCTATGGAATAACTCAGAGAAATGAAGAAAGGCAGAGAGGTCAAAACCCAGAAAAAAACAGGCATTAGGGAAGTTCTGGAGATCGGGAACCAAAGGACAGTCCGTTCGGGGCAGTCAGGATTCATCAGTTGCAGGAGCCTCTGAATCACGCCCTGTGAGATCCACATTTCAGGGAGCTCAGGGTAGCTTGAATCCATCATCTGATCCTTATTAGGAAAAGATGGGGTTTCTTGACTGGAAGTCCCTCCAAGCCTAAAAGGCTCAGAGAGAGTAAAGCTGAGTCCCCCAAAAGGAGGGAGATGAGCTGCTGGGTGGGCAATAGGTCCAGGTGTCCTCCAAGATCCTTTCTTTTGTTCACACTATCTACTAGTCTCACCCTCTCATTCACCCTCCTGACCCTCTCTCTACCTGCAACCCACACCCTCCAGGAAGAGTCCTCTGGCTACTTCAGTCCTTATAGATCTCTTTCTCTTCTAAATGCATAAAACACAAGTAGTCATGCACATCGTCATTCATTCAACAAACAGTTGGAGCCTTTGCTATGTGCCAAGTATTCTATTAGAGTCCCTCTCTTTTGACAGTCCTGGTTTGCCACCCGATGACGTCCCATTCACATTTGGGATATATGACTTTACACCATTTTTTTTCTCATTCATTCCTAAGTGTAGGTGACTCTGTGTGTAGGTGTCAGTTTGGGGGCCAGATGCTAAACCTGGATAGAGGCTCTGAAATTGTTTCATGACCTACATCACAAGACTACTGATAACACCAAAGAATTTGGAAATCCTTGAAAGACAAATCAATTCTAATTCTACATGGTACCAGCAGTTATCCTTAACTTACGCTGATTTGTAGTTACTCATCCATTCAGTAAACGGTAACTATTGACTGTCCTTTTCATATAAGCAGAGACATACTTGACTAAGCAGAGCTGATATTCAGCAGCACACACTGGTACACTATACCATTGTTAAAATAGGGAAAACTCCCGTGTTAGTTAGCAAATAGGCACCTGTCCTGAGCATTTTTCACCCTAGACTCCTCGAGTTCATGTGCATAGATTTATTGGAGTAATAAGACTTTTGAGAAGCATTTTATACTATGTATTACCAAATAATATGTGATCAAAAAACTGGTGTCATTATCATTCCCTTTACCCAACCTATAGAGTGCCATGCTCTATCAAGGACATCTGTTTTACCCAGATTTTTTTTTTTTTTATTGCTGTAATGAAAAGACCTAACAAGAACAATTACAGGAGGGTAAGTTTATTTTAGGGCTCCTGGTTTTTGAGGTCTCAGTCCATAGAAGGCTGGCTCCATTCTCAGGGTTCTAGGTATGGCAGAACATCATGGTGGAATGTGTGGTGGAGGAAAGTGGCTCAGGATGTGATGGTCAGAATGCAGAGAGAGCTCTGCTCAACAAGGACAAAAATATATAGCCCAAAGGCATGCCCCCAAAGACCTACTTCCTCCAGCCACACCCTTCTTGCCTACAGATACTATCAAATTAATCCCTATCAGAAGATTAGCACACTGATTAGGTTAAACATGCTATAACCCAGTCATTTCACTTCTCTCTAAACTTTCTTGCATTATCTCGCACATGAGCTTTTCAGGAACACCTAAACTAAACCACAGCAATATCATTATGCCAGAAACCTCAAAACCGTGTCAGGGCTGACTATTTGGATATAGAATAAGGCTTCGCAAACTGTTAATTCAACCTCCCAACTGGCAGCATGTGGAAATTATCTCAGATATGTTTGTCTCTGTTATATGTATCTTATCCAAAAATGCATTGCAAAAAATATCTACTCCAATACCAAACATTTTGGCTCTTTTCCTTTCCCAATCCCAAGATCTCATTTTCTTCCGGAGAGTTTTACACCAGTATTTTAGCATTTATCTCCACCTACTCTTTCCCTTTATGTTTAAATTGACTTCATTTTCCAATATGAGATCAGAAGAGGAGAAAAAGATGACATAATCTTCCCTGGGCCACAAAGAGAACAAGAGATGGAATTAGAATTTCAAATGCAGGTCTTCCAGTTCAAAAGTAACATTCTTAGTCTAGAAAAACTTCCTAGAAATTTCAGGCTTTCTAAAGAATAAATGTCATTTCTGAATGTCTATCAGTCTGGATCTAATGAGGTTCAGTGCCTAATTTCTGCTGATCCCAGGCTTAAGCCCCAAGGAAATCAAGTAGCCTCAGAATTTACAGTGAAAAAGCACAACCTGGAGGTCAGCCTGGGCTATTATTAATTTCCTGGTTTAACATCTCAGGTGAAAAAAGTCCAATAGCCAGGAAACAAGCATCCCTAGGGGAAAAAACACTACCACCTTGAAGAGTGGCAAGTAGTCTGACCCCCTAGCAGAGGGGAGGCCTTTTCAGGAAGAAAAATTAAGTCTGAAATGGAACAGACCCAAAAGTTAACCAGATAAGATCATCCAAACATTTGCTGGGTTCTGTGTCAATTTTTTTCTTCTGTATCAACTTCTGTTCATGTTCAAAGCGGCAGATCATTTTCTTTTTTATTCTTTCTTATTTATCTCCTAGATGTTTAATGGCTCCAAAAAGCTCATATTTTAAAAACGTGATCCCTCAATAAGCCAGATTCGGAGGTTGGACTTTTAAACAATGATTAGATCACAGGGACTGTAACCTCTTATGTGCAGTGATCCATTTGATGGGTTAATAATTTCAAAGGACCACTGTGTGGTAACTATAATTAGGTGGGACGTAGCTAGAGGAAGTAACTGGGGGTATGCCCTTGGACTGTAGCTTGTCCTTGGCCCACCCTAGCCACTCTCTCCCTTCCCAGTTGCCATGAGCAGAGAAGCTTCCCTCTAAGATGCCCTTTGTTCTCACCTCAGACCCAGAGCAATGGACTTGGCCAACCTTAGACTGAGACCTCAGCAACTGTGAGCTCAAATAAACTTTCTTCTTCTTGGTTGTCTTGTCAAGTATTTTGGTCACAGAGGCAAAAAGTTGACTAACACACCTTGGGTCAAGAAGAATATATCATGCTCAGTATCATACACATGCAAATGTGTTTACAAACACTCTTTTTACCTTCATAAGTACACTAAATTCTTGAAGTGGGGAAATAAATGTGAAAGTACCTAGCACTGTTTAAGGCACACATGTGAACACACAAATGCTTGCTCACCTTGAATCTGCTGAAATTTCTTTCTGGGTGCCTCACACCTTTTCACAAGGAGCAACATTATAAGCTTTTCTTCAAACCTAACCATGGTGCTAAATTTATCCAGAATACAGCTCTCTTTTGAAGCCCTATTCCCTTGCCTAAGGATTTCTGACACATCAAAATACCATTAGATAGACTTTCAAGGTCAAAATAATCAGAATACTTTTCACCACCAGCCCTAGAGAACAGAGAGAACAACTCATCAGGAAGGCTGAGAAAAAGCATTTTTGAGGGCTTCCAGAATATTATATGACTCTTTAAATTTTTCTCTTGGATAATTTCCCTCTAAATATTGCAAGAAAAAAAATTAATGATTTTGCACATTAGATATGTCAAGGCCACAGATTGGAATTTCGCTCACAGAAACTGACAAACGCCCTCTCGGGAGGAAGGATGGAGGCCGGATTGATGCACGCTCTTTTAACTTTCTCTCCCTGAGCTGCCTCTTTGAGTCAATGCAACCATTTTAAGAGGAAGTCTAGTTTTCTTCCACATACAAAATATCTTTATTTGCACCCTAGAAATACTGACATCCATGGCTTTACAAATCCTACCTCTCACCAAAATTCTATTAATTGTAGTTGACAAGACTGTAGCATCTCTAATAATGGCAGGCACAGAGCTTGTCAGTAGTGTCCGTTACCATAGTTACCAATAAGGTATGACAACAACTGCAGCTCCAGAAATTAAAGTGTCACAGAGCAGAGAATGACTGCAGATCACTGAACCAAATGACTCCACATGACACCTTAGCCGCTTATTAGAGAGGGAGACTATATACCTTCAGGTGGAGCCAATAACCAAGTGAAATGGCCTCGGATAAAAGGCTTTTCTCAGTGCTGCTAAACCCCAACGGACTGATAAAATGACCCCTTGATATCTCTGAAAAGCAATTTTCCAACCTCAGGTGTTTGCAAAGTTTAGGAATGCAACATCACAATAATTTCCCAAAAAGAATCACTTTAGACTCCATAATACCAGCTATGGCCACCATCGAAGAGGGTAAAGCATGGTACATAAATGTGTTGTCCTATCAAGATGACAGCCACCAACCAAATTGACCTTTGCCCTTAAGTGGCTGGTTTTACCCCCAAAATACTTGCAGGAGGAATCTATCTAAAATGTCTACTTCGCCATCTTAAGTGAATTGGCAGATCCATCTGTTCAAACCATTTATACATGTAGATGTGCCTGCCATTTAAAGACCTTGGCAGCATTTCCGGATCCTGTGCCCTTATATTCAAAGGAGAATGTTCAGAATCAGAAATCAGCTACTTAAAGTTGACTCACCTTGTTTCAAATGGCCCACACCAAGCCGTCCCCAGCTCCTTGGAGGCTCTTGTAAGGTTAAAGTCAACAGGTACAAAAAAAGTCATCTCTTTAAAGTAATAGTGGTAAATTTATTATTTAGCAAGGAGAGGGGTGAAAGTCTTAATGATGAAAGGAACAGAGCTCTCCCTCTATAAGATTTGATCATGCCGCTAACAAGAAACGCACACACACAGACACACCGCACACACACACACACACACACACACACACACACCACACACACCCCTCCTTTGGGAATATACACTCTTGCCAGCAGGGATCAACCCCCTGGCTTGCACTCTCCTTCCCACCTCAGGGATAATAAAAACTGGTGCAAAGAAATCCACCTAGAGCATTCATCTTAAGCCTTCAGAGGAGCTCACAAAAGAGAGAAGCCCCAGAAGATTCACATGGAGAAGGGTAAGTATTCCTAAGGAAACATTGGGGTCTGTGTGCAGTGGGATTTGGAGGGAGCTAGACGGATGGAGAGGTTAAGTTGAAGAACCTGGGAACATCTACGCGGCAGGACTTCCCCAACCCTCAGAAGTTAGAAGAGATCCAGACAGGTAGAAAAAGAGAAGCTCCCTCATTGCTTAATCTGTAATATTTTGAGATATTTACACAATCCGGGTGTCAAAGAGCTGCTTGAATATCTGTCACTCTTCTGACACGTTCTGCCTAGACCAGATCACAGGGAGGTAACCTGGGAGTGAAAGTTCCAGCTGAGACAGCTCCACCTCCTGGATGATTGACAGAAATCGCCTCCAGTGGGTAGGCACCTCTCCCCACCAAGAGACAGAATAAAACCCATTCTCCTACGTCCCTCCCTGATTCATCCTTAATAGAACAGCAAGGACCCTGGCAAGCCCAGGTTACAGCGACATAAACAGATATAAATAAATGAAGACCTTACGCTTAATTTCAATTACATGAAATCCATTGTCAATGCCATACAATGGGACATCTTCAAGTTTTGTTTTCTCCATTGACCAATTTTCTCACTCACTGTATGAAAATCCCTGGAAGCAGAGAGTTACTGATGGACATCAAATAGTTAAATCTTAAATTTCCAGGTGAAAAGGGGATTTCCTTTTTATGCTCATGAATCATCCTTTTCTCCCGCAAAATTTTTCCTATTGTTATTACATAGGTTTCCTTTTATTAATTTTGTTTCTTCATATCATGTCGGAGTTTCTTTGTTGTTGTTGTTCAACTCCTAGTATTCTTTTTTCTAGTTCCTTTTTGCAACAGGTTTCTTTATTCCTTAAAAAGCACGGGGGTTGTTATTCCAGTATGATTTAACACCAAGTGAGAATGAAGCAATATTTTCCCTTTCAGGGATCAATCTAAATGATAATATTATTTGATAATAAGTGTATATACGTCAATGTGTGTGTATGTTAAAACTCTCTACCCAACTATAAATTTGGTAAATCATTCTAGATCAAATTTTTATGCTGTATCTTCAACACCTTTAATAGCCAGACACTTGTTGAAGAAATAAATGAATAAATGTTGACTAATTTGCATTGTTTAGAAACTAGAATTACAAGGCTTGAAGACTTCAAAGGAAACTTTGAAGATATGAAAAAAACTTTTAATTTGAGATTTCTCAATTAACCTTCAAATTAGGATCACAATTTTTATCTGATCAAAATAAATAATAAGAGATTCGGTACTAGTTAAGATGGAGTACTCCTGTTGCTCCCACCAAATGCAATTACACTGGAAAGAATTCGTAGAGCATCTATCTGAAGACTCCACAAAGTAAATTGTGTGAGTATGGATGAGTGTGCAAGGAACGGGGATTTCCATGGATCATTGAAATGGTGATGCTCTCACATTTATTCTCCACTTTCCTCTACCTGGACTTCAGGGCAGTCTAAAACTTGAAAGTACACCCTGTGCATACAAAAACAGTCTTAAAGAAGCCCCTGGTGCAGGTTCCCAACACACCATGGGAAGGGAATCCTGCTCTCTGACCAGAGGAATTTGGCCCCAAGTGTCGGGGAGGATATAACTCCACGGCTTTCTTTCTCTCCATTTCTAGCCACCTAGACAGGCATATGCATTTGTGGGAGGGAGCAACAGCATGGGAGAAATAAGCCCCAATTTTCTAGTCAGATGTTCAAAGGAAGGGAGTCGCTTGAAGGAGTAATCACGTAGAGGAGGAGCTCAAGAAAGTCATCCTTTGTACTAGTGCACACACTCCACGTATCACCCCTGAGCTGTGATACGTGGATCTGACTCTAACATCACACCAAAGACTTTGGGAACTGAATCATAGGAAGGAACGCTTCTAGATTCAAGACTCAGTTGTGAAGACAAAAGACAGATACAGAGAGCACTACAGAGTCTTTCAAAAACGAACTGTTTCAGAACCATACTGCAATAGGCAGACGAGAACTTGCAACCTCAACCTAAGCAGGTTGGTTTTAAAGAAAAAAAATTTACAGTCCTCATCAGATTTAAAGAAGACCCAAAGTCCTAGTTAGTATTCATAGTGTTCTAAGATACTATCTAACATCATTTGATAATACAGAAAGCCAGATAATCTCAACATCTCAAATGGGAAGAGAAAATAAATACCAATCCCTAAATGACATAAATGCTGTATCCTTTATCAACTTTAAAGCAGCCCTTACAATCATTCTATAAGAAGCTGGGCAACCACTCTTGCGGCAAATAAAAAGATAGAAAATCTCAGTGGAGAAATAAAAGATAAAAAAAAAAACACTCAAATGGAAAAGAACTAAAGAATATAATTATTGAATTGAAATAGTCACTAAATGGGTTTAAAAGCAAAATAAAGATGACACAAAAGCAGTTCAATAGTTTGAAAATAGACTAATAAAAATCATCCATTCTATTTGATCCAGTTATCCCATTTCTTAGTCTATAACCAAAGGATTTAAAAGAAGCATAGTACAGTGACACAGTGACATCAATGTTTATAGCAGCTCAATTCACAATAGCTAAACTATGCAACCAACTTAGATGAATGGATAAAGAAAATGTGGTGTCTATACATAATGGAGTATTACTCAGCCATAAAGAAGAATGAGATTATGGCATTTTCCAATAAATAGATGGAATTAGAGACTATCCTGCTAGATGAAATAAGCCAATCTCAAGAAACAAAAGGCCAAATATTCTCTCTATTATGTGAATGCTAACCCACAACAAGGAAAGTTGGGGAGGGAAAGAATAGAAGTCTATTGAATTAGACAAAGGGGAATGAAGGGAAAGGAGAGGGGGGTGAATAGGAAGGATATTAGAATTAATTGGACATCTTTCCTATCCATGTATTTGAATACATGACCAGGGTAACTCTGAATCATGTACAACCACAAGAATAAGGTAATAATTAGAATAAGTTGTATTTCATGTATGTAAAATATGCCAAAATACATTCTACTGTCATGTCTATCTAAAAAGAACATACAAAAAGAAAAAGAAACAAAAAATAAAAATAAACAATGATCCATTCTGAACAGAGAGAAATAATACTTTTAAAATGAGCAAAGTCTTGGGGATTTGTGAGCTAATACCCAAAGGTGTCATTGTTCTGTTATTGGAGTCCCAGAGAGAGAAGAGACAGAGTGTGGTGCAGAAAAAAAAATATTTGAGGAAATAATATCATAAATTTCCCCAAATTTGGAAAACATAAACCCATAGATTCAAACTCATTAAACTCCAAAGAGGATATACTCACAGAAATCTGTGCAGATGAAACATATTCAAACTTCTGAAAACTAAAGACAAAGTAAGAAATATTCCAAGAAATCAGAGAGGACATGATACTTTAAACACAGGAGAACAAGGATGGGAGTGACTGTGAACTTCTCCCCAGAACTCACAGGGGACAGGCAGCCGTGGGACAGTTTCTCAAGAGCCAGAAGAAAAGAACTGGTCAGAGCATAATTGTATATCCATCAAAATACCCTTCAGGAACCAGGGCACTGGACACCAAGACACGGTCAGATGAAGAGCCCAGAGAACTTGTAGCAAGTGCTCCTAAGAGAACTGCTAAAGGGGCACTGCAGGTGGAAAGGAAATGTTTCCAGACGGCAACCTGGACGTAGAGAGTGAGCAGTGGGCAACAGGACTGGTAAGTAGTCCAGGGGCTTCTGGACCATTTTAAGGTCTTTAAAATACATGGAAGAGTTGACAGGAAATACACAGGATGGTATAATAGGGCTTTTAGTACTTATAATACGTATGACAACAAGACCATAAAGAGGGGGTGACATAGCAGTAGGTTTCTACATTCCCCCAGGAAGTGAAAAAATACAAAATCTAGGCAAACTAAAATAGATCATTTTGATCAAGGTAAAGATAACCACTAAAAATGGGACAAAAAAATTTAACCCAGGGCCTCATATATGCTAAGCATAAGCTCTACCATTGAGTCACCCCCAGGCCTGGAGAAAAATTTTATTTCTTGAGAGCAGACAAGTAGTTTTAAGCAGGGCACAAAAATCACTATCCCATAAAAGAAAAAAAAAATGAAACATTAATGATACATCAAACATAGGAGAACAACAATTTAAAAATGACATTTCTGTTCTTTCAGAGATGTGGTGGTGCAAGCCATTTCTTTAGAGAAAGTACTATATATAATGTATATGTAAATTTATAATATTTATAATAATTTACATATATCATATATCACTTATAATGATTTCACACACACACACACACACACACACACACACACACACATATATATATATATAACAAAAACTTGTAGCACAGAATATATTTAAAAAAAGAAAATAGGCCAATTATGACAGGATAAACTGATTTTTAAAATGAGAAAAAGACTTGAACCATTGCTTCACGGGAGAAACTATAGAGATAAACAATAAGGAAAATAAAGATATCTAATGTCACAAGAGACCAGGAAAATACAAATTAAGATAAAAGAATACCAGTATAAAAGAATACCAGTACACACCCATTAAAATAGCTAAAATTAAAAGGGCTGCCGGGGAAGAGGTACAGTATTTGCAACCCTCATATGTTGTTGATGGAAACCATTTTGAAAAATTGTTTGCATTTTCATTTAAATAAATAGTTACTGTATGGGCCAGCATTTCTACTCATCAGTAGAAAATTCTTGCATTTTTAGGTCTTAGAGCAAGACCCAGGAAAAGTGAAAATGTATGTCCACAAAAATATATAAATGTTCAGAGCAGCTTTATTTGGGACAAACAAAACGTCTATCAACAGGTGAATGCATAAACAAATTAAAGTATGTTTCTTCTTACCTTTCAGCCATAACAAGAAATAAATCACCATACACACAATGTCATGCATAAATCAAAAACACTATGTTAGAGCCAGGCATGGTGGTGCACGCCTCTAATCCCAGCAGCTCCAGAGGGTGAGGCAGGAGGATCGCGAATTCAAAGTCAGCCTCAGCAATGGCAAGGCCCTGAGCAACTCAGTGAAACCCTGTCTCTAAATAAAATAAAAAATAGGGATGGGGATGTGGCTCAGTGGTCAAGTGCCCCTGAGTTCAATCTCTGCTAAAAAAAAAAAAACAAACACTGTTAGGCAAAAGAAGCCAGAGTAAAAAAGAATGAAAATATGTCATTTCTTTTATATAAATTATACAGCAGAGAAAACTATTCTACAGTGACAAAAAGAAGAGCCATAGTTGGACGGGACTGAGAGACAGTGAACTGCCTGAGAGAGCAGGTGGGGACTTCTCAGTGGCATGGAGATGCTCTGACCTAACTCGGGTGGTGACTCTATGGGTAAACACGTTTGTCAAAACCCATCTCACTGTGCATTTGGAATGAATGCATTTTATTTTGTAAAAGTTATGCTTTAATAACATTGACTCCAATGTTTTTTAACCTATCATTCTCTAAGAAAGCCATTTTGCCTTCTCTTCTCCGGTAGGTAAAGTCTTGTTAAAACAGAGCTGCTGTGAGGAACACACTGCTTCACCTGCTAACAATGGTAGGGCCTGTTCAGTCCAGCTGATGCCCAGTCCAGGAACACACAGGACGGAAGTCTCTCCGCCCTCGGTCTCACCTTGCTTTTCTCCTCTGTCAGCATTCTCCAGCCGAACAGAAAGAGTGTCCAACAGTGGCGAAGTAGATTACTATGGATCACTATGCTCTTGCTCTAAGACCCAAACTGCCAGATTCTGACTCAGAACTCCAACTATAGATGGAGGAAGGTGGGTCCAGCTCAGATCGCAGGCCCTAATTGTACCACCTTAGTGTCAGAGAATGGGAATTTTTGATGGGTGAAATTGACACTGCCAAACTTAAGAGAGGGGCAACAGGGTGGGGCAGGGTATTGTGGTTGTAGATCCCATGCAGAATTGCAAGTCTCAAATTCAAGGGGGTTAATACATCAACCAAGGCATTTTTAACCTACGGACAACTCCCCACATCTTCCAAGAGGAAGGGCCCTCTTAATAATTGAAACATGGGAAATTAAAAAAAAATGGACAGTCCAGATCCCCCCAAAAAACCCTGCCCTCAAAATGTACAGAAGACAAACTCTTTTTTGGCCAAGAGCTGAATGGTGTATTTGGTTTTCTTATTTTTTCTCGCCTTTTTTATTGTTCATTTGTTCATCTTGTTGGGATTTGTTACATATTCATACATGCACACAATACACAATATAATTTGGCCAGTGTCCCTCCCCAGCACTTCCCCCCTCCCCTCCCACCTCTCACCCTTAATCTCTTTTCTCTACTGGTCTCTTTTTTATTTTTAGGAGATCCACCCCATCTTTCTTTTCCTTTCTCCTTTTAAGCTTCCACATATGAGAGAAAACATATGACCCTTGCCGTTCTGAATGTGACTTATTTCGCTTGACATGATGTTCTCTAGTTCATCCATTTTCCTGCAAATGATATAATTTCATTTTTCTTTATGGATGAATAAACTTCCATCGTGTACATCTACCACATTTTCTTCCTGATGAAAAATAATGCAGGGGGAATATCGTTCTTTCCAACTGATGCAATCTTTGGGGGAAAAAATACACATACACAAACATACACACAAATCTACATATGCATCACATATTCACAAACACTAGAGTACTGTGATTTGGCTCTTTATATTTATTTAGTGAACCTAACATTTTTGTTTCTGTGAATATTTCTTGGCTGCCTGGGATCCCCTAGAAGTTTCCAGCCTCATTTCCCTAGTGGTTCTGTGTCACAGAATACAAAGGGAAAGGAACTCAGAAGCCCTGTTTCATCAGCTGATGCTGAAGGAAGACAGAGGGATCGAAGACTACGGTTGGCAAGCAGCCCCTTTTCTCACAGAGGAAAATTACCAGAACTCTCTGCTGAGTGACTCAGAGCAGCCAGCCGGCTGCCTCGTGTTCTCTCCTCACAGGAGACTGAGCAGACACAGCTCCGTAAACACGACAGCGAGGTTCCACCCTGAGGCAGAGCAGACCTCCTCCTACCAGGTGGTCTCCTGCGGTATCCATAGACATTGGGCAGTCGGCACCCAATGCCCATGGGCAAAAGCACTGCAGAGGCTTCCTGGAAAAGTCATCAGAAGGGTGAGAGAGGATATCAGCTTTTGCATAATACGGTTTTCCAAACACAGATCCCCAAGAACCCCATGAGCTTATCTAAGCTGTCTAGAAAAGCTGCATCAGGGTAGAGGCCCATCCCCGATGGTGCCTCCCACGCACCTGTTCTAGGACAGCTAGAGGTGCCAAGACCCATGGCATTCCCAAGAGAGAAAAATGGAAGGAAACCAAAAGTCAATTGAAATGTTGCAGAGATAATTGAGATTTCCATTTATTGCCTGATGCTGCATCGGCTCAGAGCCCAATAGGGTAAAGGGGTGAAGACCTTCTGACATGTCCTGCTATGTGAGGAGCCAGTTCTCAAAGGAAATCAAATTATATTCCATGAATGAATGAATGAAAGGTCACCTAGTTTTCCTCTGTAACCAACCCTAATCCTGAGAAAAGCTGATGTGTGTGTATCAGGTGTGTGTGTGTGTGTGTGTGTGTGTCTATGTGTACTTTCATTGAATCTTAGCTTCTGAAGTACCAAAGTTCAGAAAAAAATATACTTTGGTTTATCTAAAACTAGTTAAATGACCAAAGTGGAAAATAAACTCAGAATTTCCTACTAGAGGTTGAACTTTGGTCTAGTGACCCCATGGATAAACCATACATTTGGATATTTTTCAAATTCAATTATTTTCTTCCCTTGATAAAAGGAAACTTGATCCACTTCTAGGAAAGAGCAATGAGGGCAAAAGCATCAAGATCAACACTCCAGGGAAGTAGAGACTAAGGCACCAGTGAAAGAAGGGAGTCAGGAAGCCACCAACCAGCAGCTGAGACCGTGCTGCTATCTGTCTGTCCCCCAAATGCAGCTACACGTATCCTACAAGCACTAACATCCCACAGCTCCTTACAAACCCTTGGTTGTATGTTAGCCCTTTCTGGTACCCCCACTCAGAAACACTTCTCCCCACGAGCTTACTCATCTCAGTGCTCACATTCCAGTGCTCACACCTACTCTGGACAGCACTTAATCAGCCTGGGCTCATGCTCTAACTTCAGGTGAGGGATGCGCCCCTTCCCCCATCTCTGCCCCTTTGGAACTATAGCCACAAAAGGAGGCAAGTGGTCTGGACACCCCAGGACAGAGAAGTACCACTGGAAGCCCTTAGCCCCTCTCCAGCAGAATCCACAGTGAGGGAGGAAGCTCCTACTCTCAGAATCACCCTCTAAGCACAGTTTTCTAGGGAGATACTGCTGATGGTAAGGGAGAGCAGGCTCCCCATGCTCAGCTTCCACTCTGACGTTCTCCTCTTAGGTGTGGAGCAAATCCCAATTTATGTGTGATTCTTTCTGAATCATACATAAACGGTGAAGAGAAATAAGCCTAACTTCACCCTACCCTGTCCGCTCCATGTTTAGGGAGATCAACAGCAGCACCGCCCACCCATCAGCATAGACGTCCACCCAGTCCTGCCATTGGAAAAGCTAAAGGGCATCTTTCTAAAGGGCTTCTAAACACTGCCAAGACCTAGGGCACCCAGTTCCCAGCCTAAGTGAGTCTTGAGGGGAAGACAACTGAAATCTGGCTCTTGGATCAGGAGCAGTGGCAGGTTGAATGGAACCCAAAGGCCCCTGGGCATGGCCAAGACTGTGTTTTCCACTATCTTCAGGCTGAACAGGCTGAAAGGGAAGACCCCTGAGTGCTGGGAGGGAGGATGTAAAGGAAAATAAACAGAATGAAGAGACAGTTGGAGTGTGGGTGCCTGAGCTCCCTCTGCACTTTGCTCTGGGAGCCCCCCATGCTCTTCTCTCCCTGGGAAGCCACCCCCCATGCCCACACTGGGAGCCCCAGCTTACCTCTGGAAAGACCACGGGGATTACTCTCTGTGGTCCTGAACGTGATGTACTAACGTCTATGTACTAGCTCACTTTCCTGTCTCCATCACCACGTCCACACCTCAATCTCTGCCCATCTCCTCCAGCATTTCTGTCCCTTCCTAGCTGTTCTTAGCCCTCCATCCATTCTCACCAAAGTAAATGGAAAAAGAATTCTCAGGAGGGGGAAGAAAAAGGATAACTTACACATCCCAGAAATAAACTTCTGTTGTTTATACTTGGAAATTATTTTAAATAACATACGTGCTTTCACTCATTCATTAACTATCAAATTCCAACCCTATACCCAACCTGGGCAAAAGGTATCTAGGTGAACGGAGAATCCTGCCATCCTAGGACACCCAATTATAATAATGTGTGCGTCTCAAGGTTTTCATGGAAGAAAAGAAAGATGGAAGAAAGGCATTACGGGGATTCAGTAAAAGAAGCTCTTAATTGTCTCTAGAGATGTGGAGGAAGATTTCTTGGAAGTGGTGACATTTGAGCTGGCTCTTAAAGGATGAAGAGCAATTCTCTAGTCAGACAAAAAAGGAAAGAACCTAAAAGGCTAGATGAAAATCATCTTAAAAGATGAGACGATGGAAAATCACATGTGTATTCAGGGAGCTGTATTCAGCCGCAACGACAGAGATGAGACCACATTTTCACTCATGTAAAAGTCAGGAGTGGGGAGTCCTGGGCTCTATATTTAGTGGTCTGAACATTGTCACATGGAAATTAGGGGAAATATAAGTGATTTAAGTTGGAAAGCATCATGATCAGGCTTGCATATTAAAAAGATGGCTGTAGCCACCGTGCCAAGGACAATGCAACTGGGTAAGACCAGAGGCAGGACGACTAGAGGGGAGGCCAGGCAGAGTCCAGGCTCAGATGGAGAAGGTCTGAACTGACCCTGCGGCATGGGTGTGGAGAAGGGGGGCTACTTGCACTCAGTTCCCAAGGTGGCATTTTTTTCTTGCCTAATATTGTCATGTCAATCAGACAAGAGAAGACCTGCATCCTAAGACAAGGGCTGTATGTTTTCTTTGCTTATCTTTATTAAAAATTGTCTCTCCCTGAGCCTGAATTAATCTCTTCCACATAAAGTGAGCAGTGGTAGTGGTGGTGGTGGTGGTCTCCAATGACAGTGACAGTGCTGATGATGATGGCAACCCATTCCAAATGTGAGAGCCGCCTCTGAACTAGCATGAATTAAGCTCTGATGTGTCCTGAATGTCTGTGTCTACCCAAAGTTCTTATGTTGAAAGCTAACCCCTTTCTGCAGTGGTATGAAGACATGGGGTCCCTGGAAGATGACTAGATCATGAGGGCTGAGTCCTCATGAATGAGATTAGTGCCTTTATAAAAGAGGTTCGAGGGAGACTGTTTGCCCCTTCCACCACATGACAATGCGTAGAACATGCCATCCATAAGTAGTGGGACTTCACCAGACACAAAGTCTGCTGAATCTTGATCTGAGACTTCCCTGTCTTCCTAACAGTGAGCAGTAAATTTCTACTTATTTGTAAATTACCCAGGCTAAGGTGTTTTGTTACAGCAGCCTAAACTGACTAAGTCAAGGTTGAACACTGATTGCTCCTTTCAAAGGCATGGGGTTGTATGTTCAGAAATAAAGATAATATTATTGATTAAGGCTATTCTGGATCTAAATGGGATGCCTCTCGGGGCTCTTCTACGTACAAGCCAAGGAACACAAGCACCCTCTGATGATGTTGGACCTTAAATGCACAGTGAGGGGCCTTTGCTTATATATCATACAAAGTCACTTGAAATATTCAAAATCTAATAGGATATAACTTTAAGTATATGCAAGTGTTGCATGGTCGTAGGAAAATGAAAGTTTTAAAGGTTCTCAGTGTGGTGTTGCATTACTTAGGGTCACATCAAATTCAAAGGTTTAGAGTTTAAAGGGGGAAGATACCTAGCATTAGAGCCTATTAGTCTGGGGAGAGCTGTGAGCTTTCTTAGCAGACAGAAAAATTAAGGGTATGACTTGAACTTAAGGAAGTGGAGTGAGTGAGCATTCCCCTCACCAAGTCAAGGAATCATCGACTTTAAAACATAAATAAAGTTATCAAGGTCAGAAACAAGAATCCAAACAGCCTCCCATCCTAAATCTCAGTTGCTAATATTATAAATTGCAACCAAACAAGCCTCAAGTGCCCAAAGTCCTGCCATTATCTTTAAGAAGAGGCAGTCTCCAAATCCAAGGAAGGTGGGATTCATTTCAAGGTGAAGTCAGTTCTTTTCTGCCTGCTATCTCCAACTCTCAGAAAACACATTGTTACCATTGTCCTTGCCTGGGGGATGCAGGCCACCAGGCCAACAGCAAATTTCACCTCAACATAACCAATTCAGCAGGAATATGGGTCCACCTGGAGGGAGTCTGAAGAAAGAGCTATCTTATGCCCAGAGAGTGAGGGCCCTGTGCAGTTCTCCTGGCCACTCCCAATGGCAGAGACTGTCCTCAGAGTCAGCCAGGCTGAGGAACCAGAGACCCCGGGACCACAAAACCTACCTGCCAAAGTGCTACCAAACTTTTCTGCCAATGTTGATACCTCTGAAATCTAACTTTCATTCCCCTGTGACAAATTTAGCCTTGTGTCCCCAGGGTATCCTGATTGATCAGAAATAACTCTCATAGAACTACTTGGAGACACTGGACAAGAAACATCAGAACTGCTGATGTTCTCTGAGGACCTCCGGGCTGCATCCCAGTTGGCAGGTGTCCTTCACAGCCCCTCACCTTATCTGCCTCCCTAAAGTTTCTCTTCCAGGAACAGAGAAGAATTATAATCCTTAGAAAGTTATAATTTTAGCCAAATGAATGCATGGTTCATACAAACAAGAAGGAAAGTAAAGAAGCCTCAGAGTCCAAAAACTTTATACCATGTCTTTCTAAAACTTAAAAACGATGTCTTTTCTTTAAAAACATATATCTGAGGGGCTGGGGTTGCTGCTCAGTGGTAGCACGCTTGCCTAGCATGCGTGAGGCACTGGGTTCGATCCCCAGGACCACATAAAACATAAATAAATAAATAAATAAATAAATAAATAAAGGTATTTTGTCCATATACAACTAAAAATTTAAAAAAAAAAAAAAACATATATCTGAATCATCTTTCAGCAGTGTATTTTATTTGCATTTGCTGTGACTTCCTGTATTTTCAGAATGCAAACTTGAGTTCCTTTTTAAATGTTTACTGTGACTCCCTCGGGGGCGGAGGAGAGATTCAAATCTTTAATATTAAGAATTTTTAAAAAAGAAAGACTGAGCCCAAAATAAGGTGGCCTGAGCCACAGGGTTTCCGAGTATTGGTGACCATCCCCAGACCTATCAGCAGCAATCTAACTCTGCATTTCTGGCTGGTGACCATGAGAAGCAGGAAACATCCCAAGCCAGAGAACAGAGATCCTGGTGCTCTTTCCCACCCAATATTCACCTGGGTGGGCTTCTTCCTCCAGGTCAGATCATTGTACAGGTCTTTGTTACTCAAAATGTGCCCCGCCCCAAAAACCAGAAACAGCAGCAACTTGGGACTTGTAAGAAATACAAAGTCTCAACCTCAGCCCCAGAACCACCTGATGAGAACCTGCATTTTTTTTTTTAATGCTTACAGGTCATTCCAATGCATATTAGCTCTCAAGAAATGGTGTATAGAACACATGATCTACACTACCATTGGTATCTGGAGAGAAAGAAAGAAGGAAGGCATCCACATTTCTACTTCCCAGCTAGAGGAGGGAAGGGCCGAGCTGACAGCCTGACATGTTCTTGGTTCAGCCTGAACAAGATTTGAAAGATGGTAACGGGGAGCCTTTCTCAGGTACACCTCCTAGTTCTGCAAAAATTCTTTGCAGACTGGAGTGATTATCATAAATGTAGTTAAATCTGCCTCTGCTTCTACTTAGACTGCTAGCTAATCTTTTTTGACCATTTACTACATGACACAAACTAATTTAAGTTCTTGATAGGTACTATCTCATGTCATCCTTTTAATAATCCGAAAGTAGGTTCTGATCCTGCCTCCATTTTGCAGAGGAGGAAGCTGAGACAAAGAACCATAAATGAGTTTGCTCAAGGTCACAGGTTCAGTAACCCATGATTCCTCCAGGCATGTTGAGTCCAAAGACCCTGCTCAGTTCCTCAGTACCAATACCACTGCTCCTGTGTAGGACAAAAAAACAAAGAGATCCTGTCATCTGTGGCAACATGTGTGAACCTGGGATTTGTGATGTAAGAGAAATAAGTCGGTGCAGAAGGCAAACACCGCATGATTGCATTCACCTGTGTGTGTGTGTGTGTGTGGGCGGGGGGAGTGTACACAGAAATAAAGGGTAGAGGGTTAGGGTTGTAGCTCAGTGGTACAGTGCTTGCCCTGCATGCTGGAGGTACTGGGTTCGAGCCTCAGCACTACATACATAGATAAAATATAGGCATTGTGTCCATCTACAACTAAAAATGTAATAAAGGAAGAAAAGAAAGAGTAGAATTCACCAGGGGCTGAAGAGGGCAGGTGTAGATGGGAACAGATTGGCTAACGGGTGCTAAGTCACAGCCAGATAAGAGAAATAAGTTCTGGCACATGATTATGCAGGGAGATGATTATAGTCAGCCAATATTGTACTATATAATTCAAAATAGCTACAAGAGTGGATTTTGAATTTACTCACCACAAGGAAATGATAAATGCTTGAGATGACAGAGAAGGTTACCATCCTGGGTTGGACGTTATACCGTGTATAAAGGGGCCAACACAATCACACTGCACTCCATCAATATGTACGCTTTTTAACAGTCTGAGCAAAGGCACTTTCACACTTGCAGCATTTTGCTGGGAGAGGGAAAATCAAAGCTGATGTCGCCCTTGAATGAAGCACTCAGATCTGCTGCGAGTTCAGAAACAAAGAAGCTGGGTGCTAGGTGGTTATCCACGCTGCTCCTCACCTGAAATAGAGACGGGCTGGGTCAGGGTTCCGAGGGGCAGGTGGAGGGGGAAGCAGCCGGTGGGCTGGTGACTAATGGCTGGAGCACTACCCGCGGGCAGCTGGGAGGACAGAAGCAGCAGGAGCCAGGGCCAGGCATCCAGAGGAAGTGGTTTTCCTAAGAGCAACAGAGGTTCTGGGAAAACAGAGGACGCCGTGGGAAGGTGGGTGACCCAGAACTCATAATGGGAGCTTCTCGGGATCAGAAGATGTCTACTCACGGTGACATTTTTTAAATTGGAGCCCCGATAGATAAACAAGTCTTCCGAATCTGAAATCTTCATTTTAGTCAAAATACAGCCTGGCCCTCCCTGAAGGCTGTCCTGCCATGGCTTCAAAATGCCTTCGTTCTCCTAGACGTCAAAGGTCAGGCTTTCAAACAGGCACCTCTGCCACCGAGATCAGAGGAAAAAGCAAAGAAGAAAGGGACGGAAAACAAAGCCGTTGTGGGAGGCGCTGGGGTGGCATCAGGGCTGCAAGGTCCTGTGGAAATCAGGGAGAATGAAGTGCCCTCCCCTGGCCAAAGAGGTGGCCTCTGGATCCCCGATGGCCCATGTCACTGCGAAACGGGGTTTGAAAAGACATTTCTACGCGTTGCTTCCTCTTAGACCCCGGGGTTCAAAGGTGTCAATGATGTCTCCAATGGGAGAAAACTAGTCCATGGTATTGTTCTTTAATCCAAGCTTTTAATTTAATTTTATATGGAAAGTTCTCTCTAATCTTACAGTAAGGGCATTTATTTTAAGTCTTTTTTTTTTTTTAATCCTTAAATGAACGTTGGAGCCTCAGGGCCCAAAGTGCTCCATACAAGAAACTATCCCAGACTCCTCGTGCATCGTATCCTGTGCTGTTCTATGTGCTTGTTTCCGTCCCTCTTCTCAAACTGTTTCCAGGCGATTTACTAAAACGACCCAGTTCTACAGATAAAGCTGAGAGCAGGTTCCTTTCCCCAGCAGCTGTGCCTCCATCTCTGAACCCAGACCCAGCAGACATGAGGGAGGAAGGAGGGGCTCCCTGGCGACCTTGCTGTGCCCACAGACACACGGGGAAGGAGGTGAGGGTCTTAGGGCAGGAGAGAGGGGTACCTCGCTCACCCCTCCCAGGCAAAGTCTGGACACTTGTCAGAGCTGAGTTAGGCGGAAAGGCTAGAGCTGGGCTGGAAGTTGTCCCAGAAGCCTTTGAACATTGCGGATATTCCCCAAGGACAGCAATGTCTCCTGAGGACCAGCTCCACTGGTCAGGGAGGGGCAGCAGGGCTTCCACCAGGCACACAAGCTTTCCCAGTGGGTGGAGCGCAGTCGGGGTAGGTCAGGCTGCCCCGCAGACATGGCCTGAAGTGTGCTTCTTTTATTTAATTTTCTCCAGTTTTATTGAGACTTAATTGACAAAATTGTATCAGTTGAAGATGTAGACGATGATTTAAATATGTGTGTATATTATGAAATCACCACCACCATCAGGCTGGTTAACAGCACATCTATCACCTCACCCAGTGTTATGGTTATGTTATGAGATATCCCCCAAAAGCTCTTGTGTGAGATAATGAAAGACAATTTAAATTTGGAGATGAAATGATTTGATTATGAGAGGTGTAACCCAATCCGTGGACTGATCCACTGATATGGATTAACGGGGCAGTGACTGGACGCAGATAGGGCATGGCTGGAGGAAGCGGGTCACTGGGGATGTGCCTTTGGGTTTACATTTTGTCCTTGGTGAATGGAGCTCTCTTCGGCTTCCTGGTGCCCTGTCCTAAGCAGTTTTCCACCACCAAGCCCTTCCACCATGAGGGTCTGCCTCACCTTGGGCCCAGAGCAATGCAGTTGGCAGACCTGGAACTGAAACCTCTGACACAGTGAGCCATAACATTTTCTCTTCTAAATTGTCCTGCTCAGGTGTTTTGGTCACAGCAATGGAAAGCTAACCAAAACACCCAGTTACCATTTTGTGCATGAGTGTGGTGAGAAGGAAAGAAATCAGTGGCTCAAAGGAATAGTTGCACTCCCACGTTCTTTGTGGCATTATTCACAACAGCCAGATATGGAATCAAACTATGTTTCTATTGACAGATGCACAAAGAAATTGCAGTATATGTATATGCAGTGGAATATTATTCAGCATAAAAAAAGGAGGAAATCCTGCCACCTGTGGAAACATGGATGAACTTGGAGGACATTATACTAAGTGAAATAAGTCAGACAGAGAATGACATATACTATATGATCTCACTTACATGTGGAATCTTTAAAAAAAAAAGTCCAATTCATAGAGAAAAGAGTCGAATGGTGGTTTCCAGGGGTGGAGCTTGGGGAACTGGGCAATTGTTTGTTAAAGTTTACTCCTTTGAGAGAACTGAATGCACAGAAAGCTGCTAGCCAGTTACAGGTTAAGCCACTTGAATACAAATAACCTTCCCAGTTTCTCAAATCAAATCACTAGAAAGCAATCCTACTATTATATTGAAGATAGAGCATTAGCTGCACTATGACAGAAGAGTATCATATTGTTTTCCACCTAGTCCTAAAATCTTCAGTGGTTTATGGGAGAATGTGGTGACCAAAGAAGAAAGTCTAATTGCAAAGACCCAGACATACCAACAAAGTGAGGGTGGGTGCCCAGCAACCAATATCCATGCAGAACCCTGAGAGGGACACTTACACTCTGCAGTGTCATGAGACTCGTCCTCCAGTGCGGTTTTCCCATTAGCTGCAAAGAGACCTTCGTCTAGTCAATTTCCCCAGGAGCACCGTCTCCTCGTTTGTTCAATATCCAGTAAGTACATTTTGAGCCCCAAATACTTTCTAAGTTAAATAAGCTGAGATGGTTTCTATACTGCTCCAGGTATAAAAGATCATATCTTAACACCAGAAAACTTCTAAAACTCTTCCCTATGAATGTCGCCACGCTCTTCCTATTGCTTTAGAAACTTTCTAAAGGGCAGAAAGCAATGGACTCAATGATTCTTTTAATACATTCATATTTGCTAATTAGAAAGGCATCAAGACAGATCGTAAAAACAGCAGTAAATCCCTTTGCAAGACCTGGAATTGTATAAACAGGACAAGTGCCCAGGGCACACACAGCTCCACTGGTTCCTCACAGGGATTTAAAGGTCCCAGGACCTCCAGGTCCTAACTCTGCTCAAAGATGTTCAACCATTCAACAAACACCAGGGCTCTGGATCTATGATGTGGACATTATCCTCTCCAGGAAAACCACTCCAATGCCCCTGTCAAGTTAAAGTACCATTGCACTCTGGCTTAAACCACTCTGGCTAGACTTTGACCATCAAAGAGTCCTACCGCCTGAGATAATCTTCAGATCCTCAAACTCTTGGGAATTCCCAGGTCTACTCAGCAGATGTGGTACCACTGATGTTTCTGTCTGTAATTTCAGTTTTTCTCCACTGGAATGCACATGCTCGTAAGACAATGATCATTTAGATATAGATAACATCTAAAATGACCTCAATTAAAAAGAAGATGCCACAGAAACATATAACTTGGGTGAATTTCAGACATGTTAAATGAAAGAAAGTAAACATGAAAGAGTGCAGACTGCATGATTCTATTCACATGAAGATCAGAAGTAAATAAAGCTGACCTGTGGTGAGGGAGGTCAAAAAAGGCTCCCCTGGAAAGCCCTGGCCCAGAAGGTCATGCTGGACATTTCCTAGGTACTAGCGATGCTCCAGTTTAGATGCAGGTGACGGTTACACAGTTGCACACCTACATAAAAATTCATCACATATATGTTAAGGAATGTGTCCTTGAATGCAAATACAACATGTTTCAGATTTTGCAAATGAAGGGAAAGGGAAGGAGAATTCAACCAGGGAAGTGGCTGAGAGACAGAAAGAGAGTCCAAGAGCAAATCTTGATGCCCTCAGCTCAGGGAGGGGAGCATGGAACCATTAGTAAAGAACACTAAGACAGAGAATTCAGACGAGAGGAGGAGAGGGCTTAGGACAGATCAGGGAGGCCAGCTGCAAGATATTCTCAGTAACTTGCAGGTAAAGAAGGATGGAGACAGGATGACCAGGGAAGAGCAGCCAGGCTCGCCTGTGGAAACAACATGAAAGAAAAGCCTTCTCGTTTGTCAAGTTTTAGAAATTATCTGGGTGATTTTTAAAGCCTGCGGAAAAAACTTCAAGTCTCTGTTCAAGGAAACTTGAGTGTCACGTCCAGGGACCACCGCCAGCATCCAGAGTAACCCGAGGACCAGTCTTCCGGGCCCTTCAGAGATACCCATCCAACAGTCTGTTTCCACCTGGACCGGACACGCTCACCACTGGGAACTTGTCAGCCAGGTGACCTTCGTCACTGCTCTGATGACCCTCAGGGACAACAAGCCCACGGTAGGGACATAAGGGGCTGAGAGAAGCACAGCAGCGCTGATCCCCACAGGTAATGAAGGGACTCAGTGTTACACACGCTCCCTTAGAAAGAACAGAACCCAGGTGGGTTCAGGCTGCACAGTGTGTTCAGTCCCTTGCGGAGAAGAGTTTTCAAAGTAGGGAATCAAACAGTTCATCCGACCAAAGACTTTGCTTGTATGAATATACTGTTTTCTTAACTTCTATAAAATTTTGGTACAAATCTCAAGACTCCTATTCTGATCTTCCTGTATTGTATCTATTTGGAGAACTTTTTTTACTCCAAATTCGATGGTAACCACCCTGAGCACCAAATATGGGTCTTTCCACATTGTAGACACCTGCCCCCCACTCCTCAATGGCTGCACATAGTTGGAACTCATTAATTGCAGAATACAGCAGGTACATCCCCCTTGATAGCGATGACTAATAACTTGGTGTGTTCCAGATTTAATCTTTAACTGGATTTCTGGGGTGATTAGATGATGAAGAGCAGAACGGCTTGCTTCTCTCACTGATGGGTCCTTTAGGTGATGCTATTGGCACCACAGTAAAGGAAAGACAGCCCTGGAGCCTGGACCTCCATCTGAACGGAGCCTCTACCCTGAGGAGGGACCCCCAGGGTCCAGTTGTACTGAGATGCACCCTCTGTGGCCAAAGGCATTCTGCTTTTCTGAAAGAGGTAAAAATGAGTTGTTTAAAATCCAAGAAGATATTTCAGAGAAACAGAGACTCGATGAAGACAGTTCTGTGGCAATAAATAGCAGAGAGAGAAAGACAGAGGCTGAGCTCTGAAGGGGACAACAAGGTTGCCTTGCCCTCGGGTCTCATTACTGGAAATAACACTTTCAGGGAGGTAACATCTTTAAAGGTATTTAGAAGTTTCCTGAGGGATTGTGAAATTGCCGGTGGCAGAATGAGGCTTTCCGAACACACAGAGCAAGCCCTCGGAGAGCAGCTCCATTGGCAATTAGGACAACGTAGGGTCACGGAGCTCTTCTTCTCTTCTCTAGCTATGAGTCACAAGCTGCTAATTAAGAAATCAGTGACATGTCAGGGGCTGGATGCTCTCTAATGGGCTATCGCTCTTGATGGCGATGACTAATAATATTGGTGTGTTCAGGATTTAATCCTTAGCTTGATTTCCTGGGGTGATTAGATGATGAATAGCAGGATGGTTATTTCACTTTGACAGGTCCTTTCTGTGAGGATATTGGCGATGCAGTAAAGCAAGGGGAATAAAGAAGTTATGGCCTCGCACTCCCCCTTCACCCCGACCTTCCCACAGCCACGTCGGGGTAGCAGTCTTCACATGCAAACGGGGTTCTGGGTAAGATGGACAGGAATCCCCGTGGGCCAGACTCCAGGTGGACTCAGCACCCTTACTGTGCAGACATCACGTCAAAGCCATGAAGAGAGCAGAGCCAAGACATCTGAAGAGCACGGACTCAGAGTCAAGCTGACCCGGTTTGACCCCTTGCCAGCCTCAATCCAGCTTCTTAACCCCTCTGAGACCCGGCTTCACTCATCTGTGTGATGGTGATGACTATAGTACCCACCTCACACGACTGTTAAGTGAGATACAACATGTAAAAGTTTTCATGTAGAACCTCGTTCCTGATGCAGTGCTAGCAGAAATCTGCTAATATTATTGTTATCTTTGCTAGCCTCTAAAAAATTTCTGATAATTTAACCATTTTTCTTTACCGAATAGAAAATATTTGCAGTCATTACTCCATCCAGGGAGAGAAGGGACCCCTAATGATGGAGGAAGACCACAAATGAGTTGCTCCTCTGTACAGATTCCTACCATCAGGCCTAGAAGGCAACTCTTTGATCTAAGCTAGTTGGGACCTGGCAGGGAGCCATTAAGATTCAACAGAGGAGACATTCATTAAGTGCCACACATCCCTGTGGGATAATGGTTCCAAAGCAAGGCAAGACCTTCAAAGACTGGTTCCCTATCAGTCTCAGTCTTTCCACAGCTGGGGAGGGATCTCTAGGATTGGTGCTGGGATTTTGTCATAAAAATAGAAATGGCGGGCACAGGGCAGCCAGACTCCCGCAACCTGAGTTTGTATAACTACTAATGCAAAAGGGAGGCAGTGGCAGTGGCCATTCATCAGGAGACTCTTGGCCCTTCCCACCCCTGATACGTAGTTTTCCAACCTTGCTTCCTCGGGACACTCTGAAGAGGGCAATATGAGAAGTGGGCATTTCTTCAGGGCTGATGGACCTCAAAAGGGGAAAACGCATGAAGTCACTGTCCCCTGTATCACTGACAAGTGCACATCAATATATAGAGACACACTTGGCAGAGTCTCAGTTCTGACCTGGACACCAGGATGGTTTGCCAGGGCATCTCAGACCATACCGTGAACAGTCCTTGGTCACAGCGTCCAAGCCAAAGTGGAAGGAAAAGAAGAGGAAGGAAAAAGGTTCCCACTTGCTCAACAGAACTTGCCTAAAATAAAAGTAGAAAATTCATTTTCTCACCTGTGTTTCTGCTAAGATCTGACCATCATCATTGAGATACCAAATTGTTTTTTGACTATTTTTTAAATGGAGAAGTCAGTTTCACAAAATTACAGGATTCCCTTCTTGTCTTAGACCTGAAACTCCTTCGTTTCTATTTAATAGAAACTCCTTCATTTCTATTAAATGACACTGTGGTGTCCAGGGGCCAGTCAGAACCACCTGGGGAAGGTTTTACCAACTACAGATGACTTGAGGGTACCCCGGTATGGATTCACCCAGAATCTCCAGGGCAGGGACACATTGTTTTGAGCATCCCTGATGCTGGTGAAGGATGACTCCCTTTGGGAACCCCTGATGAAAGCCATTTCCGTGTCCAGATTCACAGGGTCCACCCCTAATGTCAGGTTAATTAATTGATGTTACTCCTTATAAATGGCCATCAGAAATCTTTGTCAAGCAGGATCCAAGAAGACAATGTGCTGCAGCCAGCCACTCCCCCACCTCCCACCTCCACACCCTCACCCCCACCTCCCCCACCTCCACCCCCCACCCCCACCTCCCCCACCCCTACCCCCCACCCCACCCCACCCCCATTTTCCCCAAGGTGTCCCTGCAGCCTCCACTGGAAAGATCCCTCCTCCTTCTAAAGACCCTAGCCCTTCCCTCCTAAGCTGACCTTTACCTTGAGTTGCATCTGAACCATCCCCTCCTCAGAGTGGAATCCACATTACCCCTTCCCATTTTGAAGACTTTCTCTGTTGAGATTTGTGACATGAGCTTGTCCTCTGAAAAATAACAGCAAATGTCTAGGAACTGAATTGCTGAGAATAATCACTCCAGTAAGTGCTCAGTAAAACCTCCTACTGAACCCACGGTTAGCTGCTTTACAAAAATGAATTTTGTGTCTCTGTGTGTGTGTTTGTGTGTGTGTGTGTGCATACACGTGCACATATCTGTTTGTCTAAGGGAAGGAGAGGTTTTTTTAAAAATCAAATTTAAGCAAGGTTATATGTTAATTTTATATTCCAATAATGGAAAAGTAATCTGATCTCATATCTGAAAACTAAGAGAAAAACAAGTTTCTTATTTATCATTTTGGAAAGATGCCAAGGCCCAGGAAATGGGAGGGGTGAGGGGAGGGCAAAGGTGCAGGTTCTCCTTTTTCAATCTCAGTTTTTAAAAAAAAATTTAAAAAGAGTGTTCCATGTATTGTCATGCCTAAACCTCCCTAAACTAAAGTTTGGAGAGAAACAATCATTTAACCTAGAGTCTTGCTAGGTTAAAAAGACAGATGTCATGGAAACACAACTGTGTCTAAAGCAAATGATCGTTAAAATGACATAACTGTTTCCATGACTCCAAAAGGGACACTGGTCTCCACACAGAGACACTTATTTAGCACTGGGGACATTGCTCTGGCTGGGTGTCTTCCCCACTGAAACCCAGCCACTTTCTGTGGACATTCTACCCAGCCTTCAAAGTCCAACTCAAATGTCTCTGCCTCCCTAGAAGCTTCCTCTGCCCCCAGTCAAAAGAGGTCTTCCTTCCCCAGAAGGAACAGGCAGTTTTGTCCCAGAGGGGAATGTGGCAAAGTCTGAAGATGGTTCTGGTTGTCACAGCTGGGAGGGAGGTGGTGCTGGCACCCAGTGGGTAAAGACAGGGATGCCACTAACCCTCCTCTGATCCACAGAACAGCCCTCCACAACCGAAGACTATCGAGCCCCAAACATGGACCATGCTGGGTTGAGAAGCCAGGCTAGGAGGACTTGAGATGGCCTGCTAGCCACAGTGGACATGGCTGACCACACTCTCTAGATTCAGGTTTTCTCCAACCACATTGGCCCACCCTTCTTGATCTCCTCAATGCCTCTACTTCTAAATGTTGGAGTACACACGGGCTCCATCCTTGACCTTCATCCCTTGCCTCCTCTTTCTCACTCCAGTCTGTGCCTTTAAATATTAGTTATGGGCCCTATTCCAAGCATAAATCTCAGTCTGGACACCACCCCTGAAGTTCAGGTTCATAGATCTACACCCACCACTTGGACATCACGAAGGCACGTCCAACTCCGCATCCCCAGAACTGAGCCCCTGATCTTTCCCCCAGAAACCTGTTCCTCCAAGTCAGCTCAGTTAATGGCAATTCCATCTGTCAGTTGCTCAGGGAAATAGCTGTGGGGTTTCCTTGACCTTGTTCTTCCTCTCAAATACTCATTCCAGCAACCATCAGGTCTGCGGACTCAAAAAATGACCAAAATTTGACCACTTCTCCCCGCGTCCACCATTGTGACCGTGGTCCCAGCCAACACCATCTTGCAACTGAACATGGCAGTTGTCTCCCAACTGGTCCCCTGTTCCTGCCTTATCTCCTTCTCAGCACAGGAACCAGAGTGGTCCTCATAAAATATAAACCAGGGTGCTGGGGTTATGGCTCAGTGCTAGAGCACTTGCCTAGCATGGATGAGGCACTGGGTTCAATTCTCAGCACCACATATAAATAAATGAATAAAATAAAGGTCCAACAACATCTTAAACACACACACACACACACACACACACACACCAGATCTTGCCAATCCCGTCTCCAGAACCCTCTGTAGCATTCATCAATCCCAAAGTAAAAGCCAAAATCCACAGATTTTAGTCAGTTTTTCACTGTTGTGACTAAAGAAAGTGACAAGAACAATTAGGAGATTTAAAGTTTATTTGGGGACTCACGGTTTCAGAGGTTTCGGTCCATAGATGGCCAGCTCCATTCCTCCATTTCAGGCTCGAGGTAAGGCAGGAAATCGTGGCAGAAGAGTGTGGTGGAGGGAAGCCACTCACATGATGATCAGAAAGAGAAAGACCCACTCACCAGATACAGAATATAAACCCCAAAGCCACACCCTCAATGACCCACCTCCTGCAGCCACACCCCACCTGCCTTCAGGCCCCACTCAGTTAATCCCATCAGGGATTAATTCACTGGTTGGGTTAAGACCCTCACAACCCAATCATTTCACCTCTGAATGTTCCTACATTGTCTCACGCTTGAGCTTCTGGGGGACACCTCACATCCAAACCATAATACCACATTATATTCTACACAACCTTGAAGGCTCCATCCTGCTACCCAGGTGCACTCCACTCCCCAGCAGATCTCCACCTTGTATCCTGCTCTCCTCCTTCCTCTGCCCCAGCACCCACACCAGCCTCCTTGTTGTTCCTAGAGTCCACCCAGCACCTTCCAACCTCAGGACCTGTGCCTTCCTTGTGCCCTCTGCCTAGAACAGTCTCCCTCTAAAATCATCATGGCTTACCCCCTCAATCCTTCAGGTCTTCCTGAACTGTCACCTTCTCAGGTCACTTTCTATGACCTTGCTGTCTAAGTGTGGCTCTCTACCTCCACCTATCGGTGTCGATATTTTTCCCATAGTGCTTATCACCATCTGGCACATTCTAATTTTATGTCTGATTCTCCCAATAGGATAAGCTATTATCTTAAGCTCTATAAAGGCTGGAACTGGTTTTTTTGTTTGTTTTTTATTGAGGCAATATTTATACATCCTTATGGGGTACATTATGGTAATTCAATACATACATACAATGTGTAATGATCAAATCAGAGTCATGAGCATTTGCATCTCTCAAACATTAATCATCTCCATGTGTTGGGAACTTCATTCTCTCCTAGTCATTTTTATTACTTTCTCTGCAGCACGACACACTGTCCACAGGAAAGACCCAGTGTGGTGGACAATCAGATCCCCAGTTAGACATCAAGGCTCTCTAGGAGTCCCAGGTGCTTTGCACCACTCAACACAGCCTGGGGCTCAGGTTTCCTTTGCATCTCCTTCTCTGACCATGATCTCTTGTACAAGCCAAGATTCTGCCAGGTGTTTGTGAACACATTTGTCATTTCATGTATATATATATATANATATATATATATATATATATATATATATATATATATATATATGAAACTCAAATTTTTAATTGACTATTCAATCACAATGCTTAAAATGTCAAAGACATCTTTGCCAAGGTGAAGGCTTCGTCCTGCTCTCCAAAACAGCATATCCACTGCCAGGAGTCTAGCAGTGGCTGCAAACCTGCACCCAGAGTGGTTTTGTCAAACTGTGAGCGGAGCTTCTGCACCATCTTGTGGAAAATCTGGGAATTACACCTACTCCACAGGACATTTTCCTATGCCAGGGTTGTATGAGGAGGGCCCCTACTTACTGTCTCCTCTCCACCCAGAAAGGAACCCCTTACTTCCTTTCCTCACCAGCTCTTGTCTTCCCAAATGCTCCTTGCCTGGGGGCGAGTTAACTTTGATGATTCTCACTTTCAGAAGGAAGGAAAAAAAAAATCTTTCTCCAGGTCCCGCAAGGAGGGAACTGAAAGCCTTTTAAGTTCCCTCAGAGCTCTCAGCCACCCACTTCAGTTCCTTCATCAGGGAGCCCTGTGGGTCAGGTCACCCTTCAATGCCCGACGTGTCTGTCCTGTGAGGCCTGAGTCCAGCTGACCTCCAGCCTCAAACCTCGGTACCAAGAGATCGATGGGGAGTTCTGTGATATTCCACCGTGGGAACTCAGGTTTCAGATGTAAGTAACTCCTGGGAGAAGTGACAGCTTGATTCCATTCATCCCAAACAGCCAACAGCTGACCTACATGCTTCAGAGGGCCCGGGGCAGAGGTGAAGGATCACTGGTCGCCTAAAAGGCAGGACATACTAACAGTGGACATGAAGAAGCAGCCTTGTGACAAAGAAAGGCCAGTGGAGTCCCAGATTCGACTTCATAGTCCTTACAAATTACTTCACACTCAGCCTGCCCACCCCCAGTATGACCTCACTAATTCTACCCTGTGTGTTTGGGATTGAGGACAGCGAAGGGCCAGATTGATTTTCAGTTGTGAAAAGTGTGCATTACAATAACTTGTAGAGTACTTCTGTTACTCTCCAGACCCTCCAGCTCTCTTGACTCTCACCAGCAAAGCCTTCTGGGAAAAGACTCAATTGAGAAGGATGGTTTGTAATTAGCACATGAAGTCTTTCAAAGGTCCATGTGCTTGTCCAGGTTGGCCTTGAACTTGTAATTATGAGAAGTTTCTTTCATTATTTTAGCCAAGATTAGGGGGATTGTTCGCTCTTGTGGTATCTAGAAGACAACGAAAGAAAATGTATACAGTCTTAAGTCAATTTAAACTTTAAGCCAGTGTATCTGAACTACCATCAGAAGGGGAAAGGAAAAGAATAACCATTAATCGAGAGTCTTTATCAGGAAAGCACTCCCTGGGCACATTACTACTTACCTCTTTAGGAGCCTGCCACATGATGGTGGACAAGTAGCACAACCTCTCCAAGCCTCATTTCCTCATCTGTAAAATAGTATTCTGCTGCTGTAGAAAACAGTTTGGTGGCTCCTCAAGACCTTTAAACAGAATTACTGTACAATCGCACAATTCCACCTGTGGATTTGTACCCAAAGAAGTGGAAACAGGAAATCGAGCAGGTGCTCATAACATTTGTGTGCAGGTGTTCATCAGATTTTTCACAGTAGCCAAAAAACGAAGCAACCCAAATGTCCATTACCAGATGAATGAACAAACAAAATCTGGTGTCTACATACACTGGATTATCATTAAGACTAAAAGGTGATGAGCCAGGTGCAGTGGCACATACCTGCAATCCCAGCTACACAGGACCCTGAGGCAGGAGGATCACAAGTCCAAGGCCAGCTTGGACAACACAGCAAGCTCCTATCTCGAAAAAGGCAGGGTGAAATTCTGACGCATGCTCCGGCACGGATGAACCATTCACACTAGGTGAAGTCAGCCAGGACCGAGGACAAACAGCCAATGACTCCATGAGACGGCTAGGATTAGAAAGGTCACAGAGACAAGGACGGAGTGGGGTTACCAAGAGCTGTAGAGAGAGTGGGATGGGAGATAGTGCTTAATGGGTGTGGAGCTTCAGTTTGAAATAATGACATTCTGGAAATGGATATTGAGAATGACTACAAAACATTGTGAATGCCTTCAATGCCACTGGTCTAAATTTGCTAAGTTTAATTCTTCCCCCCACCACCAAAATAAAAGTGTTGAAAATATGTTGTAAACTAATTGGGGATAGTTTTCCCAAAATAGAACGACACAGAAAGAAACCACCCAGTTTTCCCTCTGAGCCAATTCCATCCTGGACCAGTCACCTGCCCCAAAAGACCTCCGCAGGACAGGAAATGTCTTTCTTCTATCTTCAGTGACAAGCCCATCAGATACTTTTTCCCACCTATAATGTAGACAAATGACTGTTTTTCCTCCATTTTTAATTGAGATGGAACTTTTCGTGGCCAAGAGAGTGTCGTGCACCAGGCGAGAAAGCCAAACATGACGGGAATAACAGGGAAGGGACACAGCATTGCCAGAAAAGTGACCTGAGAGACTCAGGGAGCATGTCACACTGCTCTGCTTGATGGTTTTTATTTGGATGAACTGAAACCACCAATCTGGTTTTCTTTTGAAGGGGAAACATCTAAAGTATACTAAAGTATGGGGGGGGGGTGAGTCAGAGGAGGATGAGCATGTGCCATGGATGTGGGGAAGGGAGGAAGGATACCCCACAACTCAGAAAACTCTGAAAACTATAAGAGGAAATAACCTTCTTCGCCTAGCAAACCAAACAACCACCAAAAAAAAAAAAAAAAAGGG